>NC_092592.1:20485833-20806666 GCF_047663525.1 Anas platyrhynchos | reverse complement strand
GGGCTGCGGGAAGGCGAAGGGCTGCAGCCAGGGGCAGAGGTGGGTACGGGAAGCAATGGAGCCAGCAGGGTGCAGGTGTGGCTGGCCCTGGTGTGGGCACGCCAGGAGAGCTCTGAGCTCTTCCACTTGGTTAAATTTGTCGTTCCGGCGGCGGCTTAGAGAAAAGCCTCCATCCCCCCCTCCCACCGCCCTCCTGCCATCAAGAAGCTGCTGAAGGAATCAGGTCGCTGATCCTGCGGCAGCGAGGCCCCTAATTAGCCCAGCTTTGCTCGAGCCGGCCGGGAAAGCCGTCAGCGTGCGAGGCAGCTCGGGGACCCGTGGTCCCTGGCGTGGGGGAGACGGGCTGCGCAGGCAGGAGCCTGCAGGAGGAGGGGAGAAAATGGCAGTGCTGCCATGCATTAAAGATGAGGGGAGCGTGCTGCTTCCTCCCCGTGTCCCTGTGAGATGGGGAGACGCTTCTGGGTGACGGTGAGGGCAGGTGGGCACGGAGCCGGGCTCGCCATCGGCCAGGAGAGCAGCACGAAGGGGCAGCTCCCCCAAATTCCTGCTGAGGACACTGCGGGTGTGCGAGGCACCGGCTCTCCTGGGCCTCTCCCCTCTCACACGCGTGGTAACGATGCTGGGCTGGCTAATAAAGTGCTCTTTAATCGCGCATCGATCGGGCAGCGAGTGCTGGCTGCCAGCCACCGCGTGCAGGCCGTGGCCGGGTCCCCACCGCCGCGCCGCTGTCCCCATGCGGGATCCGTGCGGGACGCGTGGGGTGGCGGCTGGGTTTCTCTTCCCACCCTTGAGGTTTCTTGCAGGTGGGCTGGCGTTTCCCACCCGTGGGCAGCCCGGGTGGCCTGGGACCCGTGGCACCTTTGGGGTTTTGTCCCCGCGCTCCCCGGGCAGCGGTGCCCTGCAGGTGCCCACGGCGGGTGGCACAGGGACGCGCGTGGGGCTGGGGTCACGGCGCTGCCCCGGGACGCGCACCCCGGGGATGCTCCCGGGGGCCACCGCCGGTCCCGGTGCCACCGGGGGGGGCGGGACGCGGCTCCCCGCGGGGCTGCCATTGGCTGCCGGGGCTGTCAGCGGGGCGGAGTGACGGCCCCGCGCCGGGATTAGCGCGGCGGGGAGCGGCGGGCTGGGGACGGTGGCACCGCGCCGAGCCGTGCCGGTGGCACCGAGCCGTGCCGTGCCGTGCCGTGCCGTGCCGTGCCGTGCCGTGCCGTGCCGTGCCGAGCCGAGCCGAGCCGAGCCGAGCCGAGCCGGAGCCGGGCGGCAGCATCGCGGAGCAGCGGAGGATGCGGCGGCGGCGGCGGTGCCGGTAACGGCGGGGCTGGGGGCGGGTGGCCGCGGCGGGGCAAGGCGCAGCACCTACGGGTCGCGGCCGTGGCGGCGGGGCTGCGGGGACAGCGGGGACGGCGGGGAGCGCCCGGCCGGGGGCTGCGTCCTCGCTGGGTGTCACATCCACTGAGCCCGGCCACACGCCAGGTGCGGGGCGAGGGAGGACGGGCGGAGGGCGCGGGGGGAGCACAGGTCCCTGCCCTTCCCTTCCGTCTCTACCCCGTTCTTTGCCCCTTAAAAAAAAAAAAAAAAAAAAAAAGATGGTTGTTCCCTCGCATTCCCCACGCGTCTCGCGTGGGTGTGCGCTTCCCCCGCAGCACAGCACCGCCCGGCGCCTGCTGCTTCCCCCTCGCCGCCCCGCTCGGCACCGGCACGGCGCAGGGGCCAGCAGGAGCCCCCGGCCACCCCCTGGGCTGCTGAGAAGCTGAGAGCAAGTTTCTTGTGCACCTGAGAGGTTGCACTGGGAAATGAACCCCCCACCCCGGTGTGAAGCCCCCCGCTGCCACGTTGCAGCTCCCGAGTTTTTCTCCCTGGCCGCATGTCCCCGCTGCTCGTGGCTCCCTTCCCTTCACACGGCTTCTGCCCTGGGCAGCGGGACCAGCAAGGCCCCCCAGGTGCCTTTCAGCCCAGCCCCATTCATCACGGTGATTTTAAAGAGCATCGTTTTGATTCATGATTCAAATCGGCAAGCAGGAAGCCTCGGCTACATCATTGATTTTTCATCTCGGCTGCGTTTGTGCTTTTTACCTTTCATTATTTAAGAAAGGCTCACTCCGCTGGATGGAGTAACAGGCGGGCTCCGGTGCCTTGCAGACGGCGTGGCCTTTGCTACGAGTGTGATGATCCTCCCTCGATAACCAGGAGGACACGCTGTGCTCATCCCATTTATTTTAGCAATAGCTCGTGTACATGGAGATAGGCTGTTTTTTATAGATTTGTTATGTTACAGTGGATGCCGGCTATTTTCTGCTGATAACTTTTTCCCTTGGCATGTGTGTCAGTCCACGTTTAGATAAAAAGTGGAATTTCATCTGAAATATATAAACCCAGCATTTTTGTTATTTATCAGTTAAGCAACCTTGAATGTGAATATAACCATAACAGGGGAAAAGATTGTAAAAACAGCAACTGACATCTTAAACAGAGAATATTTTCTGCAGCGAGTGAATTGCAGACTGCTGCTGCTCTGTAGGAGCCAAATTTTTCAGAAGTGTAGTAGTGCAGATAGAGAGGCGCCCGCCCCACGTGGGTGATTTGGGCTGTTTTATTAAGAGTTATGTCTCTGCATCCCTCGAGCCTAAACACCACTGAAAATCCAGCCCTATGCCCTTCAGTTTAATCCTATCTGGTTTGCACTGAGAAATGGGGAGAAGAAATCATGCTTTCCTCCATTTGCAACTAGCGTCTGGTTTCTTGCTTTCAAGTGGCGAGATCCAAGCGCGGGAACAAGCACCTCTGCATGCGGGGAAGCCAAAAGTCGCCAAGGCAGAACCTTTGCTGTGCACCAGGAGTTCAGAGGAGCCTGGGGAAAGCTGAGTCCACGTGTTAGCTGCCCTGTGAGAAGGACCAGTGCAGGCAGCACTGAGGGTGTTGGCACCTACCTTCCCCTGCAGTGCCTCGGCACGCTGGGGTGACAGGGATCCCCAGCAGGGGAGCAGTCCCGAGGCAGGGACAGGCGAGCCGGGGTCGTGTTGCTGGCACAGGCGCGCTTGGCCCCCCCGGGGTAGGACTGTCTCACCCACTGCTTTTTGGATCTGCTGGTGTTGACAGCTCTGTCTGCGCCACGGATCGCGGCTGCAGCATGTGACGGGGTGACATACTTTACAACACAAGTTGACCTCCAAAGAGACAGGCTTCTTGCTCGTGCTGATGGTGTCAAACTCCTTCAGTGAGTGTAATCTGGGGATGTCTCCGTGATCCAGGGTATTCCCCCTTGTTGAGGTGATTTTAGGTGCCTACGGGCAGTAAAAGTATTCATCAGCATGCTCTCCCACCCTGTCTGGGTGGTGCTGGTCTACAGGGGCAGCGCCTGAGCATCCAGGGGACCCAGGGAAGGAAGCAAGCCCCTGGTGTGCCCAGAGCCTGGGCGAGGAGCTGCTGGTGTCCCCGTGGTGGGGCTGGTGTGATGGGCACTGTCTGCCTGCGAACACCTCATGCTTCCTGCTGCAGGAGGGAGCTCGGGCAGGGTTGTCTCACCTGGAGCTCTTTCTGAGCTGAGCTGCCATGAGGACAGGGCACCCGCCCTTTGTATGTCCTCTCCATTGCCCTGGCCCCCTGTGGCGGTGCGGAGGCTGATCACACCGCAGACCCGTTTGTCCCCACACCAGCCTCCTGTTCCTGAGGACCTGTCACTTCTCCTGGCATTCCCGGCCCCCACTTGGTGAAGTCCCTCTGGGGGTTTCAGAGCCACCCCGGTGCCCTCAGTCGTGCCCTTGCATCAGTCTGGGTGCGGGGCAGTCGGGGCTCCTCTCAGGCCACCTGTCTGCAGGTGCTTGGGCCAACCTCCACCCGACGCCCACCTCTGAGCAGCATCCCCCTGTCTGCACCTCTCCACCCTGCTCCCCCTCCTCTCACCACCTCTCCGTGTCCTTTAGGGCTGCCTGAGGATGCCTCGCCCTGCCCAGCTCCGGACCTGACGCCTGCATTCCCCTCCCCATCAGCATGGCGCAGGCCGGGGGCCTCGTCCACCTCCCCACGGCTGAGGGCTGCTCTGCCTCGCCCCCACCCTTCTCCCACCCCGGGGACCACCGCCCCTGGCCTCCAGCCGCCGTCAGCCCCGATCTGGACCACCGCAGCCCCCCACGCTGCCTCACCCCCAACCTCAATGCCGGCCGCCTCCACCTCCTGCGCAAGGGCCTGGCCCCTGACGCCCGCCGCAGCCCCCTCGGCCTCTACAACAGCACGGGCTCCCTGGCCCGCAAGCCGACGGAGACGGGACCCTTCGGCAACGGCGGCTGCCCGGGCGGGGGGCGCCTGACAGCCCCCTGCACCCCGCGGAGGGGCCAGCACGTGGCGGGGCTCACCTCGCCCGGCAGCCGCAGCCCGCTGGTGGCCCCCGAGGGACGCAGCTCCGTCGTCACCTTCCGCTTCATCGAGAAGGCCAGCGTGCGGCCCCTCGGCGGCCCCCCGGCCCCCCGGGAGAACGGGCCCTGTGCTGTGGAGCACGGCGAGGGCTGGTGCGTGCCCCCTGGCCAGCCCCAGCCCCAGCCCCAGCCCCAGGAGCGGCTGCTGCGCAAGCTGAAGCTGGAGGCCTCCGTGTCCGACCCGCTCCTGGCCGGCAGCAGGTCCCCGGGGGAGACGCGTGCCCGCGGGGCTGGGAGGGATGCTGGCACCCTCGCCACCAGCTGCCTCTTCAGCTCCCTCACCAACGGGCTGCAGGCCCCTCCGGGGGACGTCCCCACCAGCCCCCGGCCACAGGTAGGTGCCTGTGACCCCACAGTGGGCTGAGATGTCCTGTCCCAGCCCTGCTGGCCGCTGACCGCCGTGTCCCCCTGCAGGGCAGCGCCTGGCCGTGCCCCCGGCAGAGCTCAGCCCATGCCCAGCGCATCGCCAGGGCCAAGTGGGAGTTCTTCTATGGCTCAATGGAGGCCCCGAAGGCAGGTAAGGTGTCGGGCAGGGACCTGTGGCTACCAGCTGGTCTGTGGGGGGCACAGGGCCCTGATCCACTGGGACTTGGGGTCGAACGGGGGCTCTGGGCTCTCTTCCAGGCTCCTCGGCCCCCCTTGCTGAGCCCTCCCCGAAGCCCGGCTGCCTGCTGCCCACGGAGCCGCAGAAGTCGGTGCCCGAGCATGGACTGAGCCACGTGGAGGTGGAGATCGAGGTGTCCCCGCAGGGCGGCAAGGAGCACGGCTCCTGCGAGACGGGCATCATCAGGAGGACGGTGAAGTACTCCGAGACAGACCTGGACACCGTGCCGCTGCGGTGCTATCGTGAAACCAACATCGACGATATCCTGGCCGAGAAGGATGAGGTGGATTCGGCTATCGAGAGCCAAAAGGACAGCGAGAGCAACCCCAGCTTCGTGGGGACGCCAGGACGGAGGAACAGCACGCCCGAGGGGCTCCCCGAGCACAGCGCCAAGCGCACGAAGGGCGGGCTGCGTGGCGGAGACGTGGAGGAGGACGATGAGGTGTTTGAGGCCATGAGGAAGGAGAACAGGGAAAGGTGAGGCTCAGCGTCTGAGGGCAGAAAGCTACCCTCGCCCTTCTCGGTATCCCAAGTGCATGACAAAATGGGCTCTGCCAAACGAGGGCCCAAGCCAAAACTCTTGGCAACTGTGCGTGGGGTCGGGGGGTTGCTGGGGCACCCCACAGGGCTGAGGGTCCCTCACTGCCCCATGAAGGAGTGTGGCAGTGCTGGTGTCTGTGGCGGTGCTGGTGTCTGGTGCAGGGCACAGACCTCAGGACCTGCTCCCATGGAGACAAGCCCTGAGCTCCGTTCACCCATCCGAGCCAGGGCACTCGGGTGACAGTGCCAGGGGAGCTCTTTGGGCTGGAGAGAGCCTTTCCACACCACTGCACGGTGTCGTTTCTCACTTGTGTGGCAAAAGGTCGTGTACCAGGACAGTGATGGGTGGGTTGAGGGGGGCTCAGCTTCATCAGAAAATGCTCCACACATGGCAGCAAGGCCTCGCTGGGGAAACAGAGCCAGGCAGTCCCCGCGTGCCAGGACAGGGGGGTGCCTGGCAGCGTGCACAGCCACACTGTGCCGAAGGCGGGCAGGATGCACGGGGGTGGAAGAAAAGGAAGAGGGAGGTTTGGTGTTGGTGGTGGGAAGAGATGATAGAAAAAATAACTCTCCGTGGTGCCCCTGCTCTGGGAGGGAGAAGTGTGAGGAGCTGGGCTGAAGTGGAAGGGAAGGTGCAGGTTGCAGAGGGGAGCTGGGCTCCTGCTGTTTTTCCCAAGAAGGAAATGCATTTTTTTTCCAAATGAATTGTCACAGAAGATTTGCAAAGCTGTAAAGTTATATTGTTATCACTCCGAGCAAGTTCTTCAAGTTGCTGTAACCATTACCTTACGTGATGGTAATCTATTTCCAAAGCTGTACTAGGCCATTACAATTCCTGTGGGCTGTGAGCCTAGACCTGCTTTTTGTCCTCTGAGACACCTTACCGCAGCTCGCCAGGCAGTGCTGGAGAGGTCGGATGTGTACTGAAACGCACTGCAGCCCCGAAACACGCTGCTCCCGGTATAAGTATGTAGTTGTGGTGTGCCCATTTTATGCGGCTGCTCTGCAGACCCATGGCTTTCGGCTTTTTTTTGGTGTGCAGACCCCTGCCTGCTCCCCAGCGAGGTGCAGACCCAGCGGGCAGCATGCTGAAAATCGCCTGCCTAAAACCGCAAGCTTGTTCGGTCCCTGCATTACAGCCCTGGGTTTTTGCTTACACGCTGCTTCCAAGCTCTGCAGCTGCAGCCCTCCCTCCTGTTTACCAGTCACTGCTATTGATGTTTGCTACTCCAAGCTTTCTGCTTCGCCTGCTTGCAGGAGGGGTGATGCTGGGGCGATTAAATATCCCCCTTACCCCCCTGTGTCCCAGGAGCCAGCGCCACCCTGCCCTGCAAGAGCTGTTGCAAACCAGCAGCTTCTGCCCTGGCAGTTTCTCTGCAGAGCACCTTGTTGGTAGCCGGGAAGGACCAGCCCTGCAAAATTGCTGAAGCACCATCGGACGCTGATTTGCAGATATAAATCCCTTTGGAAACCTAGCCTTAGGGGTTTAGCACCCTCTGCAAGGGGGGATTGGCTGGGCACTGTCGTGTTGCCCTTTAAATTCTGGCCAAAGGGCACCTTCTGTGTGATCTGCCCTCCCAAAATAAGAGACGTGCTAACAGCTGGCAGGACATCAGGCTGAAAAATTCAATACAGAATCAAATAAGACATGGAAAGTGACAGAAGAAACAGTGTCTTCTTCCAGCAAATCCTCTCCCTGAGTATATTTAGAGCCAGATCTACATCTAATGACCAGCCTAAGCCTTTACTGTCTTTATTCCCATTAGAGGCAGGGAGCTGAGACCTGTCAGCAAGGGCAGGCTCATCTCCCCCCTCCCCGAGCATCCCTGGCAGGTCAGTGAGGTGGTGGCAGGGCCTGGCATGGCCAGCAGTGCCAACGCCTTGGCCGAGGAGCCAGAGGAGGCTTTGCAGCACGGTGCCCCAGTCCCTGGAGCGTACAGGGCTGGCTGGAGGCAGAAGCACCTTTCCTCCCTGGAAGCGGAGCAGCCTTGCCCAGGACAGCCCTTGGGCCTGCTGCCAGGGGAGCCTTCCCGGAGGGGACGCGTGTCCCCTGCTCACCCACCTGGCCCACCTCCAAGAGAGGATCAGCGTGTGTCCCGCGCCAGCTCGAAGACAGACACACGTTTTTGTGCTGCCTGCTGCTGCTGTGCAGGTGCTTGAATGCACCCTCAGCATCTCCTCCTCTCGTGCTGCCCCAGCCTGGCCGTGGGGCTGTGCCCCCTGCACCGCCCCTGCCTGCGAGCAGCCAGGAGCAGAGCCAGGCATTGTTGGGCAGCACGGGGCAGGCTGTGTCTGAATGGCTTTGCTCACAGCTGGCTTGCTGTTTTGGGGTGGGGAGGTCGCTCCTGGAGCTCAGATGGTGTGCACAGAACCAGCTATGTTTTCTCAGTGTTTTGGCAGCAGTAAGCTTGATGACAAAAATAAGCCCGATTCCCTTGCCCTCCCCTGGAACAAGGTCCTTTCTGTCTGCGGCTGCTGTCCTTCCATGTGCAGCCCATGGCCCTCCTTATGGATGCAAGACGCAAAATGAAGTCAGCAGCATTAGCTCAGCTCAGCAGCACGGTGCAGAATGGTAAGGACAGGGAGCGCACATTCACACTTGCAAATGCTGAGAGGTCTCATCTCCCGTGTCCTCATCAGAAAGTCCCCTCTGAGGCGGCTCCTGGGGCTCGTGCAGGACTGGTAAGGACGCGGTACAGTGCTGTGCAGCTGGGGAAATGCTCTTGGATCAACAAGAGCAGCCTTCATCCTGCCTTTCCTCCCCACTGCTCACTTCGCTGGGCTCCCTTTGAGGCCACCTGCATCTGGTGCAGTGAAGCTGGCAGCTCGTGGCCTGCTGAATAATCAGGGTGAGATTTCTGAGCGGCGTATGAAAGCTAATGAATGAGAAAACCACTTGGTGCTTCAAACAGCAATGCATTTTCTGAGCCTTCTGTATGAGGCTGTTTGTTCATAACAAATGTTATGACAAGCTGGATCAGTTCTTTGCTTTTAATCAGGAAAGAGAGTGGCATAACAAGTGCTTTTCTGGTACTTTAATAAAGCGATAGCAGCTTCTGAGTAAAACAGGCTTTTAGGGCTGTGTTTATGCCTGTATGACTGAAGCACTGCTGTTCTCGGTGTTGGAAGTATCCCTACGGCCACATGCTCGGACCGATGGGCAGGTTGCAACTTACCTCACTGACCGAAGAAAAGTCCCAGGGGTTGGAGATTTAGCAGCTCCTGTGCTGGGCTGGGCCCAGACCCATGCTGGAGCCGAGCTGAGCCTTCCTGCAGGGCTGGTACGTGGCCAGATGATTCTCCAGGGCCAGGAGAGATGGGTTTGGGTGCCTTGGCAGGGAGCAGCACCTGGGGTTTTGCCCTTGCTGTCAGGATAGGGTATCTTATTCTCTCTGGAGTCATCCTGTGTTATTTTCACAGTGGATCGTCTTTGTAGGAGAGGCATAGCCCAGAGGCTGGAGCAGTCCCCATGGAAGTAAGCTGGGCTGGGTGCAGGTGCTCTGAGCACCAAGCCGTCCTGTTTTTCCCTCCTTCTTCAAAACCTGTGTGGGGAGCTGCTGCCTGTGCAGACCTGCAGGCAGGCTCTGCTCGGTGCCCTCGGTGTCGCGTACGTGGACGAAGGTGTTGTGCTGCCCTCGGTGGCTTCGGGAGCGCCGTGGAGCTCTGAAGGCTCGTGGAAAATTCAAGCACTTGCAGATTTGGTTAGAAGTGGAGCTGAAGCACATCCTGGTTTGGTGCTTGAGCCGTTTATTGGATCTAAGCTCAAGGCGAGTGGCTGGGAGCAGTAGCCCTCTCATAAGCTTCTTAGGAGGATGAGCCACGAAAGGAACAAAAGTCTGCAGCTCATTAAAGGAGAAGCATATGTCTGGAGGGAGGCCAGGCAGTCCCTCTTCCCATCATGTCTTGGGCAGGCAAGGCTTCTCCTCGGAGGTCTGGCGTCCTGCAGCTGTTCAGAGGAGACTTCTGCCCTCCCAGTTTCCTTCCGGAGCAGTGCATGGGCTTTTGTTTCAGGGCTCTGATCCCTTGCTCCTCAGTGACCAGTTCTTCTCCCTTTCTTTCCCTCTAGGATCATGGATCGAGACACGCAGGGTATGCTCAAGTCTCCAGTGCCTTTCCTACTAGGGCACAGCCTCTCCAAGGATGGCATGGACTCTTTCAGCAAGCATTTTGAGAGCATCATGGAGTCCCATCGAGCCAAAGGCACGTCTTACACCAGCCTGGACTCCATTGACATCCTCTCCTCCCCAGCCCGCACCCATGGGACCTTTTTCACTTTTGACCTCCCAACCCTCACCCCAGAAGTACAGGGACAGATCCGAGACAGCGCCAAGCTGATCGAGGAGAACTTTGCTCCTCTGGCTCACTTGGAGCCAGACTCTGGGACCAGCTCGGCCACAGATGCCCCCTGGACTGAGAGGGAGGAGGAGCGAGGCAGGCAGAGGAAAGGCATCCGGCGCAGCCCTTGCTGCTCAGAGGACAGCTTTGGTACTCCCTTGGCCTCCAACATGAGGTGAGTGGCCAAAGCTGCTTGCTGCCCACCTGGGCCGCCAAGGCTCGCTGTGGAGTCCAACCCTGTGCTGCGTGTTGGCAGCCCGAGCCCAACCTCTGCTGCTGGGGAGAGGGAAGGGTGAGGGCTGGGCTGTGCTGCTGGCCTGAGAGGTGGCTGGTCTGGCCAGGAGGCATCGTCCTGTTGTGGCAGGCATGGAGGTGGGAGCACATCCCGTGTTTCATCTTCCCCAGCCTTGTTGGGAGCTGTAGGTCTGAGCTTTGTGTCGCCTCCAGAGCCTGCAGTCAGGAGAGGAGGGTGGGATATCGTGTCTGCTTTGTGGTCCCTGGGTCACCCCGAGGACATTTTTGGGGGAGAGGTGCTGGCGAGGCCTTCCCTCTGTTTGGGACACTGAGGGCAGCGATGTGGTGGTGCAGAGGCCGGGCGAGATCTGTGCAGCAAAACTGGCGATGTCCAAGAGGCACCGAGCAGCAGAGGGTGGCAGCATCCAGCCGTGGATCACTGCTTTCTGGAGGAGGAATCTGCTTCCTGCTGCTCTGCCAAGGCACAAAGGAGCAAAGTGGAGAGCCCCAGTGACACTGCGGGGACAGTGCCTCGCTTACCATCCACAGAGCCTGGTAGCAACAACCCGTGGCCAGGCCGTGGGTGCCCCCTGCACCCCACAGAGCCGCGGAGCTCCCTGTCCTGGCCAGACAGCCTTGGCTCATGGAGCCTCCAGGCTCAGACCAAGGCTCTGGCGTCCCTCAGCACACGATATCCTCAGTCCATGCTTTTATCTTGACCTTGCAAGAAGGAAGTTTTCCCGAATGAAAACACAGCTTGCCCTCCCTGAGCACTGGTGTGCCTCTGCCTCCTCTGGTGGCCTTGGCTGGAGGCAGGCAGGAGGGCGAGACCTCCAGCTGGGAGCTGAGTGAGGAGCAGAGGTGGGCATGTGTCCCTGAGCTCAGGGAGAGCCCGGCATGTCCCTCACAGGCCGTCCTGTGCTCTGCTGCTAGGAGCCTGTTCCCCATTACATGGCACTTCGCAATGGGAAATACTCTGCTATAGGATTGCCCCACAGCAGGGAACCCCACAGTGGGATGCTGCAGCCCCCCCGTAGTGCCATACCCCGGACAGGGACACCCTGGCCACCCGACATGGGACCTCCCCAGCTGCTGCACAGGGACACCCCGCACTGACACCTCCAGTGTGGGGCAGAGACTCCACAAGTGCCCGGCCCTCGCTCTGGAGCAATTGTCCCCCTTGGGCAGGAGGAGGAGGTGTGCAGGTCTCCAGCTGTCACTGGGCAGGGGCTGCTGTCCCCAGGGCAGTGACCCAGTGTGTGCATGGGGCCATGAGCAGGAGGCAGGGTGCTGTGTGGGGACACAGGGTCCCACCGGGGCTGGTGGTGCTGGCGAGGGGGTGGTGTGGGAGCTGGGGCAGAGGGAAGGCTGCTCCTGCGGCAGCAGCCAGAATTTCGCAATTACAGATCCGAGTCCCAGGGCAGCCCTGGGGCAGGCACTGCAGATTGCAGAGCATCGCCCCAGAGGGACATGCACAGGCAAACGGTGTCCCCGGGGGTGCATCTGCTCATCTCCCCATCCTGGACCACCCCGAGGAGCGTTTATCGCCGAGAGCTGGGGAGAGAGGATGTTAATTGCTGCCCGTGCCACCCCGCGAGAGGCAGGCTCCACGGGGACCCGAATTGGGGACATGGCCTGGGGTGGGACGGAAAGCAGGGCAGGCAGGAGGAGCCCGCAGACTCCCCAGTGGCAGCTGGCAGCGTGCCCCCGGGGAGCCTGGCTGGAGGGAGAGCCCAGCCCTGGGGACGTGGCGGTGTGGGAGGACGGGAGCTGCAGGGCTGGCAGCCTCCCCAGCCTCCGCTGTGCCGGCCCGAAGCCGCCTGTGTGCCAGATCCCAGCTGCTGGCGTGTGCGGGAGCGCGGGGCCGTGCCAATAAGCGCTGCTGTGTTTCTTTATAAGGTGCCTTTTGTTGCTGCAGCCATCGGTGAGCTGGTGCCCCCCTTCCCTCTGGCACAGGCCAGCCCAGGTCTGCCAGCTGCTCTCGAGTGACCCGAGCAGCAGCGGGGCTCCCAGTTGTCACTGGGCAAACTGGTGAGGGAGAACCCGAGTGCCCTGAGTGCCATGCCCAGCGGGGATTATGCAGGCTGCGCTGCAGGGTGAGGGGAGGACAGAAAGAAGGGGAAGGGAAAGGGGGTGGTGTGGGGAAGGGCAGGGGCGAGAGCACAGCGGGGCTGGAGCCTGGGGCCTCTCTGCCAGCGTGGCCTTGAGCCTGGCACTGCAGGAGATGGGGCACAGAAGTGCGTGGGGGACTTTACCCCCAAAAAAGGGGAAAAATCCCCTGTGGTACCCACGTTCACCAGTGTCCAGGTGGCTTTGCGTGGCTCGGGTCCCGCCGGCTGTTTCTAGGCAGGGACAGCAATTGGGGTGGCACAGTTGGGGTGACACATTTGGGGTGGCACATTTGGGGTGTCACTGCCAGGTGGCACACTTGGGGCATCACAGCCGGGTGTCACCTCCCGGGGCCCGATCCCGGCGGTGTCCGTCGCGCCGGGCGTGCACATGCCGCACACGTGCGTGCAGCAGCAGCAGCAGCGGGGGCGGTGGCAGCGGGGGGGGACCCGCAGCGGGTCCCGGCGGCGGGCAGGGCGCGGTGAGGCTGGGCGGGAGGGGCGGGGAGGGGCGGCGGCGCGGCATGGCCGGCGGTGCAGGGGAAGGGAAGAAGGGAAGGGAGAAAGGGAGGGGGAGGGCAGCGAGCGGCGGGGCGGCGAGGGGCCGGCGGCGGCGGGGTGCCCGCGGCCCCGGGGCGGCGCTGCGGGACGGGGCGGCGCGGCCGGGGGCAGCTGCGGGGGGCAATGGGCGGCGGCGGCCCCGGGGGCGGCCGGAGGGGGGACAGGAGCCGGGGGGACGCGGCCCCCAGCGCCGGGCCGTGATCGCTGCTGCTGCAGCCGCTGCTGCTCCTGGTGCTGGTGCTGCTCCTGGTGGTGCTGGTGCTGCTGCTGGTGGTGGTGGTGCTGCTGCTGCTGCTGCTGCGGCCCCGCTCGCTCACGCCCCGCTGGCTGGACTTTGCCCAAAGGTCCGAGAGGTCCCGGCTTCCCCGGGTTAGCACCATGGCATCTGGGGCCGTGAAGGAGAAGCCGCCCCCCCGCCCGGCTGGTGAGTAACCGCATGTTAAGGCCCCGGGAGCCTGCTCGCCCCAGCAAGTGTCTGGAGGGAGGACCGAGCCCCTGCCAGGGCTGCGGGTGGCACCGGGACGGGGGGAGCCAGCACGGGCAGGCATCTCGGGGGAGGGCCGTGCTGCAGGGGCGGCTCTGGCAGAGCAGCTCTGCTGTGTGCTCTCCAGGGAAACAGCAGCGAGGAGGGGCACGGCTGCCCGAGTTGGCTCTTACCTGGCTCGGTGGCTGTGATGCTGGCGGGGGCCGCTGCGGGTGATTTGAGGAGCAGGCTGGACACGGCCGCGGGGCTGGGGACCGCGGGACCGGCCCCGCCTGTGGTTGGAGGCTGGCCTGGCTGACCTTCAAGTGTCCTCCCAGCCCTAACTCCAATTCTGCGAGGAATGAACCAGCCCAGATCTCGGCTATCATAAATCAAAGTCGCTCCGCTGAGACCGATGGAGGGAGCTGCATTTATTTAGCTCAGCCAAGGATCCGGTCTGGTACATTCTTAGCAGCGATATTAGGCAGGCTGGGATTGCTTGGCAGAGGCGCCGGGCTCCTAGCCATGCGTGTGGGGCAGTGGGAATTGAGGGCAGGGTGCTGGCCTGCCCCACGCACGTGGCCCTCGCCGACTCAGACCGGGCTCCCTGCCCTGTCCCTTCGTGGTGCAGAAAGCAAACCGAGCCCCCCATGGCCTGTTTTGGGGAACAAGTGGCTCGCAGTAGGCATTTCTGAATTTCCTGCAGCAGGTGTCTCATGTGGAAACATGCCAGCAAGGACCTGGATAGCCTGGGAGCTCAGCAGAGCACCACAGGCTGATACCAATGTCCGCTTGTCTGAGCCTGTCCCCAGGGACATCTGGTCCTGGGGAGCAGACATGGGTGAGGGGGGTCCCGCCGTGCAGATACATCCCTGCTGGCAGCGAGGAGCTGGAGGGCAGCCCCTCGGGCAGTCTGTGCTGAGCTAACGGCCTGGTGCTGCCCCACGGCGGGGAGAGAAGCTCCTGGAGGCTGTGGGGAGAGCATGGTGCTGGGTGAGCCTCGTGGAGAGGACAGCGGGGCTCCTGCAGTGGCACGCTGCATTGCAGCGCAGGAAGGTGCTGGTCTCCTGCTGGCCTCCGGGCTGCCAGCCAGAGGATGAATATCAGGGCGAGACACAGAGCATCCGGGTCCAGGGGGTGGGCGTTTGGCCTTGAGAAGCAAGTGTTGAGCCCAGAGGAAGAGGATCTGAAGCCAGGGAGGGAGGATGTGGCCCTGGGAAGGAGGATTTGGGCTCAGAGAAGCGTGCCTGTTGCCAAGGCAAAGAAGTCTTTGGGACAAGAAAAGGTGTGACTAGAAAAAGAGTAATTGGGGTCTGGAGCTGGAATATTTGGGGGTCAGAGAAGAAATGCTTTAGCCAAGGGAAGGAGTATTTGGGGCCATGAAACGGAGTGCGTGGACCCCGCAGAAGGACTGCCTGGCCCTGGGGAGGGATCCTTGTCATCAGAGAGTGTCTGCAGAAGCACCTTGCTGCTTCCCTGGGGGTCCGGACCTCCTGGCAAACACCTCCAAGTGTGGCAGATGTGGGGTCTCTGCCATCTGGCTGGGTCACACCAGGATGGCACCCGCCGTGGGGAGTGGCGCCGTGGGGGTGGCCGTGGCCGTGCCACCGCGGGCAGCGTGGCGGGGACGAGCCAGCTCCGCGCCGCTCCAGGATGACTCATTTCAGGCACGCTGGAGATGCTCGTACAATACCAAATTTGATCTTTGTTCCTTAAGTGCAGGCCAGTTCTTGGGTTGGAAATACATCTAATGTAAAAATATTATCTCAGTGTTTCTTCAAGCCAAACTGAAATGTCACTTCAGAAAGCACACTAAAAAAATCCGGAGACATTAGGTCATTGGCAAGAAAATTAGCATCACCTCAGTTGCCTCAGATGTGGACATGTGCTCTTTGCTGTGTTCGCCGTTTGCTTGAGGATCGGGCTCTTGCTCTTCTCGCCGTAGGAAAAGTGTTGGGTGAAAACCCATTTCTTGGCGTGGCCTGGAGGCTGGGGTCTCTTGTACAGCATGGTGCCTCATCCTGACTGTATGGGTATGCTCTGCTGATACAGAGCCCAAAGTCAGAGCTGGGGCCCGGTGAGGGAGGGGATGGCAGACCCCGCTGGCAGAGCTGCTGTAACAAACAGGCTGTGAGCCCTGCGTGTCTGTTTCAAGAAGCAAGGCAAGAGTCACAGCCACAGGCTGGGAGCCTGCCGTGAGATAGCTGTTGAAGGACAGGAGTTTGTAGATGGCCCTGTGCCTGGGTGCTCAGCAGCGGGTAGGAAGGTGAGGAGCACAGCTCTGGAAGAGAGGTCATGGAGGAAACTTGGAGCTCCGGGTTTGCTGCAGGAGGCACCACGAACCAGCCGGGTGTGCTGTGGGTACAGAAGCCTCCTGCTCGGTGAGACATGCCCCAGGGCTGGTGAGCTCCTTGCCACCAGGGACCTTGCAGCCACTTAGGGGCCACCCACCCGGGCCGTACCGCAGTCACTGCCTCGTGTTTCCAAGCTCCACAGCAGTCCCAGTCAAGTGCATCTCCCCCAGGACTTGCAGGGCTCCAGAGCTAAGCAGCTCTGGACCTGTCTGGCCCATGGTTGCGTGCTTTTGGGCTTCCCAGTTGCACAGGGGACGTTGAGAGCCCCCCAAGGCACAGGGCAGCCTGTCCGTGCTGTGCGGGGCTCCCCCGGGACGGGACGAGCTCCATCCAAAAGCTGTCGGCCAGCGCCGAGCAGCAAAGAGCAGCTTTGTCCTTAGTGGAAGAAGTGGAGCCTCAGGGAGACCAGCCTGGGTAATTGGCTCAGGAGAGGAGGCCTTCTTAAAAGTCAATTAGAGACTTTTAAAAATAAATCAGACTGGAACATTGCGAGGCCTGCCAGAAAATTTGGGCGAGGTCAGAGTTGCTTAACATTCGTTGTTGATTAGCTTCAACTTACTTTTTGTTGGGATCGCTTGTGTGCCGCTGAGTCAGACAGCTCCGCAGGCGAAGCCAAGAGAGTGCTGGAAGCACAGCCTTGTAAGGCCTGACGGGGCGAGAGCTGCGGGGCAGCCCGGGGGAGGCAGCACACAGTGCCGCGAGCCGGGGCCGGCGGTGTTTGCCTTCATCCTCGCGCTCTGTTCCTCGGTTTTTGCTGTGCTCTGAAGTTACCGGGTGAGAGAAGCCAAGTGCAAGAATTATGGTCTTCTTCTCTTGGGTAGGAACTGCACTCGAGAGCAGCACGAGGAGTTTGTTCAGGTTAAAAAATGACGGTGTCTGTAGAGTACAGCATGCAGCGTGCACATGTTTCTGCTCCAAGTCTCGGCAGCAGCTGGGCTTGGCAGAGCCGGAGCCCACACACGACGTCTCGCAGGCTCAGGGTGGGGACTCTGGAGCAGTTGTCCTGTCTCCCCACATCCACTTTGGACGTGGCTTTGAGTGACTTGGTCCCGTCATCAGCCACCAGAAGCACCCTGTCACCTCGTCTCTCTTCCAGCCACGTCTCCAGCCTTCCCTTAGCACCCAGCCCCGACCTGTGAGCACCTCTAAGCAGTAGTGTGCATAACGCAGCCCGGCAGAGTGGCTGACCTCCAAAGCAGGGTGAGGACGTGTTTGCTGAGAAGCTGGAGGAGCAGAGGACCCGAGGGCAGACTAACGCGGCGTGTCCCTTTCCATTGCAGCGACCACCCCCTGAGCCAGCTGGTTTCTGACTCGGACTCGGAGATGGACAGCATGGAGCAGCTGGCCCTGGGCAGCACAGACACCCTCTCCAACGGGCACAAGGCTGACCTGGAGGCTGCCAAACGCCTGGCCAAGAGGCTCTACAACCTGGATGGCTTCAAAAAAGCAGATGTGGCCCGCCACCTGGGGAAGAAGTACGTGTGGGTATTTGCAAGGAACAGCCTGTCCTGCAAAGGCATCATTCCTCCCACCTGCACCTCTGGTGCTCCCACAGCCGCTGCCCTCGTGGGGCACTGGGCTGGCAGGGACAGCTGGCAGGGCCCCAAAGCCCTCCCCCCATGACAGCTTGTCCATACCAGGTGTTTCCTCTAAAGGTCTCAGCACCTATGACACATCCAGGTTTTGTGCTTTCCCATCACAACTGCATCTTGGGCACCTTCAGCAGGTGTCAGAGACACCTCCTGGGGGCTCTTCCAGCTCTAGCTTCTCCACGATGAGTGTTCCCACTGGATCTGTGGGTAAACCCCGTGAGTTTCCTGGGACTCCGGGAGGCCTCTGTCCCCAGCACGCTTCCCACAGCCCTGCCTTCATGTCTCCCAGCCCACGGGAACCCACCCCACCCTCTGCGTTTTGCCATGCCCCCAGTCTGGTCGATCCCACTCTCGCTCCCCCCTTTGCATTTCAGCAACGAGTTCAGCAGGATGGTGGCAGGGGAGTACCTCAAGTTCTTCGTGTTCACGGGGATGAGTCTGGACCAGGCTCTCAGGTCAGGCGGACTGCGTGTGGACGTGTGCATGTGTCGTGGCCACCTGAGTGCGTCCCCCAGGGTAGTTTTTAGGGCCCAGTGCTGGCAGGATAAGGTGCTGCGGGCTTCAAAGCGGTCCTGCAGCTGTCTGGGAAGGCTGTGTGAGGGCAGGGCTTCATCTGGCACACGCCAGGTCTCCAGGAGGGGGCAGAAAGCAAAGGGTGAGTTAGAGGAGCTGCTGGTGGGCTTCACCTGTGGCCAACGCTGCTGCTGCTGCTTCTTCAGGTCCTTTCTGAAGGAGCTGGCCTTGATGGGAGAGACGCAGGAGCGGGAGCGAGTGCTGGCTCATTTTTCCCAGCGCTATTACGAGTGCAATCCCAATGCCATCTCCTCGGAGGGTAAGCGGCTGTCTGTGTGTGTATGAGTGTGCGTGTGGGTGTGCATGTGTTCGCTCGGGAGAGCACATGTGTTCGTCAGCTCAGCGAAGGTGCTCCGACTGCAACTAGGAAGCAGTCTGAGAGCGTGAACTGACGCCTCGGGAGTCAGCCCCTGTTACGGAGATGTTGTCATTCCCCTCAAGTGACAGGCACTTTAGACTTAAAAAAAAATACTGCTCTAGTTGGAAGATGCATAATTAGGGCTCAACGCATCCTTAATTCTGCCCTTGAGCAGATTAGCACAGGAGGCGAGAGGAGGCCCTCCCCAGCACACAGACCCCAGCTCTCAGACCTCAGGGGACGGCCAGGTGAGACAACCCCGTGCGGCACAGAGGAGCACCCAGTCTGCACCGTATCACCTCAGTGTGCCGCGTCTTTACGCTCCCCCTGTGTGTGCTCACGTGCTGAATCTGCTCTGGTTTGGCTCTGTGGGCAGGTGAGATTTTGGCTGGCTGGCTGGAAGAGGGCTGTGCCATCCCCACCGTGCCTGTGCCAGGAGCTGGGCAATGGTAGCTGCAGCGTCACTGCCTGGCTGACGGGGCTGAGGGCTGGAGGGGCGTCTGAACGCACAGGTTTCAGACTAGCTTTAACCCAGTGGCCTCCTATCCACTTGCCTGCGTGCTGCCAGCACCATGCTGATGCTGCGTGCCCCACGTGCCCAGGCTGGGAGGAGTGGGCTCAGGGCTGCTTCGGGCTCGGTCCATTCCCAGGGGCTCTAATCCCTGCCCTGTGCTTGTGCTGCAGACGGAGCCCACACCCTGACCTGTGCCCTGATGCTGCTCAACACAGATCTGCACGGACACGTAAGTTCCCCCTGCCATTAGCCCCAGCTGTCCCCTGCCCTTACCGCCCCCGCTGCCCCAGCCGTGGGTGGCCGGGGAAGAGCAAGGACTTGCCAAGGGCAGAGCCGCATGCGCAGGAGGTGCAGGGGCTGAGCCACCCCCAAGGTGGCTGGGAGGAGAGCGGGGAAGGCCTGAACGAGGAGATAACGGGGCTTTGGGGGAGACAGGCTGAGCTGGAGGGTATGGAGGGAGGAGAGAAGAGGAAAGCAGACAGGGAGAGAGGCTGGGAGCGCGACTCCAGAACCAGCTGATATTGGGAGCAGGTGGCACTGAGCTTAGAGAAAAGAAGCTTTCTAACACTCCCCGAGTCTGAGCACAGCAGGCGGCTTTCCACACCTCCCCGAGACCTGGCCAGCCCCTCGCTCTGCAGCAGACTGGGTTTTCTGTTCCTGGGCTGTGGGAGCCTGCTCCAGCCAGCTCCAGCCCCCCGGCCCAGAGGTGAACCCCACGTTTCTCTTCCCCTGGCTCCCCCAGAACATCGGGAAGAGAATGTCCTGCTCCGACTTCATTGGCAACTTGGAGGGGCTCAACGGAGGCACTGACTTCCCCAAGGAGCTGCTCAAGGTAATTTGGTTGCTCTCTCCGGCCAACTAAGCCACAAGAACAAGGGCAAGAGCTTCGGGTAAGATCGTGTAGATGGCCATGTGGGATGCAATTAAGGTGTCCGTCCTCATGCCTGTGTCAGGCTGTTGGAATAGGCAGGATCAGTGCTGTTCCCTTGGCCTGCAGCTTTCCTCCTGCGTTGCAGAGGTCAGGGAGTGCAGCCACCAACCCCACTGCTGGTGATGTGGGCCAGGCACAGCAGTGGCGAGGGTGGGCCAGTGGCTGAAACCCCAGAGCTGGGAGTACCCTGCACTTGTGGCTGGGGCAGCCCTGTCACCTCCCTGCATGACTCGGTTCCCATTTACAGGGACAGCTCTGGCCAAAGCCACAGGAGCTGTGAGGTGCCTCTGGACGGGCGGGGGAAGGGGTGGCGATGACCTCCATGGTCCTGGAGCACCCTGGGGTGCTGGTCGGAGGTGGGAAGGGGGCAGTGCATTGGGGAGTGCCTGTGCCTGGCCACCAACGGGGTCTGAGTCCTTCCTGGGCGAGGGAGGCAGGGAAGGAGGCAGCGCTGGGACTCTCCGCCTCGAGCCGGCTCCTCTGGCCACCGCGGTCCATGCCGGCTCCGCGGGTTGCTGAGATGTGGCCGCGGGGGTTCCCACCTTGTGCCCCCACACCGATGGCTTCTTGTTCCTCGTGGCCATTTCTCAAGCCTCCCGGCTAAGGCAGGAGCAGCACGGCTCAGCTGCTGCGTGCGTAAGGGAGGAGTCGCCTGCTGGCTGCAGCGCGGCTCCGCTGCCGGCGGGGACGGCCTGACCTTGAGGCTGATGCACGAGCCGGGGAAATGGCTTCGGCACTGGCTCCGAGCTGAGCGAGGGCTCACCGGGGCCTGGTGCTCCCGCTGGCTGAGCTGGCGGCTCCGTCGTGGGCCCTGGGAATAGTGCTGTGCCCCGTGGGTCCCGCAGGGCAGAAACCTTCGGTGAAGCGCTGCAGTCGGAAAACACTCGGGATGTGGGAAATGGGTTCCCACAGGGTGCCGGAGCCACTCCTGTGGGAGGTGGCTTACAAAAAAACGCAACGTGGGGTGAAAAGCTGAGCTCTGTTTTCAGCCTTTGTGGGTCTATTCCTGGCTGTGCCGTTCGCCCCATCATTAAGGGGTTACCAGCAGCTCTCAATAGGGCTGTCCTCCCTCCCAGCCCACGCTTCTCCACTAAAAACAGTCACTCAGAAAGAATTCTTCCCTAATTTTAAACCCAGCTCCAGAAAAGACTTTAAGCACCCAAAATGGAAGAGAAATGTCCAAAATCAGGACCTGGAGCATCTGTTCCCCCTGGTACTGTGCTGTCCAGGAGCATCCAAACTCTGTGGGCCCCTCCTGAAGCCCCCGGCACCCCACAGTGGGGTATCCGCAGTGCAGGCGCTGCGGCACCTGTGCTAAACTTCCACCCCAAAAGTACTTAAGCACGCGCCACCGCATTGTCTTGTCGGGTCTCAACCAGTGTGAGACGGGGCAGTGAGCAGCTCCTGCAGCCTACAGGCTTGGTGCTGGCAGGGCCAAGCTCTCTGCCTGGCAGAACCTGTGCTGCTGGGGCTGGGGGCTGCCGCGCTGCGCCAGCTGAGGCAGGAGCACGTCCCCGCGCAGCTCTGCCTGCAACCCTGCAGCGGGGGGGCTGAGCTGCTAAAAATGGCCTGTTCCCTCTGCAGCTGCGGTGCTTCCCACAGCCGCTTTTCAGACGCCTCTGTATCAGCACCGTGCTGGGGAGTGGGAGCAAAAGGCATCGCTGAGGTGCTGTGCGAGGGGCAGGCTGCAGCTCCTCTGTCGCTCCCTGGCACTGATGCCCTCGGGGGGCTCCCGTCCATGCAAGGGAGAGCAGAGCTTCAGGGAAGCGCTGGGGAGGGGGCTGGCAAGGAAAGGTGTGTGAAGGGGCAGTGGGGCAGCGCCACTCCTGGGTAGCCTTTGCCAGGTTTATCTGGAGAAGACGCCCTCTCCCTTCTGTCGGCTCCTTGGTGCTTTGGTCCTGTTGCAGGCTTGGGCAGCAGAGAAATGGGGAAGCCTCCCTCCTCCCTACGGTGGCCTGTGCTGGCCCCGTTAGCCTATATAGGATGTTGCCTCCTTGGCAGACCTGGATCCCCTGCCTGGGGACTGAAGCTCTTGTGCAAGCGTGCCACACAGCTGGCTGGCTAATTTTAGCTCTGCAGGAGCGCACGCGTTTCCTAAGGGCAGCAGGGGAGGGGAAGGGCTGGCAGGCTTCAGAGGAGCTTCCCAAAGCTCAGAGGTGGCTCATGGGCAGCTCCAGCACTGCCAAAGAAAGGTCCCAGAGGCTTCCCAAGCCTGCCTGGGGGAATCGCACAGGTTGCTAACCCACAGACTTCAGAGCCAGGGAGCTTGAGGCGACCCCCACACACAGCTGGGGGACTGGAAAGCAGGGAGATGGGGACAGCAGGACAGGACCTAGGCGGCTGCAGGGGACACAAGGCCACCGTTCCCTGTGACTGTGGGGACAGCATCAGGAAGGGAGCCCCACGGGGCCCTCCCCTCGTCTCTGACTGCAGGAAGCCCCAAGACAAGCAGCACGATGCCTGGGAGCGGGTGGCAGCTTGAGTCAGACAAGAACTTTATCTGCTACGATAGAACGCACGTAAACACTCACAGTTTTCAGCAGAAGAAACCAAAACACTCGAAAGCTTGTGCTTTCACAACCGAGCACCACGTCCCCCTCACTGGCAGTGCCTCGCTGTGCCCCTGCTGCCGGAGCCAAGGCAAAACCTGCTGCTGGGAACCACCTCCCCTTGCTCCAACCCATCCCTGGGGCACCGTGCTCTGCAGGCAGGGCTGCCCAGCCTGCGGGTGTGGGTGTCCTCACCCCGGGGTAGGGGTGAGGACATGCTGGGGACATGAGAGCCCCCGTAATGCTGTGCCTGAGGCTGCCCACACCTGCAGGCTTGGCCTTCGCTCCTGAGGCCAAATGAATACCAGTGTCTGGCCGGCAAGGAGGGATGCGAACAGGACGGACTAGAGCTGGTGATACCACGGTTAGCTCACCCTGAGGCTGTGCTGTTCTCCTCCAAGTGTGATTTTAGCCCAGGCCCCCTGGGGTTTCCTGCACTCTGTTGGCTGTGTGTTGCATTTCAGATACGGATTCGACCTTTACCTGACCGATCGCTTTGCAGAGCCTTAGGTCTTCCACATCTGCTTCATTCTTCAGCTTAACCTCGTGCTTTGCTGCTGGGCCTCCAGCCACACAGCACGGACAAGCCAGACCCCATTCCTCCCCCGCGCTGCTCAGCAAGACGCAGGAGCGAGCAGAATCCGTGCTACTTCCCAGCTCGGCAGCCTGGAGCATTTCACAGCTGTTAATGAATTAAATCCCAGCGCAGGCAGGTCCCCTGGGGGAGGAAGGTAGGCTGGGCCCCCAGCCGGGAGGCACAGCCATCAGGCTCAGCGATGCGCAGCTGTGGGAAGCGCACCCCGGCTCCCCCCTCAGAGCCCAGACCCCGGCAGCGCTGAGCTCAGCCCGCTCCCAGGGGGATTTTTTATTTCTGTGCCTGCGCCCTCCAGCCCTGAAGCCTCAGGGACAAACCCAGCGCCCTGCCCTCGGCGCCCCCCTGCCCGGGGCCGGTGCCTGTCCCCGGGGGCCGCCTCCATCTTGAGGCGGGCGGCCCCGCCCCGCGGGCTCTGCCGGGCCGGGCCCCGCTGCCGCCGCCATTGGCTGCGGGGCCGGGGGCGCCGCCTCCCTCGGGCAGCAGCCGCCGAGCCCGGCCCGGCCCGGCCCGGCTTCAACAGGCGGCGGGCGGCGGGGAGCGGGGCCGGGCCGGGCCGGGCCGGGCAGGGCAGGGCAGGGCAGGGCGGCCCCCCCCCGGGCAGGATGATCGGCGTCAACAGCATCAACAGCAGCGCCGGGCGCATGCGGTCCCGCTCCATGTGCTCGGTGCGCTACGGCCGCAACTACCGCGGCGTGGAGACCTTCTGCTACGGCTGGCCGCAGCGCTCCCGCACCCTCAAGCCGGTGCTCTACACGGACCTGGTGGTCAGCCGCCTGCAGAGCCGCCGCAAGAAGAAGCCGGTAAGCGCCGGGACGGCAGGAAAAGCTGGGGGTTGTACTGCCCGCTGGGTGCTGGCAGCGGTCCCGGGGGAGTTGGGCTGCTGCGCATCGGCTCCGGGTGGGGAGAGGCAAGAACAGGCTGCCCTGGGCACGTCCTGGCCAGCAGCAGCCCTGGGGACACCGCGGGCACACGGAGCGGTGATGCTGCCATAGCACGGGCTGGGGCGAGCTGTGACGCACTGGGATGGAAGGAGGCAGGCAGCTGGCAGCGAGCTGCTCCGCGGGGCTGGGGGACACCGGCAGCACGGGGGCTGCCGGCTGGGGTCGCGGCTGGCTGGGCGAGGAGGGCTTTGGCAGCCTGGGGTGGCAGGAGGGGTGGGTGGCTGCTCCCCGCGCCGAGGCAGGGGGTGACGCACAAGGCGCTGTCCCCAAGTCACTCGCATCTGTCCCTGCTCCGAGCCCCCCTGTGCAGGAGGAGGGCTGGGGGCAGCGCTTGGTCCTCCGCAGACACCTGTGTGAGGGGAGCAGGGGCATGGGGTGGCCGGGTGTTGCTCAGCACGGCTGTGTGTGCCGGACAGGCAGCAGGGTGTGTGTGAAGGTGAGTGAGGGGACAGCCCAGGGCTGTTCCCTCTGCCACACAGCCCTGGTCTGGCCGTGCCGTTCGTGTTCCCATATCTGAGGGGTCTCTGCTTGCCTGGGGGGCCTGCCAAAGCTTCGCGGCCGGGTGTAGAGAAAGATGTTTTGCTAAGGAAAAGTTGGGAAAAGCCAGCGACTGAGCTCTCATATTGCAATGCTGCCAGGCACGGCGAGAGGGGGGCTGTCTGCAGGGAGGGCACGTTGTAGCTGTGAAGTCTGTGGTGCAAGATGTCACAGAGCTGTGCCTTTTCGCAGGGCTGGCAGCGGGAGGAGGGATCTTGACCTGCACAGGGCATCTCGCAGCTCTGGCTGCCGAGCACTGTGCTGCGCAGCAACAAGCACGCTGTGGCTGTTTGTCACCATAATGTGTCCAAAACAGTTATGATCCCTAAAGGAAGCACCCCAGAAAGGGTTAATCCTCTGCTTGTTGCCAAAATTCCTGCCTTAACACTCCTCTGTTATGGCCATGCTGGGCTACAGCCCTCAGTGCAGTCCCATCTGTGCCAGGGCTGTGTCCAGGGCTGCTTGCAGCCTTTCTCCCAAACCAGCGCTGACCGTGCCCTCCTCTGGGCTCCCTCTGAGGCAGAGGGATGAAGGGAGATGTTGTCCGTGCAGCTCCTCCGTGCCCTGCCTGCAGGGTGCTGCAGGAGCCTGTCCACCCCTCTGCAGACATTGGCTAGAGCAGGATTTGGGGACGTCCTGTCAGCCCCCTTTCAGAGGGGGCACCGAAGAAAAATGTTGATTCAGTGAGAAATCCCGCTGGGACAGTATATCCCCAGGTCTCCTTGGTGTTGCGCATGTCTAGGGCAGGGCTGGCTGCCTTGCCGTGCGTGCTGCAGCAGTGAGCTCATAACCCTGTGATGGTGGGGGGAAAAAAAAAAGAAAAACATGCAAAAAAGCCACCTCTGTTTGGGGTCAGTCCTCTGCTGGCAGCACCATGCTTTCTCTTGGGCAGTGCTTGCAAATTCAGAGGTGCCGAGAGGTGCCATCCTTTTGCACCTTCGGGAATAAACCCACAGAGGAAAGAGAGCCTGGAGAGAGGGACCTGCAGAGCCGAGCTGTGAGTGTGATCTCTGCCGACACAGCTGATGTGAGCTAGGCTTCAGGAGCCTGCTGTGCCCTGCCAGAAGCGGTCCTTGCACCACTGGAGTCTGGGCAGGCAGCGGTTCTGCCCCGGGAGCAGAAGAGCAGGGCCGGGCTTTGTGGCTGCAGGGCATCTTCTCGGCTCGGAGCTGGGCTGAGTCCACCGGATTTGTTTCCAACAGGGCACGAAACCGGTGTCAGCTGGGGATGGCGGGTAGCCAGGCAGAGCCTTGGCAGGATCTAAGCGCAGAGCGAGGCTTTGCATTGCCCTCTCCATCCCCCCAGCCTCCCGTTTCTCTCCTCCTGCTCCAGGCGCAGGAGCCAGCCCGCGGCCCCGTGCCTGAGGTGAGGCTGTGTGGCAGCTCCTGCCCGCAGCAGGCTCCTGCAATGCTCTGGGTGCTCGTACTGGGGTGTTGGAGCCTTCTGAAGCCACAAGTCAGTCAGTTCGTCCTTCAAAGCGTTCACAGACAGCCCCCGAGCCCAGGTTTCTGTGGTGCTGCGCTCTGCTGGGCTGCTCCCTGGCACTGTGCAGACGTTGTTTTCATTTCATTCAGAATTGCGCCACGAGCAGCTTCTGTCAGCAGCTCTCGGTGTTACAGCACAGCTTGGTCCTGGGGTCTGCAGCCCCCCGGCACGGAGCGGGACCTCCCCGTCCTGCCGGCAGCCGAGGCTAGTGCCCGTCTGACTCCTCGCAGTGTTTTCTCAGCAGCCTTTCTGCAGCTCCTGGTTTCCAGTCTCAACTTCTCTGTGCCGTTTTTCCACTCTTTTTTTGGCCTCTCTTCTCAGCACCTCTTGGCTGCGTCCCTGTCAGTGAGATCCCTTCTGTCTTGTGGCCATTCCTGATCACCTCCGTTGTGCCTCTTTGCAGCCTGTGCTCCTCTGGCCGAGCCACCAGCCGGTTCCTCCCTCCTACCTCTTGCTCCTCTGGTGCCAGGGTGGTGTAAATGGGGTGCAGGTACAACCTGCCATGGGGGAATGAGGCCGTGCCCTCCCCAGGAGGCTCCTGTCTTCCCAGGCTGACCCCTGTTTTCCATTTGCGGCTGGGGGGCTCCCTTTCCTCCTCTGAAAAACACGCTGGTGTTGAGCCAGCGTTTCCTGGAGCAGGACACATGAAACAAGCCTTGTCCCTCTTCCGTTCTGGCCACTGCATCTCTCGGGGGATGATGGATTTGTCCTCCCCAGACACTGCCTGGGCCTGCCTGCTGGCCGGGTTTCGCGGGTCCCTGCAAGGCTGCAGTTGTACTTCATCAGCCACCAGCAAGATCTCTCCCCGGCAGTCTCTGGCCAGGAGATGGATGTTGACAGCTGCCTGAACAGCCTGTGCGAAACTCGATTATTTGCCTCCGAGGATGAAGCCTTCCAGACCCGTCCTGCTCCTTGATCTGGAGCGCTGTGTGAGCGCTGCTGAAAGCCTCCCCCGAGCCTCCCGTGCTGCGGAGCCGGGCTGAGTGCCTGTGGCTCGCGCCCAGCTCGGACCGGACAAAGGCTTGGGAACGGGGCCGCAGGCTGTCCCGCTGCACATGGACTTTGCTTTTTTCCCTGCTGAAACACGGCGCTGGGCCCTGTCTCGCTGAACCCTGCGAGGGTTGGGGCCAGCGGGGAGGCTTGGGGTGTTTGGGAGGCAGGACAGGCTGCAGCCATCCCGAGGGGCAGCCCGGGAGCAGGCTGCGAGCTGCTGGGTGCAGGAGTGCGTCTGGGGCCCTGCTGCAGGCTGGTGTCTCACCAACCCAGGGGCAGACACACAGTGTTGCTGTCCCAGCTCGCCTGCAGCCCGTGTCTCCTGTGAGCTGTCCCTCTGGGCAGCCTGGTTCACCTTGGCACGGGGAGAGCCAGCTCTCCTGAGGGCTTGGAGCTGTCAGGTGAAACTCACGCAGCTCTGTGCCATTGTCACGGGCAGGCACAGGAGGGGAGGGAAGGGAGGCAGCCTGTGCTGTGCCCCAGCGCCGTGCCCCAGTCGTGCCTGGGGCTGCAGGTGCCCGGGAGAAGGTACCTGTAACCCTGAAACGCTGCCAGCCAGCTGGTGTGTGCAGACGGGCCAGGCTGTCAGCAACACTGCTGCCAAGAAAGAAGGGCTGCGGCCAGGACAGACGGGCCTGGGGGTGCCGAAACCTTCAGTGCTCCCTCTGCTTTGTGCAGCTCCCCTGAGCCGAGCCCTGCTGTCCGACTGACCCCGCTCTTCTCTCCGCAGGCGCTGTACGGCTCCATCAAGAACGAGAAGCTGCAGTGGGCCATGTGAGCATCCCACAGGGGGCATGGGCTGGGCGACTGTGGGGTCACCCTGCTGCCGGGGGGCTTCCTCACCCCCTCCCCAGAGCATCAGGGGCCCCATCGGCGGGGTGGATGCTCCTGTGGGGCTGTAGGAGGGGAGCAGGCACATGAGACGGGGATGGGGGTGCCCGGAGAGCGGTGCTGGGCGCTCAGCCCTCTGCCCCAGCACAGCACCTCGACGGGGACCCTTTAGCTGGGGGTGGGCTGCCTGAGGCCAGCTCCCCGTGGCTGTGGCCGTGCCGGGTGTTGCCCCACACCTCGGCAGCGGTGCTCGGGGTCGGAGCGGGCAGCCCATGGCCGTGCCCGGCGCCCGCACCCTCGCCCACAGCTGCCATCCCCAGCAGCAGGAGCGGCAGCGCGGGCGCTGCGGGGATTAATCAGCCCGGCGGTACCGCCAGCGCTCAGCCAATGCGCTCGGGCTGCTGCCATGGAGACGCCGGCAGATGCTGAGGGGTTTAATTAGCAGTGAGCGGGTACGAGGGAGGGGGGAGGCCGCAGCTCCGGGCTCCCACATCTCCGTGCGGGGCGGGGGGAGCGGCAGCGACGCAGCCTGCCCGAAGAGCGAGGGGGCATCGGCTGGAGGGAGGCTGTGAGCAGGGCCTGCCCCCCAGCGAGGTGGGCTGCAGAGGTGCCGAGCCCCAGGGCAGTGCTCCTCCACGGCCTATGGCTTGTCAGGCTGGCCAGCATTAGCCCACCTGGCCACACTGCCGAGGGCAGGCAGGGACCCCCCAGCAGCAGACACCCCCGTGCCTCATCCCAGCAGCACTGTGGCTGCCAGCCTAGTGGGGGCACGGAGGCTTGGCCAGGCTGTGGGATGCTCCCCAGTGGTGTGGAAAAACTGCTCAGCCTGGTCTGCTGTGAGCGGGAGGCTCAGTGTTTGCTGTCCCCAGCACGGTAACAAACCCTTCCCCAACCAAATCTGTACCTGGCAGAGATGAGGAGGAGCTGAGGAAGTCCCTTTCGGAGCTGGCTGACCCCAAACCCAAGTCCATCAAGCGCATCAGCAGCTGCAGTAACCCCTTCCTGGACTTCTCGCAGGACTCCAGCATCGCCACCTACAAGCACGGACTGTTAGTGCGCAAGATCCACGCTGATCCTGACTGCAAGAAAAGTAGGTGTCTGCGAGGGGCTAGGGGCTAGGGGCACCAGGCAGCTCCAGAAATCCTGACAGTGGGAGCGGGGCAAGAGGCACCCTGTATCTCCAGGTAGCCTCAAACCAGCCTCCAGCATTGGCCCCAGCGCCACGTGGAGCAGGCTGTGAGGGGTGTAATTCACCCTGCAGGCTGGGGGGCTGAAGGCTTCCCCCTTCCCACAGAGCTGGGAGGGCGAGGGGATGTGTTGGGCTCCGTGCAGGACAAAGCCCTGCTATGGGATGCCGAGGGACAGGGAAGGGTGTCCCATGGTGCTGCAGAAGGTTCGTGCCACAGGTTCTGCGCTGCCAGGCACGTTCCCTGTTCCCACTGCAAAATCCTCCCTAAGCCCCGGCCTTATAATGCCACCTTGATCCGATCAGGCGCTGCCGCCCTCCCAGGCCAGCGTTACCTGTTGGGCAGCACCACGTTGCCCCCATCCCTGGCTGTGCAGGCAGCGAGGTGCCAGCCCTGGGGGGCAGCAGCAGCCCCCCCCTGCCCCCCAGCAGCACCATCTGCCAGCCACGTGCCCGGCACGGGCTCAGGTGTGCGGGGATGGTGCTGGCATGCTGCCCGTCCCCGGGGTGGGCTGACGTGTGGCGTGGCAGGGGGAGCTGGGGGCAGGAGGAGCTGGGGGCAGGAGGAGCTGGGGGCAGGGGGAGCTGGGGGCAGGGGGAGCTGGCAGCGCCCTGCCCAGCACCGGGACTGAGGCCAGGGCTGCTCTCTTCTCCCACAGCGCCCCGAGGGAAGCGCGGCTGGAAGCCCTTCCATGCCATCCTGAAGGGGATGATCCTCTACCTGCAGAAGGTAGGGAGCGGAGGGACTGCCCGCGTACGGGGTCACCTGGGGCTGGGGGCGGCGAGGAGGCTGCTGACATGCTGCCTAGCTGCTGGGCTCCTGTACCCAAGCCCAGGTACCTGAGTGGTGCGGCACAGGCTGGAGGCAGAGCCCTGCAGCAGCCTGGTGGAGGCTGACCTCTGACCCCCACTACCTCTGGGTTGAGGGGGGCACAGCCTCCGGCTGGCTCTGAAGGGCCCTGTGACTTGCAGGAGGAGTACAAGCCGGGGAAGGCGCTGGCCGAAGAGGAGCTGAAGAATGCCATTAGCATCCACCACTCGCTCGCCACGCGGGCGTCTGACTACAGCAAGAGACCCAATGTCTTCTACCTCAGGACAGCCGACTGGAGGGTCTTCCTCTTCCAAGCACAGTGAGTGCCCCAGCACCCGCGCAGGGCAGCGGGGGCTCACCTGTGGCGGGCAGGATGGGGCTGAGGGCCATGTCCCGTCCCGTTCTAGAAGGGAGCGGGGTAGAGCCAGGGACCACCAGGCTCGTCTCTGGGGCAGGTCCCTTTGGCCTCTGGCAGGACGAGCAGAGCCAAGCTGGCCTGTGCTGGCCTTTCCCCCCAGGAACCCCGAGCAGATGCACTCGTGGATCACGCGCATCAACGTGGTGGCTGCCATGTTCTCCGCGCCCCCCTTCCCCGCCGCCATCGGCTCCCAGAAGAAGTTCAGCCGCCCGCTGCTGCCCAGCTCCTGCACCCGGCTGTCCCAGGTGGGTCCCTCGGCGTGGAGACAAGCACGGTCTGCCTGCCCTGAGAGGGGCCAGGACCTTGACAGGACAGCGGGCAGGGGGATTAGCTGGCTCTCGCTTGTGCCGCTGCAGTTATTCATAGAGCAGAAAGGATTAAAAAAAAAACACAGCCTAGTTTTAGAGGGGATTAAATTCTGCTGTAAGACTGCCTCACGGCGGGCTGGCTGCAGGAGGAGATTTCCCCAAAGGGCTTGTGCTTTGGGCTGCCATGTTTGGAAAGCCAGGGGCAGCACCTGGGACCCGGGCTGGACTTGGAAAAGCCACGCCAGCCCTGGCCCCAGCTGGCTGCAGCCAGGGGGTGAGGGGAACGGGGTGCTGATGCCGTGTCACCTGTCCCCAGGACGAGCAGGTGAAGAGCCATGAGACCAAGTTCAAGGCCATGTCAGCGGAGCTGCTGGAGCACCGCTCCTCACTGCCGGAGAAGAAGGTGAAGGGCAAGGAGTACGAGGAGCTGAAGCAGAAGGAGGAGTACCTGGAGTTTGAGGTGAGCTGGGAGAACCCACGGCCCCTGTGCCACCACCACAGGCCCTTGGCCCTCACCAGCTGCTGGGGCCCTGTCCTGCCCGTGCAGCTGACCTGCCTTGGCTTCTCCTGGTACTGCTGCCATGCTCTGCCCCCCTCAGCTCCCCACCACAGGTGAGGGGCTCCCAGGGCCGGGGGCTGGATGGGGCGTGCCGCAGGGCGTTCAGCTCACTGCGGGTCCCTGGTGGGAAGCACCAGGGAAGAAAGAGGGCATTACACCTCCAGGGTGGGGTGGAGGGGCCGTGAGGAGGATGCCGGCTGGAAGGGCACTGCCCTGCTACCCCCCCTGCTCTCTTTGCCCCCAGAAATCCCGCTACGGCACCTACGCCATGCTGCTGCGGGCCAAGCTGAAGGCTGGCTCCGAGGACCTGGCGGCCTTCGAGTCCACGCTCTTCGACGCAGCAGGCGGCGAGGACGATGGCCTGAAAAAATCCCGCTCCAGCCCCTCGCTCAACGCCGAGCCCTCCAGCACGGGCACCAAGGTGAAGCGCAACGTCTCGGAGCGCGCCAGCCGCCAGCCCCCCGGTCACCCCCAGAAATCGTAAGCCAGGGGCACCAGCCGCCCGCGCTGCAGCTCCCATCCCGCCCCCTGGCACTGGGGTGGGCGCCACGTGCCCGCCGGGACCCTGCATGAGTCCATCCTCTTGGGGCACGCGCTGGGGTGGGGACAGCCTTCCCCAGCCGCCAGCACCAGCCCGCTGGCCCCTTGGCTGGTGAGCGGTGCGGGGCAGGACCGGCCCCAGGCGCTGCCAGCGGGAGCTGCCCCATCAGACTGATTCCTGCCCCTCCTTGTTCTGCGCTTGGCTGCAGACTCCCCTCCAGCCCCCTGCCTCACGGAGGGGACGGGACTGAAACCTGCCGACTGGGCTACATTCCGTGGTGTGAGAACCCAACGCAGCGCAGCCAGCGGCTGCTTTCCTCCAGCTCCGCTGTGCCGTCTGGGAAAGCTGGGACTGGGCAGAGAGGAGCCATCCACACGCCCCATGTGCCAGCCCTGGTCCTGGCCCCATCCCTGAGGGCTGGGGGGAGCCAGGGCTCCCTCCCTGCTGCCCCAGCTGCTCCCACGCCTCCTGCTTTCTTACAACTTTTGAACGGTTTTTGTGATACAGTTTTGCACTTTTTAGTACCAGATCGAGCTGACCAACAGGGAGTTTTTTGGGGGCTAATTTTGATGCTTTTTGGAACTGTTTAAAAAAAAAAAAACAAAAACACAAACAAACCCAGCCATTTCCTGTAGACACTGCACTCTTGGCAGGGGGAAGAGAGGTTTTTACATGGCCTTGGGGGGGACGCAGAGCCTCCCTGGGCAGCGAGCCCAGCGTCGCTCCTATGCGTGCTGCTGCGAGCCACCCAGCCTGTGCCCAGCCAGCCCGGCCTCACCCGTCCTGCACCAGCAGCCTTCCTGGAGAGAGCCAGCCCCGCAGGCACCACCGACTGTCTGCTTGGCAAACACGGGCACAGCCCCAGTCTCACTGTGCCCCTTGGCTGCGGTGTGAGGGGTGCACTGTGCCGGTGGGATCAGGGACAGGGGCTTTCCTTCCTCTGCCACTGCTCCAAAGCATCGTGGGGGCCTCGGAGGCTGCAGCACTGAGTGCTGGTCTGACGAGCGGGGAGAGCTGTGAGGTCCTGAGCTAGAGGAGGAGGAGCAGTGGCTGCAGCCCATCCTTCAGCCGCGGGGTCTGTCCTTCCCCAGGCTGGCAGCAGGGTGAGCAGGGCTGGAGGGCGCAGGTCAGCAGTGGGTGCCGGTGCTCAGGTGTGGCTGCAGGAGTGCTGAGGGTGCAAGCGGAGGGGTCCAGAGCCAGGGCCAGCAGAAGGGCTGAGGGTAGGGGCTGCAAACACACGCTGTTCCTGGCCACACGGGACCCGGCTGTTTTCAGCACTGACTTTGCGAATGTGTCAAACTTTTTATTCTGCTCTTTTGAGTCTATTGCAAAAAAAAAAAAAAAAAAGAAAGGAAAAAAAAAAAAAAAAAAGAAAAATCCACCCCTGCCCCAGGCGGCTCGGGGAGGGGGAGAAAAACCTTTGTACAGCTTCTTCTGTCGGTTACTGAAGTAAAACTTGCTCTTCAGTTCTTGCGTGTGCTGTGGTTTTTCCCCCAGGGGTGACGCTGGGGACAGCCGAGGCTCCAGGGGCTGCTGAGGGGCCCACAGCCAGGCTGCCCGCCCCAGGGCCACAGGCAGGGCCCTGCCTCGCCGCCTGGCGGCAGAGACACAGCTGGCTGAGGCTAATGGAAACCGCGTCCCTTTATTCACCAGGCCAGGGAGGGACTGTTAAATAAGAGCAGAGAGGGGCCGGGGCAGGCTGCATCCCGCCCCCGAGCGTCCAGGCAGCCGGGGCTGCGGCGTGGGCTCCCAGTCCAGAAGGCACTTGTGTGGGATGGGGTGGGCAGGGCGGGGGGCAGCACGGCCCCCCCGGCCCCTCAGTGCACCTGCTGCTGCTGGCTGTGGGGCAGCTCACCGGCTGGCACCGGCCCTGGCTTCAGGGCCAGGGCAGGCACCTGCTCCTCCTCCACCGACTCGCTGCCGTAGGCGCTATCCTCCTTGATCTCTGCAAGGCAAGCCCGGGGCGGTCAGGGGGGAGAGGCCGGGGGAGCAGCGGGGCCCTCTCCCCCTCCCTGCACCCCCCATACCTGTGCTCTGCAGCTTCTCCTGCGCCTCGGTTTTGCGCAGTATCCTGACGGCCTTGCGCAGCCCCATGGAGTCCAGCGCCTCCAGCAGCCCCCCCAGGCTGCCCCCGGCCAGCTGTGGGGAGAAACCAGTGAGTGGGGAGGGATGTGGTGGGGCCAGGAGGAGGACGGGGCGCCCCGGCCAGGCACTGACCTCGTAGCTGCGCAGCAGGCTGACGCTGGGCGAGGGGGTGTCCTTGTAGGTCTCTACCAGGCTGCAGAGCCCCAGCCGCTTGGCCAGCTCCATCCAGTCGGACCCGCTGCTGTCCTGGTTCAGCAGCTGCTCCAAGCCCTGCAGCGCGTCGTTGTCCAGGGACAGGACGTTCCCTGTGGGGACACGCAGCTCTGTCACACGCTGCCCGTCCCCGCGGCCAGCCCTGGTCCTGCCCTGCAGGGCAGAGGGGCTGCTCACCTGCATGGGGGGCAGCGGGCAGCTCCGCCTCGGGGCCCGGCTGGGAGGCTTGCAGCAGGATGTCCCGCACCTGCGGCACAGACACAGGGACATGAGCATCACCCCGAACACCAAACAACACATCCCAGCTCCCTGGGACGTGGAGGGCCGGCCCCCACCCCATGCTGTGCCCCCCACACACCTTCTGGCTGCGGGTCAGGTCCAGCGGCGTGTGGCAGCGGCGCGGTCGGGGCCCTGTCTCCTCCTGCTCCTGCTCAGGGTCGGGCTGGGGGCTGGGGGCAGGCGGCGTGGCTGGGGACGGCTCCCCCAACTCCATGCCCACCTCCTGCTCCTCGGGGTCAGCATCCGTGTCGCTGCTCGCCTCCGACGAGGAGGGGCTGATGGGCTCGTCGTTCTCGTTCAGCACATCGGCCCCTGTGGGCGAGGGGTGGCTGAGTCCCCCTGAACAGGGCAGGGGCTGCTCCCACCGCCCACGGGCAGGAGGGGAGGGTCGGCACCGTACCTGCTTTGAGGAGCAGCTTGGTGAGCGTGGGGGAGCCCAGGCCAGCCGCCAGGTGCAGGGGGGTGTTCCCAGCGAAGGTCCGGCTGTTGACGTCTGCTCCCAGCTATGGAGAAAGGCACGAGGCCGTGAGGATGGCCCCCCCGGCCCTGCTTCCCTCTCCCTGCACCCACCTGCAGCGAGGAGGCGGCCCCCTACCTTCTTCACCAGGTGTGTGGCCATGTTGAGGTTCTCCATCTCCACGGCCAGGTGCAGCGGGGTCCTCCCGCCCTGCATCTCCGTGGCGTTCACGTCTGCCCCCTTCCTGACCAGCAGGTCCAGGCAGGCCGGGCTCTTCGCCTTCACGGCCAGGTGCACGGGCAGGAGGCCTGGGGCAGGGGGAGAGGCTCAGCACCCCACCAGCCACACCAGGCCCTGTCCCCACCCGGGCCCTTCGTCCCCCGGCCCCGCTCACCGTAGAAGTTGGGCAGGCGCAGCAGGTAGGGGGCAGCTGCTCCCAGGTGGGCCAGCAGCGTCCTCACCATCTCTTCGTCGCCCGTGTGGAGCGCCAGGTGCAGCAGGGAATTGCCGTAGCGGTCCAGCAAGGTGGGGTCTGCACGGGCTTGCAGCAGGAGCTGCACCACCTGGGGCTGCTTGGTGATGACGGCCAAGTGCAGCGGCGTCTGCGGACAGGGACACCCGTCACCAGAGCTGGTCCCATCCCGGCACCCCTCACGCACAGCCCGGGCAGGGGGCAGCAGCCCCCAGCACCTGGATGCAGGCACCAGCCCTGGATAGGGGAGACCCTCCCCTCAGCCCTCCTCCGTGAAAAGCCCCGTACCTGCTGCAGGTTGTTGGTGATGTTGATGATCTGAGGGCTGGGGATGCTAACGATCACGTCGATCAGCTGCTTGATCACAGCCGTCTGCTCATGGATAATAGCAAGGTGCAAAGGCCTGCGGGGAGAGAGGACAGCCTTTGTCCCAGCTCCGTGTCCCCAGGGCCTCCCCACCAGCTGCTGCCCCCAGCCCTGTAATGCCACCCCCGGGGCTGGGCTCTGACGGCCAGCACAGTTCGTGCTGTCCCACCGTGTGCCCCTCGCCCCGCACACTCACGTGTCCCCGTTCTCGTCCTGCGAGGCGGCCAGGTGCCTCTGGACAGCCAGCAGCATGCGGGGGTCTGCCGTGACCGAGTAGTCGAGCAGGGCGTGAGCGTTGCGGCGCGCCAGGGCCAGCATCCAGAGGTGGCAGACCTGGGCTGCGGCACGAAGCGGGACATCAGCACCGGGCACCCCCGCCAGCCGCCTCTCCAGGCACGGCCTCTGCCCCAGGGCAGGTCTCCCAGCCCCTTCTCTCCTCCTACCCTGCTTCTGCAGCTCCTTGCAGTATAAGCTCTCCGTAGGCACCTGCCTGTCGCCCTCGTCCCCGTCCACGTTGGGGGCCTTCATCTGCACGCCACCCTGGTACCCCCCCACGGGGTGCGGGCCGGTCGAGTAGATGCTGTTGTACGCCAGCCCGGGCGAGTAGGGGAAGCTGAGGTTCCCACCTGCGGGGCAAGGGGGGGGGGTCAGGGTCAGGGTCAGGGTTAGGGTCAGGGTCAGGGTCAGGGTCAGGGTCAGGGTCAGGGTCAGGGTCAGGCTGGTGGAGCGGGGAGCAGGGATTCCTGACTCACCTCCTCCTGATCCGAAGCCCCCGGCGCCGCCACCGGCTCCCCCCATGTGCGAGCCCCCACCAAAGTGCTGGGGGAACTGGGGCAGGACTTTCTTGCGCTTCCTCTCCACCTCCTCCTTATCTGCAGGGAGAGACCGGGGAGGTTCAGGGCCGGGGGAAGAACGCCCGGCCCGGTGCTGAGAGCACCCCTCCCTCGGTGCTCACCTTCCACCACGGGGTAGTAGGTGAACTGCTTCGAGTCGCTCACGTCCCCCCCTCGCTTCCGCTTCAGCTGCAGGAAGACGGTGACGGGACGGTCGATCTTGGGCTTGTGGTAGGGGGGCGTGCGGAAGACGATGGCATACTGCGGGCAGGAAAGAGGGACGTTGGCCCCGCTCCTGCCTGGAGCCAGTGACGGGGCTACCTCACCTTGTGGGGCACCCACAGCCCAGGGGCACGACCGGAGCCCCCCCATCTTCCCGTACCTGCTTGTGCACGTCCGTGGGGGAGAAGTCCCCGAAGGCCTGCCAGCCGTTCTCGTCATCCTCGTAGAAGCGCACCTCGATGTCATCTGGGGGGGAAAAGGGGCCTGGCACCGCCTGTCTCACTGCCTGGCCGGGCTCCAGGTACACGGCCACGCAGCCTGGCCACCTCGGGGCCCTGGGGCTGGGACCGATTCCACCTCAGCCCCTGCAGGGTGTCGCAGCTGGAGGGGACGCCTTTTACCTTTCTGGACCTTGTCGCACAGCAAGTAGACCTCATCCCCGCCCCGCACCGAGCCGGCCGTCTTATCCATCCGCGAGATCTTCAGGTTGGAAGCCCCGGGGGACTCTGCAGAGCAAAGAGGCGTGGTGTCAGATTAACCACGAGCTCCCCACCCATCCTGCCCTGTCCCCTGCCCACTGCACTGGGGGTCCCAGGGGCCGGGCTGGCCAAAACGGGGCCGTTCACCCCTCGTCACCGTGCTATGATGAGAGCCAAGCCACCCGGGGACGGATGGCAGAGCCGCATCCATCAGCCCAACACAGCACCCACACAGCCCACCCCTCCCACGCCCCGCCAGCAGGAGCTGGCCCCGCACTCACTGCTGTCGTGGATGGGGTCCGAGATGACGGGCTGCAGGGCCAGCGTGAAGTTCCCGCTGCTGTCACGAAGGTAGGCGGTGAAGCGCAACCGCACGATGCTGAGGTCCATCACCTTCTTCAGCTCCTTTGCCTCCAGCTCAATCTCTCGCAGCTCGGCTTCTGCCGGGCCGGGGGGAGATGCCGTCAGACCCCATGCCCAGCCCAGCCCCGCAGCTGCCACCCCGCAGCAGGTCCCCGCTCCCCACAGCCCCAGGCTGCCCCCACCTGTCAGCAGGCTGTTCTTGTTGCGGATCTTCTGCTGCTTCAGCTTCTCCTTCATGATCTCCATCATGTTCTTCTTGGTGACGTGCAGCACTCCCAGGTTGCTGAACCTGGCGGAGACGAGCCCGCTGTCATCGCACAGCCGGCCCTGGGGCACGCGGCTCACCGAGGGCTGGCAGAGCCCAGCACAGGGCAGCGGGGCAGCAGCAGCTCAATGCGTGCAGGGCAAAGAGGAGCCGTCACCGCGGGGAGCAGAGGAGCCCAGAGCAGAGGGCTCTGCAGGTGACCAGCCCAGAGTGGGGAGCTGAGAGGGCTGGGGGGCAAAGGGATGCATGTGGGACCAGGCTGAGGCAGCAGCAGGGGTTGGATTTGTGGGATCTATGAGGGACTTTGTGTGCAGCAACAGAGCGCACACAGCTCCTGCCCCTCCTGTCCCACTCCAGCAGGAGATCTGAGGAAAACACCCTTTCTTCCCCAAACCAGGCTGCTCAGGCTACAGCAGCGCTGGGGCACACAGCAGCTGGGCCAGCCACAAACCTGCCTGCTTCAGCCTCTGCCACCGTCTGGGCAGGAGCCCCCCGACAGGGCTACAGAGCCACCCCAGCCCACCGCGTCCCCTCCGCACGTACTGAGCAGTCATGTCCTTGGGTCCCACGATGGCCACGCAGTTGCCAGCCTCGTTGCACTGCTTGCCCACCAGGCTGTGGGCGTGCACGCGGGGAGGGTCGCTGTGTGTCACCAGGTCCACCTCGATCCGGGCCATCCCTATGTAGTTGCAGATCTGCGGGGAGAAGGGAGATGCAGCACACTACAGGCGCCAGTGCTGGGGCCTCTCAATACCTGTTAACGTCCTCCCTTCCCCGCACCCCTCCTGGTCCCTGCGTGCACCCCAAAGCCCCGCTCCCCCCAGCACTCACCTTGACGGTGGGGTACGTCTTGCGCCCCTTCTCGCTGGACGCTCCTGGCAGCCCGCCATGTGACGGCCCCTCGCAGCCATACCGAAATCGGAAGCCCCGCTGTGGAAGCACGGAGGGGGTCAGACCAGGGCACTGGGGTGTGCCCCTGGCGCTCTGCCTGCCCCTGCCCAGGTCGCGTCCTTACCTGCTTCGGCTGCTCGATGATGATGAGGTAGGGGCCTTCTACTGGAGGACAGAGAGCAGAGGCACGGGTGAGAAGCACGGGGCAACCAGCACGTGTGCGCTCCCAGTGCCGATGCTGGAGGTACGGGCACGGTGCTGACAGCGAGGTGACCCCTGTCTGTCCCACGGGGGTCCCCAGGGCCCCCAGCCCCTGGCTGGGAGCAGCCATCAGGGTGCCCTGGCACTCGGGGACCCCCAGCACAGCCCCAGCTCAGCTCCCTGGCAGCAGGGCCAGGCTGACCAGCCCCATCCCAGCGCGGGGCAGGGATTCCCAGCCAGCCCACATCGGGGACATGGGGTGCACGGCCCGTGGCGCTGCTGGGAAGCACCCGGCGTGAGTCAGCCCGCCGGGAAACCCCGCTGCATGGCCGGGGACCCCGGGGGGACACGTCCCTTACCCGTCTGCATCAGGGGCTCCTTCTGCTCCATCATGTGGGTGCCGAAATTGAAGTCGTCGTAGTCGATCCCATCCAGGCACTGGGCGAGGGGAGGGGAGCGTGAGCCCAGGGGCTGCAGCCGGCGGGGGGACACAGCCCCCGGCACCCTCCCCACCGAGCGGGGCGTGCGGGCGCCCAACCCCTATCCCCAGCCCCCCCCCCCGCGTCCCGCTGTGACCCCGGGACGGACAAACAGCCAGCGGGGCGGACAGACGGCGGGACAGCACCCCGTCCCCGGGCAGCGCTCACTCACGGGCTGGAAGTGCTCGTCCATGGCGCGGGGCCGCGCTGCGGGCACAGCGGGCGCGGAGCGGGGCCGGGCGCAGGAAGGCGCCGCCGCTCCGGAAAGTCCCCAGAAACCCCGCCGGGCCGGGAAATGACGGCCCCGCGCGTCACCGCCCCGCCCAGCGGCACCGGCACGGCTCGGAGCGGCCCGGCACGGCACCGGCTCCCGGCCCCGGCCCGGCCCGACGGGGCGCCCCGCCAGTCCCCAGCCCCAGGCGGGTGCTGGCCCCAAAGCGCTGCCCCGAGGGGTCCCTCCCGGCCCGGGGGGACACGGGCAGGCAGCGGGGTGAGCTCTGCCGCTGCTCCGCGCCCCGGCCCCGCTCACACCGAAACCCCCTCACCCGTCCCGTCGAGGCTGCAGGGTGTCCGCCAGCCTCGTCCCCATCCCCGCATTCCCCTCCAGCCGCCCCGCAGCCCCCCGAGGGAACATCTCCCCTACAGCAGCCCCGCAGCCCCCCACTCACCGCGGAGGAAGAGGCAGGCCTCAGTAGCCCGTCCAGCCCCAGCATGGCCATGGGGACTGCCAGGCACGGGGCCGCCGGGGTCGGGGTCTGCCCGGCAGCGGGAAAGCACCGGAGGCTTCTAGCAAAGGGGCAGGATCAGAGCGGAGCAGGGCACGATCTCTTTCTCCACATTCCTTTTCCTCACTGAGCAGTGGAAAAAAAAAAAAAAAAAAAAAAAAAAAAAAAGTATCTGACTCCGCTGTGCCCTCGTACCATGAATTTCTGAAGCAGTGGTTGCCGCAGGTCCCGCTCAGGGGATTTTGGGTGTGTGGGAGAAGAGGGGAAGGAAGGGGATTGTTCAGCTCGTGAGTGACTCATATTCTTCAGAAGCTGAAAAGAGCTTTTTCAAGGAGATTTTCCAGCCGCTCGAACCCTCCAAAGGGGCTGCCCTGAGGCCCTGGGCTTGAGATTTTCCCCATGGCTGCAAGAGTGCAGCTGAGCTCCAGCAGCTCTTGCCCATGGGTGCAGGGGCTGAGGGAGCCAGGACCTCATTGCAAAGCAAGGGGAAACCTTCCCCAGGCTGTTCCCAAGGCCTGGCAGCACAGACGTGACCCAGTGCAGGCCAGCGGGAAGCACCACGCGCTGCCTGCTGCCCAGATCCCACCCGGGCACCCTCAGCCCACTTCCAGATCTGTTGATGCAGATGTCACAGAGAGGTGAAAGAGGGGACAAATGTCCTTCACCACTGTGCCAGGAGGAGCCCCTCTAACCCTAAACACCAAGCGCATTTGGGGGAACCCCAAGGCAAACCCTCGAGATGAACACACCGTGGCTCCTGCACACGGCAGCTCCCCGTTCTCCCGCGCCCTCAGCCCCATCCCTCGAGGGGGTTTTGCAGCTCGCTCATCTCTGCCCTGCACACTTCCACTTGTTGCAGCAACCAGCGTGACTCAGGAACGTCACGGGGTCATGCCTGCCTGTCCCCAGCCTGCGCTGGGTCTCGCTCGGGAGCTGTCTGTCCCTGTGCCCTGTGCCTGCAGGCTGCCGTGTCGGAGGAAGCACACCTTGCTCGCCGAGCAGACCTGGAGGGGCACCGCAGTTTCCTTGTTCCTGGAAGAGCCCGCGGCAACGCAGCGCTGCTCTGAGATAAGTGCTGCCTCCTGAGCTTGGCAGGGTGCCTTCAGGCCCCCAGGACACGCAGGGAGAGGCTGCTTTTCACCTGGGGGCACAGCACACTGCGTTTCTACCCCCTGCACATCCCACAGGATAACCCACCTCCCCCTCCTGTTCCCCCTGGCACACCTCTGGACCCTGGGCTCACAGCCACCATCACCCACACGCTGCAGGCTCCCCTTGCTGGGCTGATTCCCCCATGTCTCCACGTTCCTATGACTCGGGACGGATTTTGCAGGCATCGCTGCCCCAAGCAGCACCGGCCCCTTGCTGGGATGGTGCAGCCCGCTGCCGAGCCGGCTCCTGGTGCCAGGCTGCCTCCACAAAGGGCCAGCTGCTGGCAAGCACAGCGGGTTACAGCCCTGCTTCATGCCTGCAGCTCCCCAAACGTGACCCAGCGATGCCGGTGCTGTTTTCTTTTCTCCCATGACAGCCAGCTGACTCGCAGAGCTGGTGCCCTGCAGGCACCAGGGAAACATCCGTCTGGCTGGCTGCACCAGGACTGTTTAGCAGCCACGGGAAAGGGCCCTCCAGAAACGCAGGAGGCAGCAGGATCATGCTCCAGCCACCCACCTGGCTGCTCCTCTCTAACACTATTCCCTGCGCATTTTGTTTCCCCAGGAGCCTCCTAATGCCTGCAAATTACAGCCTTAAGTTCCCAAGCCTGCTTTCTGCTCAGTTCCTGGGCCCTGCTCCCCCACAGCTACCTGTTAGCAACTGTGTGGCTGACAAGGCTGCGGGGTCTTTCTTGCAGGGACCTGGTTCAGAGACCTGTCCTGGAAATCCATCCCCTGACCCACACGAGTGGCAGGGACAAATCCCCCCTCCCTGCAGCCATCCCAGCCTTCCAGCAGCCTGCCCTGGTGCACCAAGCCACTCGTATCTCTGTGCACGTCTCTCTGTGCCTTTCCTCCCATCGCTGCTATCAAGTTCGTTCTGGCAAACCCCAGCCACCCACTGATCTTCTGTGTTTCTCCTCTAGGGGCCCATAAATCAGCTGCTTTGTTGTGTTATGAACCATCTGCTCCACTCGGGCGCCTGCACATCCTCCAAAACCCCCTCTGGGTGCCGGCGGGGCCCTCGCTGCCCCTGTCCCCATGCTCCCACACCGCCCATGGCACCGCTGCCGCTCCGGCCGTGGGGCAGAGCCATGGGGCAGAGCCATGGGGCTGCCCCCCACACCGGCACCCTCCTGGCACTGCAGTCGGGGATCGGGGCCACAGGGACACGGGAAGAGGAAAACCAGCCCTGGCCACCCTCTCCCCAGCATCGCGCTCCCCCTCCCCGCCACCCCTAACCTCTCCCTGCTCCCCCTAACCCTAACCAAACCCTGACCCTGACCTTAACCAACCCTACCCCTAACCCCGCCTGCCCCCGGGGGTCCCCCAGGCCCGCCTCCCCCTCCCCGTGCCCCTTCCTTACCCCTACCCCGCCGCTCGGCTCCGGCCCCAGCCCCGCTCGGCGCCGCTCCCGCCGCTGCCCGGGAAAGTCCCGGCCCGGCCCCGCCCCCCGGGGCTTCCCGGCCGCCGCCGCGCCCCGCCCGGCCCCGCGCACCCACCGGGGGCTCCGGGGGGCTCCGGGGGGCTCCGGGGGCGGCCCCGCAGCGCGCCCCGTGGCTGTGCAGCCCGTGGCTGGGCTTTTCTGCGAGTTTTTGACACCTGTTACGTGTAAAACCCAGCACGCTGCTCCTGCACGCACCGGGGGAGGCACAGGTTGGGCAGCTGGGGGGGCACAGCCCGCGCACAGCAGCGCTGCCCCTCGCGAGGGACAAGGACGAGCTGTGTGTGTGTGTATATACATCTATCTGTATACATACGTAGCTCTATGTACACTCGCACGCACTCATTCGCCGCCCTCCCCGCTCCCACCAGCCTCCAGGACGGGCTCACACCAGCGGGGTGCTCCCCCCGCATGATTGTCTCCGACAGCCAAGGACGCAGAGGGGACAACCCCGGCCCCAGCAGCCCTTGGGGAGCAGCCCCTGTTCCCCGGGGGCTGCGGGCTGCTGGAGGAGCCCAGCTGCAGCTCCTGGATCAGGGGGGCACGTACCAAGCACCGTGTGTGCACGCACACGCACGTGCACCCCGAGGCACGCGGGGTCTGGGAGACATTCGGGGTGGGGAGCAGCTGGCAGGGCCCCACTCGCTGGTCCCCACCGCCAGCCGGCCTCCCGTCGGGTCACACCATGGCCAGCCCCTCTGCGCCGTGGATGCAGGCCGTGCCGGGCAGGCTGCTCTCGCCTTTGTAACTTTTGGGGGCCCGGCTGGCTTTCAGCAGCACCAGGAAGGTGTCCGTGGAGATGGCCCCGAACTCGAAGGTGAAGGTGCCGTAGAAGACCAGGACGTCGATGATGAACATCCACTCGCACAGCGCGGCCACGTGCTGCAGCACGAAGCTCTCCTGGATGAAGAACACACCGCCTGAGGGCATCCTGGTCAAGGAAAGCACGGCCAGCCCCCAGCCACCACAAGGAGGACTGCAGGTTGTGTGTCATAGGCTATAGGTAACTCAGACGGACTCTGCATTGCCCAGAGCTCAAAATACCCTTAAAAAAAAATAAGTTGTCCCTTTTGCTTTGCAAGGTGCGCAGCTGAGGCTATGAAGGGCCAACCTGCTCCCACAGCCCACCCCAACACCCGAGGGTGGTGGCAGCCAGGCCGGGGCCACCGTAACCTGCCCGCCCCAGTGCCCTCCCCACAGCTGGCAGGGCCGGGAAAAGGATACTGAAGACGAGGGTGATGAAGGCCACGGCGGTGAGGATGCTACGCAGGTGTCCCGTCCAGTAATGCCCGCGGGTTTTGGCCATGCGGTAGGTGAGGACGGACTGCAGGAAGACGAACAGCATGCTGGTGGGGAAGGCCACCCCCGCTCCGATGTAGTGCAGCACCTTGGCGTGGTCCACCTGCGGGCACAGGCCGTCAGCTCGCGGCTCCGCGGGGCCACCACGGGGGCAGCCAGCGCCACCCCGGCCCTGCCCAGCGCTGCGGAAAGCAGCAGGCAGGTGCTGAAATGTTTGCTTTCTGAGATAAGTGCTAAACCCAAACCGGCTGCTTCATCCGGGCCCGAAATGATGAGTGTGCAAATAAAACATGCAGGGGAAGTGCGGTGCCTGGCGGGGTGGAGGCGTGCACGAAACGACACACCGACCCCAAATCCTGCCACCACCTGAGCTCCTCCTACCTCCGTGTCAGCCCCATGGTGCCCCGCTGCCGAAACCAGCCCCGGCCGCGGGGAGAAGCCTCACCTGGAAGTTGCCGACCATGGTGAGGCCGGCGGCGCAGAGCCAGCCAGTGGCCAGCCCCAGCGTGTTGAGCAGCGACGGCCCCACGCGCTCCAGGACGTGTGCGTACCTCAGCAGCCCCACCAGGATGACTGCGGGACGGAGACACAGCGCCCATCACACACGGCTGGATGGAGACCCCCAGCCCCAGGCCCACCCCTGCCCACCCCCTGCCCGGCACTAGGCCACGCGCCCCGTCCCGCTCCCTCAGCGCCACACACTTACCCATGAAGGAGCCCAGGCTGCAGATGAGGCTGAAGAAGCAGCTCTCGGGAGGCAGGGTGCCACACTTGCTGTGGGGACAAGGCACGGCAGGGGCAGCCCTCAGCAGGGGGCACCAGGGTGCGGGACCCTCCCCAGGGCACCCCGAGCACCCGCTGCTCGTCCCCATCCCTCCCCGGGGCTCCCCTCCGCCGCTCTGTGCCCCCGGGGAGGAGAGGGGCTGGGTTCGGCCCGGCCCCCAGCCCACCCCCCAGCTCCTCACCTCACGAGGGGGATGTGATCCAGCGTGCAGCAGGAGCCGGGGCCATCCACGCCGCACGACTGGTTGTAATTCCTGCGGGGAGCAAAGGGACAGGCTGGGGGGGCCTGCAGCCGGGCAGCACCGTCCCCGGGGGGGACATCACGCCCTGGGTGCCCACAGGGAGCCCTGGGGCAGGAGCAGGAACACGCAGCTCCCAGCCCTGCCACACACAGCCCCGGGCTGGCAGCACGGGTGGAGCCGGGCACGCAGCCACCGGCAGCTCCGGGCTTGCAGGGAACGTGGCGCCTGGGTGGGAAACGGGTCCCAGGGGCACGGGCACCCCACAGCGCCCACCCAGGCTGGCCCCAGGGCCTCTTCATGTGCCCCTCGTCCCCTCCATGCCACCACCAGGCTGCTGCCTTGGGGAGTGATGGCTCCTCTTTTGGGGGACGGGGGGGGGGCAGGCCACACGGCGACAACCCTGTGTTGGAAAGGGGGCTGTGCTGCCCCAGGGGAGGCAGGGCTGCCTGGAGCACACGCGGGAAGGAAGGGAGGAAATCCCCAGCGGTCTGGCTGCTGGCCGGCAGCCCTGAGCCCTCCCAAGTGGCCCAAGGCACCTGGGTGGCCTCAGCAGCGTCACCACCCCTGGGGCACCACCACACAGCAGCAGCCTGCGGGACCATCGTGAGGGAGCGATGCTGCTGTCCCCAAACCCTGGCGGTGGGGCACAGCAGGGGTGAGGCTGAGGACATGGTGGGAGGAAGGTGACAGGACGGTCAGAGCCGTGACACCCAGGGAAGCTGCCCTGGCTCTCCCAGCACCCAATCACAGAAGGGTTTTTGGGTGTCCTGCAAGAGCCCATCACCTGTCACCGCAGCATCACCCGTGCAGCCCTGGCTGGCACGGCCCAGGGTACCCCCACCCGGCAGCCACAGAGCCAAAGGCACCTGGCGGAGCCGAGCCGTCGGCTGCCTCCAGTGAAGCGGCTCAGCAATCGCACGGTTAAGCAGGACTTTTCGGGAAGGGCTGGGCTGGTCTCTGCTGTTTTTTCAGTCTCCTCGTTTACTGGTGGCTTTGTTTTCCAACCGCGAAACCCGAGCAAGGCGTGGAGCCCCACGGCCTCCTCAAGGGCTGCTCTTGTGGTGTTGTTTGGTTTGGGATTTTTCTATTTTTTTTAAAGCAAGCAGCCCAAAGTTTGGAAGCATTATTCATCATTAACGTCTGTTTATGCCACAGAGACAACGCCGACAAACACATTCTTCCCAGGACAGAATAATCCATCAGACAGGAAATGGCAGCGGGTTGTTTTTTCTTGTTTTTTTTTACCCTCCTTCAAACACTCCAGCAAGAATTGAGCTAACATGGATTTTCTGGGCAGATTTTTTAGGAGACGCAAGAAGCCAAGAGTCATGCAGAAGAAATTCCTGAGCACGCGGACAGCTCTTCCCTCCCAGCCCGGGGCACAGCCGGGTGCCACCGCACAGCCCTGCTGGCACTGCCAGGGCCCAGGGTTCCAGTCTCCAGCAAGTGAGTCCTGGCCTTTTCCACGGAGACACTCGGCCCTCTGTAATTCCCTCACCACTTATTTTCGGGCTTTTTCCGTGCTTAGCATTTACTCAATGGCCCCCTTCTCCCTGGGTGCCGTGTGTGAGCTCACCGGAGCGGCGGTGACCGCACATGAGCTGCTGGGGGGGTGGATGTAGCTCTGCTCAGCTCTGCTGGGCTCTGCTCGGCTCTGCCCGGCTCTGCCATCCCCAAAGCTCTGCAGATGCGGGGCCCAATCCCACCGGCAGCTCGCCCCTACGAGGCTCTGCTCCCCCAAACCACCCGCGGATGAAGGACAGGGGGTTAGGCACGGAGTGGTTCCCACTGCCAGCGGGGTGCTTACGGAAGGGTCCCGCCGCCCTGCCCGCCCCCAGCCCCTTACCAGTTGTGCACGGGGCAGATGTGGTTGTTGGAGAGCGCCATGGCGTACCTGGGGGAGATGACAGCGGGCGTTACGCGGTGCCTGCGGGATGGGGGCATGGCCCGGGGGCTGCCCACACTGCACCCCATCCCATCCCATCCCATCCCATCCCATCCCATCCCATCCCATCCCATCCCGTCCCGTCCCGTCCCACCCCATCCCATCCCCTCTGCGCCCACCTCCCCGGGCAGGGGCTGCGCTGCCTCCCCCAGCTCCGGGGGCTCCCCGTGGCTGCCCTCGGGCACCCGGCCGGGCGGGGGTCGTTGCGCGGAGCCCCCCGGCGCTACTCACACGATCCACATGCCGGTGATGGTGAATGCGGGCAGCGTGACGGGCAGGATCCCCCAGGCGGGCATGGCGGGGCCGGGCATGCCCCTGGGGGCTAGCGGCGGGCGGCGGGGCCGCCGGGGGAGCCTCCCCGCTGCCTCCTGCTGCCGGGCCGCCGGGCCCAGCTCCCCATGGGCAGCGCCCGCCGCGGGGCCGGGGCCGGGGCCGGGCCGGGAGGGACGGGACGGGACGGGACGGGACGGGCCGGGAGGGACGCGCCGGCTCCGCCCCGGGGCAGGGGGGGTCCCGCTCGGCTCAGGGCCCGCCCCGCCCGGCGGGGAGCGCGGCTCGCCCGGCACGGCCCGGCCCCGGGCGCCACGTGGCGGCGGCCCCGCGGGGCACCGGGACGGGCAGCGGCTGGGGGGCTCCGGCCGGGACCCCCCCGTGCCCCCGGCAGCGCCCCGGCGGGCAGGACCCGGCCCCGCGGGGAGCACCCCGCTTCGCCGGGCACCCAGCGCGGCTGCCAGCCCCCAGCCCCGCTGCCCCGGGAGCTTTCCGTTTGTGTGAAAGGGAAAAGTTAAACACAGAAGAGGAAGCGTGACTTCCCCTGGCAGCGGTTTAGGAGCAGCAGCCGCGTTGTGCTGCCCGCAGCCCGGCCCCAACACCCCCGCCCGCCCTGCGGCAGCCAGGGGCATGTGGCTGCGGGGCCCAAAGCCGCCCGTGCGGCCAAAGGGTGCAGGTGGCCCTCGGGTCCTGCGGCTGCCGGCACTCCTCCTGCAGCCAGCAGGCACCATCACGCCGGCCTGAGCCCTGGGAAGAGGAAAAGCAGCGCTCCCAGGCCATGCCGCTGGCCCCCTGCTGCCCCCAGCTCAGGTTATACAACCCCGGGCACAGTGCTGCACACTGGGACTTGTAGTCCCTGGAGATCTCCCTCAAAAACTGAAGCCACACGGGCTCCTCGAAGGCCCAGCATCTTTCCCTGCGCTGTGGCATGGCATTGCCCCCACCTCTCGCTGCAGGACGCAGCGCCCCAGAAGTTTATCTCGTGCTCCCTCACCTGCCTTTGCCTCGCTGCCCGCCGGAGCACAGCGGGCCCGACCCTCGCTCCCGGCCCCGTGGTGGCGGTGGCAGGAACAATGCTGCCCAGTGCGGCGGGCACCGCGCCAGTGCTGCAGCTGCTGCCGCCTCCAGCAGCCTTTGTGGGGCTGGGATTGTTCCTGGACAATGGGACGGGCAGTGCAAACCCAAGCAGGCTGCTTTGCATGCGCAGGTGGTGCGGAGCAGAGCGGGACGCGTTGTCAGGATGCTTCAGGCTCTAACACCAGCGGGTTTCCCGATGGAGCTCCACAGGTGGCCTCTCCAGGAAGAAGCTAGGTACTGAGGGAAAAGCCGGGTCACTTTGGGATGACTCCTCTCTGAAATCACCGAGTACACTTCACACACGGCCTTTTTTTTCTGTTGTTAATACTGAATCTGAGTAAAAGCAGCCTTGCTTCAGATTCTGCACTTACAAATTTACATTTTCAGCGTCAAATTTACATTTTTCAGCCAGAGCTTATCTTTTAAATATGGCTTTCTCGTGTTAGAAGGCTTCTTACTGAGTACAACACCAGCTCCACAGAAAGCCCTTCTATTGACATATGCTGATTACTGACATTTATTCCTGCTCTCTTTCAGCTGCGGAAGTTCTTGATGTACATTGGAACAGCAAGAGGCAAGCAAACCCAAACTACTGTGATGTCTGTCCAGCATCCTCTGGAACAACAGTGAGTCAGACCCGTAAAAATGAGAAAGAAGTCCAAGTCTAGCAGAAGTGGATGCTGGGACGAACTCGAACGCTAGGGCTGTGACCACCCCTGCTCACCAGCAGCCGCTGGCAGCACGGCTGTTGTGTAATTCGAGTTACAGAGAAAAGGCAGGAGACCTGATCGATAAAACTGTAGGTATCACACAGCAAGTGCTACCTGTCAGACGATCCTTGATCTCCTCCGAGCTCACACTAAAACAATTTTTTTTTTCCCGTAACACTTGAAGCCTCTTTCTTGCAAAATCCAAACAATGCTGAAATAAATTTCTCTATTTTTCAGCCCATTCCTATTTGCACTTTAGTGGAAACTGTTTAAAGTGCAATTTGGTCTTTCCATCCTACATTCTTTACATTCCAGCCCCATTTCCTGCAGTTTCCTCGGGTAGCTTTTGCTTTGCACCACGATTGAGTTAGGATGCAGGGATCTAGGTACAAATCGGGTTTGCAAAGTTTAAAATGCAGCATCCTCAAAACATCTCAAGGCAACAGGAAAAACTGGGCTGTGCCAGTAAATGACAGCAGTCCAAGAAGTCAAAGCACTGTCCAGGGATCAGAGGGCAGCAGTGCTGACATAAAAGCACTTTAGAGTTGAGCAATGGCTTATGAAGAGTTAATCATCTAAAGGCTTCAGCAAGCGGTTTGGAGACAGCTTAGAAAAACAGAGCTGTAAATAGAAGTCAAGCCTTGAAAACACAGGACAGAGAGGTGGGCTGGACACAGCACCATGGGCAGGCAGGGCAAGGGCTCAAATGCATGAAGGAAGGTGTCTAAGGGCAGGAGGGACACCACGGCTTTGGCAGTGGAGCGTGAGGAAGGGAAGGTTACAGGAATAAAAGTATTCAGGGAATGGTAGAATCAGGGAAAGATAACCAGGATTTATTAACGGGGCTTTCCTAGCATGCACATCACATTTCCATTACGCAATACTTAGACCTTTGACCATGAAATTCAAACAAACTCAGAAGTTTTAAAACTCCTTATTAAGCCCATAGGAATCCTCTGGAATCCTTCCGATAGGGAAGGCATCAGTGCCTCGCACAGCTCTGAAGACACCGTGTGGGTCTTGCCTCAACAAAGCAGAAAATATCAGCAGGGAAGTATCTGTGGCTGCCCACAGGAATAGCCCTAGAAGGCTCCGGGATCTCATGCCCTCACCAAGTCAGAGTCCTGTCAGAGGAAATGAGGATTTCTCCCTCATCAGAGGGAAAAGGCTCCTTTCTCTGAAGCGAGGCAGGCTGTCACCGAGGTCTCTGTTCTGGCTGCGTGCCACGATGCCGCAGGGCATCTGCTCTCCAGCCCTCGTTTCTGTCCTCAGTCCTGGCTGTGCATGAGCACGCACCATTACACCGCAGATCTTACAGCTGACACCGTAGTGCTGCCACGAGAGCAAGAGCAGCCTTAGTTCTTACAGCTCTGCCTTGACCTTGGGGGAACCATTCCTGCTTAGCCTCCACCGCAGCCTCCCGGCTGAGCAGAGCACAGCACCTTTACAAGAAACCTCTCCGCTTGTCCCAGAGCTCTGGGCCACGGAACCACAACAGGAAAGGAGCGCAACACCGCAGCGTTCATTTACAGGATGTATTTATTACACTGTAAAAAGTCCATTGGATTCGTAAGCCATTTACTCCGTATGTACACTGGCTGTGCTGCCACCCCAGCATTAGGTTCCTCTCGGTACAGCACACGCTGGGTTGGAGTCAGCGCCCACGCCCCTCCCAGTCACCCGTGGGATTTCTGAAGCTGGTATTACTGAGTTTAGCCAACCAATTTAGAGGAGGAAGAACTGAGATGCAGTGCCTGCCAAGCAGCCAGCTCTGCTTTGGGCACAAGGGGATGGAAGAGCAGGACACCCCTGCTGCATGGCAGAAGCACAGGAATGACTACCAGGGGCTTGTGCTGACTTCAGTTGCAGGAACACCCTAGGTGGAGAAGAAGGTGGGCACCCAACAACCAGAAGATGCAGAAGGGTACAATCTTGGCAGGAGCTTCCAAGAGAAAGCTGCTCCTCCTAGCAGCAGGTGCCACAGATCCCAACATCTTCTCCAGCTGAAGAGAGGGCAGCCCTGGGGCTGGACACTAAGAGGCCGATGCAGCAAGTGGTAGAAAACACGGCACTGCTGTGCACCCCATGGGGAGGAGCTCCCCAAATGCTGCTTGAGAGATGGCCACGGTGCTCTGCTCTCAGCTCACAGGGCTCTGCCTTTCCCTCTCATCTGCTTAACTAGGCAGGGCCCTCTGAATTTGCTCCCTCCAACCAGAAAGCCTGATTATGTTTGCAGGACGAGGTGGGGAAGGCAGTGCTGTGCCTACCAGGCTGCCCCGCTCCCTACCTGGTTAGGGGATTGCTGTGATCCACGCTGCAGAAGGAAAGCATGTGGCTACAGCAGACAAGAAGCCCTACATCGCAAGCTGGGAACTACGCTGCAAGCAATCACCTAGGCAAAATTCTCAACCTGCTGAGCCCAGGCATGCCCAGAGCCCGAATAAAGCAGTGCGACCAGAAGCGTGGGCAGGGAAGGTAGGGAACAGCTGGGGAATTGTCCAGGGACTGGACTGAACCACCTGAGAGGCGGTCTCATATTGCTGCCCCTCTCTGGTGTTACAGCAAGGATTTTTCCCTCTTCGCCAGATGACGTGGTGGCAGCTTGGTCCCAGGCTGCTGGGTGGGGGAGTCGCCTGGTCCCTGAGATTGTGAAGGCAGGAAGGAACTGGTCAGCAGAACTGGACACCAAGAAGGCTGCAGTCTGGGGTTTGGGGGTAGTTGCCACAAGAAGGGAACAAATGTGATGTGCTCCGGGGGACTGCGGCAGCTGCCCTTCTGCTCAGGTTAGCATCATCTTCTAAAACAAACATGCTCACTACCAGAGAATGTTTGGCCAGCATCCTCTACCCAGAGCTTCCTCAGCGGACAGTTCTTGCACACCCTCAAGCTAATTGACTTCAGAGGTTGTCATGGGGTCAGTGGGCCGTGGAGTAGCTAAGAGAGGAACAGGAGAGGTGGCTTCTATTAGGGCTGGGTTGAGAATGATTGGCAGAGTCATAGGCGGCACCCCAACCTGCAGGGGGGAGGCCAGGGGCTGCAGGATGAGCGGTGGCTGTGCTGTTGTAGGAGGTACGTCTGCAGCGGGGCTTGCCTTGGTTGGAGCTGATGCTGTGAAAGGAGGAGAGGCAGAGGTGCTGATGCTGGGTGATGCAGGTGCAGTGGCTCTCTCAGACTCTGCAAGAAGGAAGAGACAAAAATACAGCTTTACATGGGCCTGGACAAAGCCAAGCCAAGCCAGGCTAAGGGTCAGCTCAAGGACCTTTTCAGACTTTCCCCATCCATGTGCCTTCACAAAGGGCCTTGAGAAGCAGGTGCCAATCACAGGCGTTCTGCCCCAGCCTCTGCCCCCCGTAACCTCAGCAAGAAGGCCACGACCAACCCATTTAGAAGCAGGATCAACAGCACAAGACAACTGGCCTCTCTAGATCATGCTAAAGCAAGGAAAAACAAATCCATGGACTCACCAGTGGCACCCATTTCACAGGGCTTCTCCAAAGGTCCTGTGTGGGTGGCTGACCTCACATCCCCCACAGGAGAAGGGGGCAGGGCAGATGCTATCGATTTCTGAGGATGTTGCTCCATTGGTACGCTGGGGACGGGATCTAGGAAAACAAACAGTGAGACCACACACCAGCCTGCTCCCTCCTTTTGCCTACCCTCCGTTTGCCCTCCTCGTGCCAAGCTCTGCCCCTATCATCTCAGCACCATCCAGGCACTAGGGCAGCTAGGTTCCACAAAGTGCAGGCGCTGGGCCCAAGACCCATCTTTTAACATTTCTCATCCCCTTATACCTTGGATGACTGTCTGTTTGAAGAGCTCATCTCGAAGCCTAGGTAAGAAGCAGTCAATCCGCTCCCAGGTGATCTCCCAGAGATCCGAGTATCCCGTCCGTGAGTCAGCACTGTGGAATATCCCAGCCGTATCCATTACAAGCAGCATATTCTTCAGAGATTCTGGGATGGCCTCCAGCTGTAATCAGAGACACTCCTCAGGACACAGAGGTGGGACATAAAGTAATGAAGAATGGCCCAAAACAGCTGATGGGCCACAATGGAAACAGGCCAAAGGGAGACACCATGGAACAAAATGGTTTTGTAAGGGTTAAAAGGCTAAAAAAAAAAGACTTAAAAGGTTAAAGTCCATGAATGGTTGCTCAAAGTGCTGCAGCATCACTTTCAGCACCTTACCAGTAAGTCACTGGAGCCAGCATGCATGTATTTGTCCATGAAGTCCAGGATTGTCAGCCACAGGGCAGCAAAAGTGGTCAGCGAGAGCAACGGGGAAAGATGCTGTAGGAACACCTAGAAAAGAACACAGCTACTGTCAACAAGCAGTATCAGGGCTGCTGCTCAAGGCTTGACAAGCTTATTGCGCAAATCCAAAATTCCCCCTCCTTGTTGTTGCCAGGAGCATGCACAGGCCAAACCCAAGGATGCCAGGGGCCTCCTTTCTGAGCTGCATAAGCAGAGGAGTGGGTCTTGTCTCTGTTGCCTGAGACCACTCAAGTCTAAATCACCAGTTCTTCCAGCCCTTCTGGCTTCTACTTTCAACGTGCATCATTCCACCACTGGAACAGACTGCCTTCAGCTAATGTTAAGCTGAAATACTTCATTGTTTGTAAAGTCACAGACTCCTTCCTGACAGCTTTTCTGAAGCCCAGAATCATGGAGACAGTTCTGGAAAGAAGGCAAGTCCCAGTAGGAGAAGGTGGTGGAGAAGTGCAGCACTGACGACCATCAGACTAGCAAAATGCCACCCATCCAGGTTGGAGATGCTGAGAAACAAACAGTTTGGTCCTCTTGATGCACATGCTCTCCCTTGAGCTTTCAGACAGCAGAAGCAAGCTCACCTTGGAGAGTAGTGTTGAGGCTCTCATCCTAGTCTCTTCCATCCCACCGACATCAGCCGGACTGATGTTCTCGAGGAGCTTGGTTAGCAGAGGAAACAGCACCTGTTGGATCAGACACTGGTATTTTAGTTGAAAAATGACTGATGAGATTTTCACGAACAATCTTAAACGAGGAGATGACTTTTGGGACTGGTTTCTAGACAAAGAGCGTGGGAGAAGCATTTAGGGATGGAAACTTCAGCCTGGAGAAGAGAAGGCTCCGGGGAGACCTTATAACATCTTTCTAATGCCTAAAGGGGGCCTGCAGGAAAGCTGGGGGGGGGCTCTTTATCAGGGACTGTAGTGATAGGATGAGTAATGGCTTTAAACTAAAAGAGGGTATATTTAGATTTAATATAAGGAAGAAATTCTTTACTATGAAGATGGTGAGGAACTGGAACAGGTTGCCCAAAGAACCTGTGGATGCCCCATCCCTGGAGGTGTTCACGGTCAGGTTGAACAGGGCTTTGAGCAACACGATCTAGTGGAAGGTGTCCCTGTCCACGGCAGAGGGGGTGGAATTAGATGATCTTTAGGATCCCTTCCTTCCCCAACTATTCTATGATTCTGTGATTCTATTAAGTGTGTGGACTGATTTCCAAGAGGCTCTGTCAGAAGCCTACGCCAATAGAACTTTTCACAGGAGCAAAGTAGGGAAAAACTTGTTCATTACAGTGAACAGACTGCTCAACAAGATGGTGATGAAGTACGACACCATTCTGCCAATCCTACAGAGCTTGCTCTTCATGACAGCACTGTCCTGCCTGCATGCCCAACCCGACCAGGAGGTTACCTTGTTGAAGCAGGACTCCCACTCCAGGGCATCCAGGGCCTGCAGGTCATGTACCAGGAGGGCCCGCTGCAAGTAAGTGAGTGCCTGCATCCGTACCTGACGTCGGGCATCACAGCACAGCCAGGCAATACCTGCGAGAGAAGGATCCAGTGTAGAGCCCACAGAGAAAGTGTCTCATTCCCACTCCCCCAGCCTAAGGTGAAAAGGTTAATGAAGACCAAACACTCTGGGGCAGGGGGAGGGATTATACTTGTTCCAGGTCACAGACTTGGAATCTACTGTCAGGTTGAGAAGTAAGCTGGCAGCTAACTCATGCTAAAGATACCTTCCTGAATCTGACCCAAGTTCTTAATCCAATTACAGCAGACCCTAAAAACAGCCTCTGCCTGCTTTCTGCAGTTAACTCCTGGCTCCTCAAATGTCCTGAGTGCTGCCTTATATTGGAAGTCTCTTTGCCCACTCTCATCACAAGGGGATGACTTTACCCTGTAGCAAAGGACACCAGCAGTTGGACCACAGTGTTCGGGAATCTGCTTCTATTTTCCTCCCTGCAGGCTCTAGATGGCGTTGCTCCTCTGCCCAGGAGCTGTAGATGGTAGCGGCTCGCGTGTGCAAGGTGTGCATGAGGTCCAGGAGCTGCAAGTCAAGCATCACATTAAGCAACACATGGTACTTAAATACTTCAATAAAACCTGGTCTCTACTCTTCCCCAAACCAATGCTCAGAGGATCTCTTTTTCATGGGCTTCCCTCTCCACAAGCTCACAGGCCCTGTCGGACTCCACACTATCTCCCACAGGAACCTCTCATCTCCAAATGGCCTTGTTCCACATTTATCATACCTTCTACAGTGACTCAGTTCCAGGCACCCACTCTCCTGGCTTTCCACTGCTCTTTTGCTTTTGCCTGCCCAAACTGCAGTCTTCCCCTCTCACTGCAGAGCTACACACTGCCACCAGAACTACCTTTTGCTATTCAGTGTCCACTAACCCAGGATGCAGCCTCCCTTCCCCTACTGAAAGATCCCAGCAACTCCTTAACAAGACCCTGAGTATGGGAAAGGATAGGAGGAAATCCTTGCTATACTTACGTCCTGACTAACCTGTAAAGACACAGTGTGGTAGCTGGCAGGGATGCTCTCATCCTCGTCCTCATCACTGTGCGTGTGGGCCTGGTGCTGGCTCAAGACCCGTGACCGCCGTGTGGAGCTCTCCTTTGGCTTTTTTTTTAATCGACTGGATTTACTATCATGCCTGTGGCTCTTTCCCCTCTTCTCCTGGGACTTGTAGCCTAAAAAGTGAAAGGTGGCAACAGACCATATACACACTCCACCACAGAAGGTTCTACCATTCAGTGCATGCAGCAGCCACCTTTCGATATCCCCAGTGGAGGGTTCTGTCCTGTGAAATGACAGCCACCCACTTTAAGAGATTCCTGGTACCCTTCAAGAAGAGCATTCTGCAACAACAGGAAGTCACAACTCCTGCTGATCCTGCTACCTTCACATCAGCTGCAGGTCTCCCCTGTATCCCAGTGACAGGGATAAGAATACAGTCCCTGCTGTCAGCAGGAGCCAGGAAACTTTTCTCACAGCAGAACATTTTCTGGGGGCTGGGGACTCATTCCCCAACAGCACTTCACCCTTCCCTTCACGCTACCTGGCCACCCCAAATCAAATCAAAGGCCATCTTACCCCCATTCAAGCTCGCCTCCACAAAGATGCGGATGGTTTTGACACAGAGCTCAAAGTTCTCGGGTGTCACATGGGCAGCATCTCGCACGATGAAAGACAGAGACTCCACACACTTCATGAGAGATTTTGTGTCATGCGGGCCCAAATCCAGCCCCACAGTCAGGCTGTACTGGTTGACAAGTGGAGACGGCCCCAGCCTATTGAGCCCAGCACTGGGTTTGGAGGTGTCAATGTCATCTTTCCCCACCTGCAGGGCACAGCAAGAGGGTAGTAGGAAAGGTTAGTGTAATAAGCAGCACCTCATGCGCTTGCCAAAAGGGCCTTTCTTCTGAAATGAACAGGTAATGTCATTTCTGTAGCACCCTTTTCCCTTTCATCCACATTTGCCTGCTAGCTTTCTGCTCTGGCTGCATCTCCTCCCCATCCTCTCTTTACACTCACCTCCCTTTACACTTCGCACCACTTAGATGTATTTTCTACCATCTTACTCTTTATCTCTCTACCACACACTCTTCTCAAAGCCATGGCAGGCACCAGAAGCCCCTTGGTTCCTCACCACTAGCCAGCCGCTGTTCATCATATCCACATCTGTCACCGAGCGGTGCATCTTGCCTGGCTTCCCATGGTCTGTGTACACCTCCGAGTCAGAGGTGTAGCCACGATCCAGGCTCATGTCACTTGGATGATAGGAGGAGGAGACCTCACTGTCCGACTGTGCACCTTGAAGACAAAAGGTATGGGTTTTGAGAGAATGAACTTGGAAGAGCAGCCGTGGGTAAGGGAGAAGCAATCCAGATCACCATCAGCCTACAACCACCCGTGGGCCCTGGAAGAATCTGGGCCAGGGCTCTCCTCCTGGGAAAGAACAACGGTGATAGGAACATGCACAGGAGACAACAGGAAACACAAATCTTGGGCAATGTTTCTTCCCTGTAGGCACAACACCTGGCTTTCCCCTTCAGAGGAAGGGGACTCCTCATTCTCTGCTGAGTTGCTTGTCAACTTGACCATGGATTTAAAAGGGCAGAGTCCAATGCTTTGGGCCTGGAGGGAGAATCAGATGTACCACACGTTTTAAGAACTACTGGAGGTACTAGGTTCAGCCAAAGCAACTCCAGAAGTGCAATACAGAATGACACAGCTCACATGCCTGAGGTCAGGCAGGCAGCTCCACGCTAATATGGGTGAAGTATTTCTCACAGACAACAATCCACTTTAGCTTATTCCTCACCTGTCAGATGTACCTGCTCTGAACTTCAGGATAACTTTAAAATTCACATGTTCAAAACACAGAAATCCTTGCAAGGGCCAAATTTAAGGCACTGACATTAATGTTGTTTTCAGAAAAAAATTATTTTCTTGATCATTCAACATTATCTAGAAACGCAACCAGCACAGAGAAAGACTTGCTGTGAATACAATGTACCAAATGCTTTCAGGAGGTAAATGCTTTGATTTGCAAGGTGTCACAGGCAAGTAGTTTGCTCAAGCAGCAAAGACAGAAGCGGTAAAAAAAAGCTGGGAGAAAACAACCTAGGATTAGCCCCAGAAAGCAAAGGCCACAGGGATTTTGTAAGATCAGGTTTTCCCAAGCTGTTTAGCATAATGGATCAGGACTTAGCAAGGAAGTTCTAGAAAAGGCAGTGAGGAAAACAAAGTCTTCTAGGAAAGTCCTTTTTTTGATGTTTGCTTTAAAAGTCTGAAGCTGTCAGCCTCAAATACACTGCCAGCTGGCTGAAGTGGAACGGGAACAGTTTGCTGAAAAGACAGTCCTCTAGCACAGTCGAGAGAAGTGGAAAACATTGGGTTGGTCTTGCGGGCATGACTCAGGCACTCTGAACACAACTGGATTTGGAAATAGAAGTTTAAATAACAATTCCATTTACAAGATCCTTAAAAGAAGGGACAGAAAGGAATCAGTCCCATAAAACAGGAACAACAGCTGGGTTTACATTACACACCCAGATGAGAGATTAAGTCTGTATTAGCCATGGCACCAGACCACAAGCACCAGAAAACGTTCCTTGGGGCAGAGCAAAGACCTTCTAGGGCTGCTACAACCGCTATCAGTTTTCCTCCCACTGCTCCCCCAGGGACTAGCACCTGGACCGCTGCTCGGAGTACGAAGAGATGGCAGAGTATAGACAGGGACAGACCATGGGGTAGGAGTGAACAGCAGGTGCTGGTCTTTAATCTTCCTAATGTAGTTTAATATCAGCTTTGTTTTCTTGCAGTCCCCTTTGCTAATTGAAAAGCTTGAGGAAGCAGCTGCTTATCTGGCAGGCAGGCATCAGATTTCCTAGCAAAAGCTGGCCTGTCTTACCTGTGTCGTTATCTGCCCTTGCTGTAACCTGCAGGGCTGCAGGCGGCTTCACCCCAGACCCAATACACTCCAGGAGGGTGAAGAGCGTGTACCAGTCATCCCCAGAGTGAATATTGGCAGCGTTGGTCTTCAGCAGCTCATGGAGGCCATAGGCAACCTCATGGCTAACTCTGCACAACACATTTGGCTTCATCATGAGCAGGATACGTAATGAGAGGAGAACCTAGCCACAGAAGGAGACAAAGAACAACAGACCCTATTGTTTACACTCCCTTCTCCAGCTAAGTCCATGTCACTTATTTAGGGCTACTTGTGAGTGCTGTTTGTTGTTACCTGCAGCACGGACAGGCTAAATACGTGTCCGTCCAACAGCGACTGGTTTCCTGTTTTGCCAGGCATAGCCAAAAAAAAACAAACCAGCAACTGACCTTCAAAAAATCCCTTACCTGTGCACTGATTTCTTCCCGACGAAGGAGCCGAATTGCCAGCCTCAGCAGCCCCACCACTGCCCTCTCCACCAAGAAGCAGAACTCCATCGCATGGACACAGAGATGATAGAGGTGGTCTCGGACGGTTTGCCAGACACACGTCACACGGTCCCTAGCCACAACAAGGAAGAGAGAAAGGGTAGGGTGAAAGGAGATGAGACAAGCAGAATCCAGCTATTTCTTCCCCCAGAACTCCTCACAACCTGCCACTTCATCACTTTAATGAAAAGCTCCAGCAGGGAGATATACGAACAAGCACACAGAAACAACAAAGCTGTGAAGTTTCTTATTTACTTCATTATGCTCAAAGCAATCAGGTGGGAGAATTCTCCCTCCAGAGTTCAGTTTATGTTCTCCATATCTCAGGATATCAAGCAGTAATTCATGGGTGAATAGTACCTACGTTTGCATATGCTAGGACAGAATTGCTAAGCCCTGAAATTACAGCCACATGCTGCTTCAGTTGGCAAATCAAGCACATAAGGAACTCATTCCCTAGACCCAGGCAGCAGCTGCAGTAAAGCAGGGATATTTACAGTGAATCTGAATGTATTTCAAGGTCATACCTATTCTCTAGCACAATTCTCAGAAGCATCTCCAAGCAGAAGGCAGCATCCTCTTCGTCATATGTCTCCTCATCAGGAGTCACAGAGATTAGAGCCTAGAAAAGCCAAGAAACATTTGTGACTTGCAGCTACTCATAACAGGAGGATCAGTGAGGACCAACAGAATGCTTCAAGTCTGGGCAAAACAGCACTCTGGTATCTGGGGAGGTCATGCACAGCCCATCAAAAATGCATTGGACGTCACTGGTCAAGCTAAGTATATGGGAAATCCTATTTTATTATGCAAGATGTAATATTAACTTAAATAATATTAAACTCTGGCAAAGTCTCTCGGGTGGGAAGACTTCTGAAAGCTAGCAGCTTCTTGCTAAGCGTATGTGAAACACAGAAAAGGTAGACATATGTAGGAATGACTACTAATACTGGAGGTGTTCCTCTCAAGCCATCAACTTGCCTATGAAGGGAGAATTCCTGACGTAATAGGAGTAAGAGCAAAATGTTCTGAGATAGCACATGAAAACTCAGTCCCTACTTCCCCAGGTGGGCCAGCAACACACTGGTCTTTGTGCAATCCAAGCAAGAAGTTCCAGTTAAGCTGTTTTAAGTACCATTCTTTGGGTTTTACTTATTTGTCATTTTTATTTTAAAATTTAGTACCTATTGTTCTGAACCTCTGAAGAACACCTTGATAAATAAATCTTTCCTTTCCTTTAGTACAAGTCCCAGTAGTGTCATGAATGAAGCTAGTGAACTGCAAGCATAGTGGCCTGGCGGAACCATAGAATCAGGGAGCACACACTGCTAGCCCGCACAGCATCACTGCAGGGGTTGCACTGTGCTATTTGCTTTTGGAAGTGGTTTCTCTGCTACACATCATCAGGCTTCCAGTGAGCAGCTGGCACATATGTTCCACACCCTAGAGTGGTCTCAAACTCCACAACAACCTGAGGAGTTACTATCAGTTACTACCATCCTCCCCCAGGGAGATGAGCTTGTCTAGCCCAAAGGCTAGTGAGCCCAGCCTTGTTATGTCTCCCACCACAGCCAGGTATCACTCTATCTGAAGGCACACAGTCAAGTATTTCTGATCAACTCTTGTCTCTAAACTGGCCTTTTACAATGTTCTCATTAGGCACACGGCACACCAGAAAAGGTGTGAAAAAGCACAGCTCATGGTTTCAGTTCCTACACAGAACTACAAATACTTTCAAACACTTCCTGTAATCTTCTGAAGACTTTCAGAATGCATTCCACAATTTAATGTCGCCTGCTGCTGCTAAGGAAATTGCGTCTGCCTGCAGAGAAGTTGCATGTAAAAACCAAACTAAAGGCTGGTTTCATATCCAAAATAGGCTCAAGACATCCTCTGAGGCCAGAGGAGCTATGTGAGTACACAGCACACATCCACGATTGCTCACAGCATACTTGCTCCACTACCAGTCCAGTCCTTTGCCTGGTATCTTTCTCACCTTCATCAGCTCCTGGAGGGATTCGAGTTGGAGGAATTTGCTTTCTGTGATCAATTTCTCAGGATCACATTGCTGCAAAAGATAGAAAAGGGGATGGTAAGTCTAGAGAATGTGGAAGGCATACAAACAGATCCTCCAAAACCACAACTTGCTCCCACAATAGGTATTGAGAATGACTTCAACACAATTACCTGAAGGAAAACTGCCGCCAGCTAGCTCACTACTCGTATAGCAATTACCCCCATCAGACCTGATCTGTGCTAGACATATTTTAACAGATAACTCTTTGCCCCTTAAAAAGAAGCCTTTGCCCACAGACTGGTCAACCCCCCACTCAGATTTTGTTGGCAACATGTGCTTTCAGACTGTCTTGGAAAAGATTAGTTATTTGAGAGTTTATACATTTGTACTTAATTATCAGAATAAGATGCCAAGGGCAGATCCCAGTTTCTTGTGTGAAATTGTTCCTATTTTTATGTTAGCATGTTTGTACAGCACAGCACATAAGACCCTTTAGCAGGCAATACAATTACACTCCTTTGTAGTTTCTTGTAATTTCCAAGTCCTCCTGAACCTGCCCTACTGCCCAGAAGCATGCATATTTAATACTTCTGTTGCCTGTTATCCACATGGGCATTGTCACCACAAACAAAAGCTCGTTCTTTTACAGCCTGTACATTACCTTTATGCATTCAAGAGCTGCTCGTTTTGCCTCCTGTGTCTCCGTAGATGGCCCTCTCATACCAGATTGCTCTGTCCCACTAAGGGTGAGCCAACTAACAAAACTCAGCACTGTAGATTCACCACTGCAAATTGGAAGACACCAGCATCAGTGAAAAAAACAAAACAAAACAAAAAATCATGCAGTATTATTCCTCCAGCATTGAGGGAGAAAACAAAAAGACGACTGCCTGAGCTACCTGCACCACTTACCGGTTAGATGGTGTCTCCTCACGCTGCAGGTAGATTTTGCCATTGGGATCCACAAAGTCTTCAACCTGGAAGACCGACCAGAAGATGTATACATTCAGTTGCCTACTGGTATGTAGTTTGTTTTCTGTAACGTTTCACTTGGTGATGTAACACCACACCCAACCATCTACCTGTGGCCAGCCAACCTCAGCTCTTCAACCCCTACCTGTACAATGACTCGTCTCCCCCATCTGGCAACACAGATGCTGTACTTGAATACTTCATGCCTACAGCCTGTCCCTCTTCCATGCAACATTCAAAATTTGGTCAAGTAAAGCAAATACTGGAACTTCTCAAATACCATAAAACGTAAAATGAGAAAAAATGAAACACTGCAAAACAAGCCTGTGTGTAACTTGAACATTATATGATTTGAAGGCTTTCTAGCTCAGCACACACTTTACCAAACCCAGGCCTTTGCAAGAGAGAGCTCCTCCTCTCTGAGCTGGTTCTCTGAAAAGCCAGCTTCCCACTCCCCGAGTCTTCAATTACCCATGAGCTGGCTATTATTACCTCCACCATGGCCTTGGGCAGCAGTTCTGCTCGGAAAAGCTGAAGCATGGCCTCCATGATGTTTTTCCAGCCCTCCCGCAGAATGTCACCGTGGCGATGGGCCAAATGAAACACAGTCTTTGCTGCAATATGGGCCTTGGGATTACTTCCAAAAACAGTCGGAAGGTTCTCAATAGACTGCAGGAAAGAAGAGGGGGTGGTAGTCGGCAAGAGATGTTTCTTTTTCAACAGAAATTAGGGCAGACTGTTCAGATTTGGCTACAGAAAAGACAACAATTCTTTGTACAGGGCTGTGGATAACTAACTCCTCAGCTTACTTTTGCTTTGCACAACAAAGACAAGGTGGCTTACCTGACACAAGCTGAATCACTAAGGCACTCAGACATAAGCTCTTCAAGAACAGCAGTGATACAGAGCATTTTGGAAGTGCTTGCTGAAAACTCACTAATGTTAATTTATTGGGCTATAGGAACTCATTCCAGGATCAAAGCCTTCTATAAAAAGTATCATCACTTGCCTGGAGGCAATCATTATCATTAGAGGTGCAAACTATATCCAAAACTCCTACTGACTTAAAAAGTTACTCTTACCACTAGTTACCAGTAAGTTAATCCCCTCCAGATTCCTTTCTATTCCTCTTTTTTCATCCAAAACATGCACAGCAATTGCAGCGCTCAGAGAGGATACCTGATCACCAGGGTGATTTGTCCCAGGAAGCGAATAGCAGTTAAATAACACTTTGCTGTTCCTCTCTTGCTTTCTAACTGTTGCTTTCTGTTTTGTCTCATCAACCCCTGAAGACGGCCCCTCCTTCTCCCCTTCCACCAGACTGTCTCAAATATTTGTTCAGTTGTCATATTCCACTACTGTCTCCAAGCCCTACAGGAATTTAGGGCAGCAGAAAGTAATTGGTGTGGTTGGAATCTAGCCAAAGATAAGAACTCCCAGCTCTCTTCAAATCCAGAATTCCCTGATTCTACAACATCACCAAAAGACACATTTTCTTAATTTACACAGACCTAGGACTGCTCTAGATTCCACTCTCCCAACTAGATGTGATGCAGCTGGCAATAGCTGGTGCCTCTGAGGGCTTGGTGTAGCTGCTCCTACTGTGTAAATCTGCATCAAACAGTTGTTTCATGGCAGGCATGGCTTGTGTTATCAAGGTTTGGTATGCTTGGAGAGAAGATTAAGTATTGCATCTCTACTGTTGTGAGCTGCAGAGGAAGGGGAATCTAAAGCAACCCCATTGCTTTTTTTTTTGTCTTCTAATCATCAATCTGGTACTCTTTCACTGCTACCCATGCCAAGATGCAAGAGATATAAAACAGCAAGGCCAGACAACACAATTTCCCAATAAAAAGAATGTATGATTTTAGAACAGCCTAATTCCATTAACTGGACTAATTTGTAGGACTGTTCTTTTTCAGATATCCCTTTAAGGGATTTCAAAGATCACTTATATGTCTTGGTCATTTTAGACCCATGCTTTCAGTCTTCAGTGATCTTCTTCCAGCCCCTGCCTTTTTTTTTTTTTTTTGGTGGTGTGTGTGGTGCTGGTGGTTATTTTGCAGTTCTATTCTGCTCATGTGGATCTTGCACAAGTTCTCAGAACAATGCTGTGGGTTTCTTTGCAAGTTCTGACCTTAGAAAGGAATTGCTGCCATCTTAGCACAAAGCATGGTCCCCACACACTATCTATCAAAAAACAGTCTGATGCCTGATGAGGAAGAGAGCTCCAACATACTGAAAGCCATACTTCTTTTCCCTCCTTGCAACTTACCTCACTGCTGAGGGCTGTAAACTTGCAGAGAGAAATTATGAGATTGTCAAATACATCACTAAGGCCATAGTGAGCAGAAATCATTGCACATTTCCTGGAGGAGGAAGAAGAAAACAGAAGAAAATGTAATAACTTGGCAGAGAGAAGTCTCTCTACAGATACCTCCTTGTTGATGTTTTAAACCTTCCTCTCCACACACTCATAATATAAACGTATAAAGTCTACTCATGTATACAGCCTACTCTTACAGCAGATAATCACAACCATCCTCAGATCTTGGAACCGATATTCATGTGTGATGATGCAAGGATCACTTTCAAGAAGAAAGTCCAAACAGACGTACCAGCTGCAGCTGAGCCAATACACCTCATTTCATGTCTTGACATAAAAAGTTGCTGACATTTGCAGTAGTGTTGAAGGTTTAGTTTCCAAGAGATCACGGCTACAGTAGCATATTAACAGAGCTTTAAAGCTGCACTTCAGGCATGGTTTGGTCTAAATGTGAGTATGATCAGAGATCATCACAAAACAGTTTCTCACAGGTAGCAAGATTTTAAAATACTGATTGTCTGGGAAATTTAAAAAAAAATACAAAAGAAGAAGAGAAAAAAAAATAAAGGCTTCTCATCTCATCTAGCCACAGCTATGGCCACAGGTTTTACCGATATACAAGGATTTTGTCAACATCACTGTGCAAGGTAGGAGTGATATTTTCTGCTCACTTCTAAGCACTACAGCTATGTCAGCAAGTCTTTCAAATGTAATTACACCGAAATTTAAAAATACATACCCCAAAGCACTTTGATTTATTATAATATAGCAATCAAACCAAACAGTGAGTGACACCAAGAAAGGAAGAGATGGGATGAATCAATACAAATGCTAGAAAACTGGAAGAGTGTAGGTCATAATAAAAAGCTCTTCAATTACTCGTAACAGATGGTATTCACTGCGACCTGCCTAGCAGGCAGATGTGAGGCAATGGTCACACTAACTTTTCTGGGTTTCATGAATGCAGGAGTTACCTGAAACCAGAGATAGCCTTCTGGATGATTGTTTCTTCTAAGCTCTTGTCAAAAACATAAGAAAGTGCTGCAATGGTTGGCCCCCATGTCATGGTAAAGAGATCATGATCATAGCTTCCAGGAGGCACATGGAGAAATATCCCCTCATCAGTGGCACCACGATGTAGCAGGACATTCCAGATATAGTTTTCCTTCACCAGGCCCGTCTGTTCTTCTGGCATCACTATCTCATCATTTCTACAAGGAAGGCAGGCAGAAAGGTTGAATTTTTAATTCTGAGCCAAACCTAACATTTACACAGTGCCTTTTGCTACATGGTCCCAAAGCTAAGTGATACCTACTCTGAAGTGATTTTGCCAGCTCCTGAAACATTCTCTTTTCTGATGTCTGCCTGCTTCCCTTGCCCCTCTCTCCAATACCTTTGATACAAAGTGCAGTGTCTCTCAGGAGCACTTAGTAACTACTGTGTAAGGACGCTACTGAAGCAGCAGCTACCTAATACTACAGGTGGAAAATACAGTATCTACTAGAGTTAAATGATGGAAAACTTTGGACAGCACACTAGCACAGCTTCACCCCTCACCCCCTTAGAGCACTCAGCACATCTCATTATTCTCAGATGAAAAAACTGTTATATCATTGCAGTCAAAGTAGGCATGAGTATCTATGTATAAGAATAATGCAAGTATTTATATGCATTATTATGTACAGATTACAGTCTTATCTCTTCCCCCACCAAAAAAAAAACCTGTCCCCCACAAACAGTCTCAACTATGACACTGCGGCCATCTCTTTGAGCAATTCTGGAATGATGTATCAATTGTTTTAGCCATCAAACATACTGAAAAGGCTAAAGTATCCGGTGAAGGGAGGATAGATGCGAATAGACTGGAACAGAGGCACTACATCACTGAAAGATAAGAAGAAAATTCTCAAGGTACTACTAAAAAGACATTAAGAACACCCTTGGGGAGACACTAATCAAAACCAGAGCTCTATTTGAAAGCTTGAGTCATGTCTCGAAGAATTTCTAGATATTCAGTACAGGCAGCATTCCCACCTTCCTGAAGCGGGCTCAAGAGAGAAGTCAAGCACACTGCCCTGCTTCCAGCATGAGCCATTGCTTGCAACTGCAGGCTGAAAGCAGCTGAGATTCAGAGTCACATCTTGTCTCCTGAGAGATGTAATCCTCTCAGCTTCAAGTTGGCAGTGTCTGGATTTACTGATAAGGCAGATTTCTGAGCTACTGCTGAAACTCCCCACCCACAGGTAGTCTACACCCAAAAGGGCCTCAGCCACCAGAAATTCTTCCCAATTACTGGGAGGGTGCCAAAAGCTTCAGGGGTGGCAGAAGAGATTGGGTGCACACAGCAACTTCATATGAAAACCTCAAAAGCTTTTGAAATGAAATATTAAACTGAGACCTGGATATGTTATGTCAGAGCAACATTGCTGTCCTTGGGATGAATTGCTAGCTCTGGCACTGCATAAAAAGTTCTGAAGAAGCCTAAAGGCTTAGCCTGGAGGACAGCGGTTTCTTAGATAGAGCATTTCACTAGTGCTCAGACATTCTTTTCCATATTGGTATAAGATGTATTTTTTTAACATTAGCTAAAGCTCTGTGGATTAAAATACCATGGCAGGAATCCAAAGATACAAATCCACTGCAATTACTATGACAGGCTTGTTACTCCAGCCCCATATGGAGCTGGAAGGTGGTTTGAAGCAAACATCATCAGTGAGCCTCCTTTCAGTGCTCTCTGGAGGCCAAACAACTCTAGTTTGCTCTCTGTATACAAGGAGATGACAGGTTGATTCTTACTTGATGGCATGGTACATGTCTTCCAATATGTCCTGTTCAAAGTCTTTGCCTCCATTTACACCTTTCAGGTTCTTCCGAAACTCCTGTGGGGAAAAAAAATAATACCAATGTAACTCCCCTAGTATATCCACCTTGAACTGCTTGGCTGCACTCAGTTCTCCACTTGCTTTCCATGGGACCAGGAGCAGATTTGGCTGTATTCTTCAACACGCAGCCTCAAAGTTCAAAGATTCAATGCTATTCTTAGTGGTGTGGTAGTGTGCAGCAGCCCGTCCCATCTCTATTCTTTCAGTGTGAGCAAACAGAACACATACTTAGCTGAGGCTGGACAACAGAATGACAGGTCTGTACCAGCACACTGATACTCAAAGGACTTGACCCCTCTCAAAGCCCCCAACAGTTCAACAAGCTTCTCATTCTTACTACGACTTAGGATACAGTATGTTAAAATAAAGAGGCACCTTGACTAACTTGGCACGTTGTCTGCTAAGCTTAGCATTTCTTCAGGCTGTCCTTCACCCCCAGCCCTCCTCTCCAACTGTACTCAACCTCAGTGCTGCACACCAGCATATTGCATATGAGTTATGAATGCCAGGAAAAAAAACAGACAAAAAACAAAACAAAACCACACACACAGAAAACCAACAAACAAACAAAAAAGAAACAAACAAAACAAAACAAAACAAAAAACACAAAAGAGAATGCCATTGAGATAAAATCAGATACTGTACTTCTATCAAAACAAGAGAAGACAGGTGCCTACACTGCCAATACCCACCTCCAGAGTCATTGGGACGTTCTGCTTGCGGACATTATGGTTGTGCTGGTCAGTGTTCAGCATAATAACTGCATAGGCCAGGGCAAAGCAGGCATCACTATTAGCAAACGGGGACCCATTTGATTTCTGAAAGGCAAATATATACACAGATCAGTCCCACATAAACAAGGATGTATCAGTGACCAAGAGAAGCATTTTCCCACCCGCAGTACTGAATCATCTCCGGAACAAACAAAAAACCCGAGGCTCTGGCTCCAGCTTCCTAAAAGCGCCCTGGAAATCTACATGTCACTGCTATCTCCTACAAAACAACAGCTGCTGCCTGCAGGACACAGTAAGCTTCTACAGGCAGTTTGATCTGTCATGTCCAACATGGTGTTTGAGCTTTCTGCCCACCAAGTACACACCCTCCAATGTTCTGTGAATGCTTCCAACAGTCTCTGGATTACGGGTGCCTCTCCTGGTAACCTGAAGGCCTCTAGATAAAGTCGTAAAGCTTCATCCAGCCTTAAACCTTGGAAGCTGAAAGTCCTGCAAGAAGAATGAATTGCAATGAGAAACAAACACAATGGGAAAGGTAGGACAAGCTTACTGACTACAGTCTTGTTTGGTTCAGCATTGGAATGCCAGATGTCACAGAGAACAGACAGTAAAGAGGGAAGGGTGAGGAACAAAGAACAAGACCATGAATAGGCCAAACAACATAGAACCACTGATAATTATACAAGTTATTAACTACATCATTTTCTCTGCAGTCTTCACAGAGACTGGCCTCTACCGAAAGAAGTTTGGGTGTCACGCTATCATGCTCACCTAAGGTGCTACCCATTTGCAAGAGATGCATAGAATCATTCTGTGATTAAGGCATATTGATACACAGAGAGCTAAGTGACACAGAGCCCATGCCTCCAGGAACTACTGCTGTACTGCATTTTAATTTAACACTGAGCTCTCAGCTTTCACCCTTTCATGAGTAAAGGGATATGGAAAGACACTCACCCAACAAAGCTTTCCAGCAAGTCTATGTTCTTACGGTCACTCACAAATTCCCCTATCATCTTCTTGTCCAGGCGAGGATTTTCCCGTAGCCACCTGGCCACCTCGTTGTTGTCAATGGGGGTGGCAAGAAGGTTCTTCTCCTGCAGAAACTGTATCCCTTTCTTCGGCTTTTGGTTGAACTGCTCTGTGCCAGTTATCAGGAGCTGAAGACAACATTCTCATAATTACAAGCTTGAAGTGCATCATTTCTTATTTTAAATTGTTCTTACATTTGAATCAAAAGCAAATAGATTAACCTTAGCATGATAAAGTTTACTGTACTGTGTGAGTGGGAAAGGCTAACCAAGATCAGAAAACCTGCATCCATCACAAGAATTCAGTATCAAGTCATACTGAATGGAGCACACATGACCTGCCATCTTTGAAAAGCTTTAAGTTTCACTGAGCAATTAGCTCTGCTACTCCAAAAGCCTCAACAAAGCAGAGGAAAAGTCTTTGATGAACCTCAAACATGTTGAAAAGATCGGCTCTACCCAGCTACAATGGCATTACTGCTGCATGTCCTTGTCTGTCTCCTTTGGCTCCAGACTCTTGTACTCTACCTCACTGCGTGACATGCAGCAAGAATCCTCAGCTTTTATGCAGCTGCTGAAAGAAGTGCTGCAAAAGCCTAAGAACTAGACAGCACCCTGCAAATGAGACATGCTCCCGACAACATCTGGTGCTCCTGCATGGCAAGGCTATCTGTAGGCAGAGAAGAACAGGAGCATTTTTGGTTTTGAAGGGAAGTCAACTGCTCTTCCCTGCCTAATTCTTATTTTAAGAAACTAGATAGTACCACAGTCTGTGTAATAAAACACCTGACTGAGAAAGGGTTAACCGAAGGTTCTGTTGGTGTTCAAAAAAACCCAAAGCACAAACAACTGTATGAACTTTACTAAGCGCCAGAATAAATGTCAGTTCCCCATTAGCTCCTATCACGATCAAACTGCTAGTGATGACCTAGTGAACTAAATTCGTGACCATCATGACTACTAGCTCCCCTGGGTTCTCAGTAACTCAGAAGCAACCAGTCTTCTGTTTTCTGCTTCCCTGCGAGCATACCTGCGTGAACATCCTCAGGTTGCAGTGAAACACACAGATCCTGAAACACAGGGACCCAGTGAGGGCGTAACAAAACAACACCCATGTGCTGCCCAGTGTGACAGGCCTGGAGGGACTCTATGACACTACGAGCATTTTTGTTCAGGAATAAATCCTGTAACACAACCCTGAGGGTATTGTATTGTTATACAGCACATAACAACAGAACGTGTTTTATTTCTTAAGACCATCCGAAAGGAAATTAGACTGCTGGCAGTTTATACTGCATTTATAATCATGTCAGTCCTGTGCTTCTGAGCTTCTGGGCATTGCTTTTGGAAACATACAAGAAACCTTTCCATTCAATGCATAATTTGCTCTCTGCTTTTATTCAGCAGATTTTTTTTTCCTCCAGTACTTCAGAGGTTAAAGGAAGCAGAACAAGCTGGTGCCATGTCAGCATCAACATTTCTGAAGTTGAATGTTTAGTGTGCTCTGTTGACATGCTCAGGATGAAATCATTACCAGATTTAGCATCAGGAAAGGATTTAGCATCTGGGCAAACTAACAGATTTACGCATGTCTTTCTGCCCTCTGCTGTAGTGTAAGGCACTGTCCTTTTTCTAGAAGCACCTGGAACTTTCTTTAAGGAACTCCCAGCCATTGCTGGGACCAGCCGCTGGCAATGCTCTTGATTTCTCCTAACCTTGTTTTCCAACACAGTAAAGCTGGAGTCTTAAGAGAGGCTTTTGGTTAGAACAATGAAAGCACTATACAGGCTCCTTCCTCGACAACAGACTTCCACACAAAATCCAACAGCTAGGCTGCCTTGAAAACTAAATTTAATGCAAAACAAAAGGTTACAAACAAAACAGTAACTGAATCAATATTAATTTCTTAGAAATTGGCTAATGCCAAAACTCAGTAGTTCCTCTGAAGACTGTGCTGACAAGCACTTCCCCTGATGTGCCTTTTGGCTCAGCATTACCCCACAGCAGCACTGCCCTGTAGGTAAAGAACCGAGCTCCTCAGTACTGCAGTAAACTTCCTGGAGAGAAACTGATGCCTTAAATTACATTCAGATCCAGAGACTGCCAGAGTGGATCACAAAGCAAATTAGTATCCCAGCAGCAGGGGATCTGTTGTGCTTCCTTCAGTATTTTTGTTTAAATAAGTTAAGAAAACATGACCATCTCTGGTCAGAGATGTACAGAGTTAAGAGTGTAGCTTGGAATAATAAGGCTCAAAGAAACAAACATTGTGGCAAAGTCATTCTTTGTCTAATCAAGACAATCTTTTCAGTCATCCTCACAACAAAGCAAACGCAGGAGTAAACGAATCAGCAAGCTAGAATGTCACTTCTATTACCGGCCTCTTGATAGAGTCCCCATTGACAGGTTTGATAAGAGTAGGCAACCTGACCTTTTCGATGTAATTTGCTAATTATCCCCATAAATTAAAACTAGACCCAGCAACTTTCCCACCCAGAAGTCAGATGGACATAGCTTACAAATTGCGCCATAAAATTTCCCCAACACTTCCTGCATCTCAGTAACCAGAACAGATAATAATCAATGCTGTCCCTGAAGTATAGCAGGATTTTCAGTAATTGACTATGTAATTCTTATCAGCAGAGACTGAGATATGACCAGTCATGCAAAGCCCCCATGAGATGGAAAACAAGGAGAACATTCAATGATCCATTTGCAGTATGTTCCCAATCATACCTTCTTTTTGTTCTTAATCTGCATAAGTTCCTGAGGGCTTGGAAGGATGCAAGAAAATCGAGTAGGCTTCTTGGGGACACTCTTCTCAGCTAGAAGGACAAATTGTCATTACAGTCAAGCCTATCCCCAGAGTACCACTCAGCCCACTATCATGTCCCATCACAAGTTTCAGTCATGGAGTCTTGTTGAAATATGCTGCCCCACAAATGACAATCACACTCCTGCTATTCAGCTACTACCACGCACATTTTCTGCAACATAATTACACAGTAGCTTCTTGTTCTGGACAATTTCACACATCCACAAGATTTAATTTTCTGGATGTTGTGGTTGCTTACATTACTCAGAAAGAGCCTTGACTACCTTAAAGTATCAGTACTGTGATGAATTTCACACACTTTGCCCCAAAGTGACCCACCAGATCTACCCCCCTCCCAGAAGAAAACTTAGTAGGCCTATATAGCACAAATATAAAGCAAATATTCACCACATACTTCTTTCTAATTATGAACACATAATAGCTACAACAGTCTATGGTATAGCAGAACTAGCCAGCAAACATCAGGACCGTTCTCAGTACATACACACAGAGAATCCCACAGAGACTATTACCTGTCTCATTTCCTCCTTCCAGTTCCATGCAGCCTTGCTTCATCCGGTCAGCCATAAGGCACCCACTGGTAGGAGGATATGCCCCACCTGGCTCTGAGACCACACCAGAGGATTTTCCCTCACTGAGCACTCTCTCGTTATCTGTAGAAGTTAAAAACAATACAAAAAGCCACACAAATACATAAGCCAAAGAAAAAATCTTCCAATGGAGAAAAAATAAACTGACCAGTCTAAATTGAGTATGTGTTTATTTCAAGGGAGTTCCCTGCAGTAAATGTGATTCCTCAGTACCCTCAATATTTTGTCTACATTAATTCCACAGCATACCCTCCCCTTCTGCCGTGTCTGCCAGTCTTGACACGGCCATCATATAAGGCTCCATGAGGTGCACATTTTAATCTCTTTGAATTTTATTTCTGCCACATTGGTTGCTCAAACGAACAGACAGGGAACAGGTGCTGGGTGATGGGGATTGTAGGTGCTAACTCAGGAACTTGATACTTCACTTCTCCACACAATAGATGAAAGACAAATTAGTTTCATCACTACCGCTATTTTTATAAAAAGCAAAGTAGCAAACATGGCAGGCATCCATCTCATCTCCACAGTAAGAACAAAGTAAGTACAAGAGCTGCCCTGCTCACTAATGCTCAAATAGATACAAACAAATCTAGGTCACAGAAGCCGCTGGCCAAAGAAAAAAAAAGTCTTGTTCACAAGTAGTACATATGAAGCAAAGACAAGCTTGGCAATTTCCTTGTCTTAGAGAAAAGAGAAAGCATGTGCTGTTTTGGACAATAACCAATACAAGATTTAAATCACATGTTTTGTTTTTTTTGAAATTTAAAAAAAAAGGGGGAACTTTCTTTTTTTTTGCTTAAGAGTGTTAAGAGAGTTCCATTCCTAAGAGGTTTCTAAATCCTCTAACAGGTAAGACCTGGAAAAGGAAAGAAGCATAATGTCATTCTTGAACAGCGGACTCTCTCTCCTTGACATTCAGAGCAGAGATGAGGTACAAGACCCTGCTCTGATAGCAAGGTTATAAACACCGGTGTGCAGTTATAAAACATGCAACAGGAAGACTGACAACACATTTATGGAGCTTAATACATGAATTACCAAAATGAGATCCACAGGTTTAGCACAAGACTAAGCTTAGTATCAAAACATCAAGAAATGGAATCTTACTATTGTTTGTTTCTTTGGTGTTGTTCATGGTTTCTGGGATGGATTTGACAACTTCCTTTTCTTGTTGATGTATGTTACTCAGCACTTTGGCCTGGCAATGCGCCTCTGTGCTATCTATCACTGTCAGCAATGCTTCCATAGACAGCAGATGGACTGTATACAGCTGTCCAGAAACTGGAAAGGCATTCTGGAAAACAAAACATGTAAGCATCAGACAACTTTCATGCCTCTCTCTCTTTCTCTCTCTCTCCCCCCGCCTAATGGGGGAAAGATGCTTCCCTTTCAGCTTCATGAACCCTAAAGCGTACAACAAACACCCTAAAATTTCCACACAAACCTTTCTAGCATATACTTAATGGTTTATTTGCTGTGACATTATTAGTCTTGTGGTTATTCTTTTCTACTCTGCTTCCAAATGTTCAATAGCATTCTTCGTCTCTACAAACTACTCACCCCAAATCTTTCAACCACTCCCATTCTCAAGTTCTGCTTCTGTGCTTACCATGCTCTGACTTACAGACTTCCCCTTCTGCCTACCCCTGCTCTGTCCCCTTCAGGTGCCCCCAGCCCATGCAGGGAGGCCAGCAGCCCCAGTGAGGCGGCAGGACAAGCCCTGTGGGTTCAGCACCTTGGAGAGCAGCTTGGTGAGCTCCTCAAAGAGGTTGGCGCAGTAGTAGTCACAGTCGTAGTTGATGTAGAGCTCAGTCACGAAACTAGGAATCCTCCACAGCTGAACAATGGATTCCAAAGCCATCTCCTTCATTTCATATGGCATCTTTGGGTTTTCCACGGTGATTATTTCCATCAGTTTCTTGATGTACATCTGGCAGAAACACAGGGTAGCTCAGTTTAGGGAAAGAAAAAGGAAAGCAGGACAGTGAATAGCTTTGAGGACTACAGAAACAGATGTAAACTTCATCTTCGCACACAATCTGACATATCCCATATTTAATGGTGGCTCATTCTGAAGGGGTCTGTAAAAAGGTTTCAAACAGACAGGACGAGGGGGAATGGGCTAAAGTTGTGCCAGGGGAGTTTTAGGTTGGATGTTAGGAAGAATTTCTTTACTGAAAGGGTTGTTAGGCACTGGAACGGGCTGCCCAGGGAGGTGGTGGAGTCACCATCCCTGGAAGTCTTCAAAAGACGTTTAGATGTAGAGCTTAGGGATATGGTTTAGTGGGGACTGTTAGTGTTAGGTTAGAGGTTGGACTCGATGATCTTGAGGTCTCTTCCAACCTAGAAATTCTGTGATTCTGTGATCATTTAATGCACCTGGATCTACCATTCTGAAAAACTGGTATGAAGGTGGGCAACTGCAGTGCACCAGTCTCAAAGACACTGTTATACAACAAAAAAAAAGTCCTAAATAGCCTACCCATAACCCACTGAGTCATTTATACAAAGGTAAGTTGATATTCAGGCTGTTTCTGACTGCCTAGCTATACGCAGCTAATGAGCCCAAGGCACTATTACTATGCACCCAGTGATACTCAAAACTCACCTCCAGCTGGAATTTCAGATGCTCTCTCATGCTCTCAAAGAGAAGAAAGCACACCCTGAGGGAGGTTGCATACAGGTTGAGCCGTTCAACGCTCAGTAGCTAAAGAAAAAAAATAAATTATGAATTGCAAAGGATAATCATTAGGTGTTATGATTAACAGTACCCATGCCAGTCTTGAGATCCACACATTGTTTCCCATAGCAGAGGTGTTGTAAAAAAACAAGATCAATCCCTTATTCAGCCTCCTGGTCTCACCTCTTGTAAGTGCGGATGGTTATACTTGATTCCTTTTTGCTTGTGGTAATGCTGTTTTCCTACTGTGATTTTGTTCTTTTGCTAACTCCACAGATTCTCTCAGTGGAGAAGTAACCTGGGAGAAGAACTGCCTCCAACACAGCTCTTGTGCAATTAATAGCTAGAAAAGTTCTGCCAATTTACTAAGCTAGCAACTTGCATCCATAATTACCTCAAAATCAATTACATCAAAACACGATGTTATCCCCCAGTTCATTCCAATCAGTTTCATTCTCCTCAGCCCTGGCCTAAAGAAAATGGCATGTGACAACATCTTTGTTTTTGCAGCATCACCATTTCCCTTGTGCAATTCAGAACTCTCACTGCAATACAGCAGAGAGCTTCTTTGAAGACTGAGATCTGTCAAACTTCCGAATACTGAATTCCAATAGACTGTTTGACCCAAATTAGTATCTAATTCCTCCGTGCCATATCCCATGTTAGCACAAGCCAGACTTACTTGAAATAGGTGTCGGCATAACTCTTCCTTCACGAGTCCCAGGAGGGACTGGCAGTTTGCAATGGGAGCCGACTCCAGGGCAACAGTTAGCAGCTGCAGCCCCATGTGGATCATCACCTCAGAGTTGTGGCGATCAAGAGGGTTGGTGAGTGAGATGAGAAAGCGGAACAGTTCTCTAATACATGGCAGTCCATAGGGGACCAGCGCGGCTCCTAAAGGAAAGTGAGACACATTGGTACTCTTAACAACTCGGCTTTTGCTGATGTCTAACAGGTGTTACAAATTACATCATTACAGACCAACTAAGGAACAAGAATTTATCACCCTCATGGCAGAAAGTGGCACAGAATAGTGGAAAGGAGAAAGGACTTCAGCAATATTGCCCTCCTCTCACCTTCTTTTTGGGAAGACTGAGTAAAACGTACTCCTCGGGGATTTACATAGTCCATGTCGTGAACTGAGGCAGAGTCAGAATGTTCTGCTACAGACGTGCACTCCTCTAGAACCTCAGGAATAGACTCGACAGAGGCTGACTGGATCTTCTCCTCCCTCAGACTTTCACTCTTCATTGGTATCAGACATTTGAGAAGGAAAGAAGAAAAGCAAAACAAGACGACAGGTACTAGGTAAGCTAAAAGAAAGGCTTATTTGCTCACTGCTCATTCAGAGCTATTAAAACTATACAGGTCACTTGTGGAAGAGAAGCAGGAAAGCAAAATTTAAAAGAGCACATCAAGATAACCTGCAGCACCGTCTTTCCAAAACTTTTACTTCCATCTAGCGCTTAACTATTTTACTTAATTCTATGTTGTGAGACTAAATTTCCACAAACAAAAGATTTATTTTCATCGAAGATAACTAAAAGAATTCTCCTGAAGATTTCATCTATACTTCCCTCTAATACTTTCTCCTTAATTAAGGTTGATGATATTGCAAGGAATAGGACAAGTTGCATTAGATACATAGATACATAGCTGCATTGCTGGGCTGCACAGCTATCATTTCTGAGTCAGTGGGGATCGTCTCAAGAAAAACAACAAATGTTTGTGAAGTTACAAATCACTTATACAAAAGGATGTTTATTCTGATCCTAAGCCTTAAAATATAATATAAACACTATGACCAAAAATAGAGTAACTGTACTAAACCCACAACTAACTATGCTGGCAGTTGGAACTCTTCCTTATAAGCAACCACATACCTGGAGTTCTGGCTGGTTTTGATTATCAGTGACTTTGGCCTCATTTGAAGGCATTCCTGCATGAAGTCCCAAAGCAGTGACCTGATCCAAGTCTGTCAGGTCTTCTTTGGAGGTGGTCTGTGAGGATGTTTCCAAACCACTGTCTGTAGAAGGGCTGACTGCAGATGAAACATTTTCTGAGCTTCCAGAGGAGCTGGGAGGAGCATCTATGAAAGTAACTCCGCTTGCTGATGAGAAACAGAAGCAAAAAGATCAGTAGAATGTTCTCCTTCAGCCCCCAGTTCATACACTGAATACAACTATGCTTTACTTTGATCACAGCAATGCACTACAAATGATCTCAGATAATTAGGTATTAATGTAGAGAAATTAGACAAAGCCCTTTGTGGCTAGGGATTAAAGCATCAAATAGATGAATAGGTGAGATGCTATCAGTTCTCCAAATCAAAACATATCACTTGGAATCTAACAGATTCAGAGAATAAGATAATTCATGTAGTTAAACAAATGGTGCAGAGGGTTTCTCTAATTGAGAAGAAATCAGAAAATAGCCCCAAAGGTGTACTTTAGACTTTGATACAATGGCACAAGCACTTTAATATTTGCCTCAAACATCAGTCAATCCTTCAAAGTGATTTTTTTAAACTATTTTTTACACTTTGATTGGAAGGCAAGACCTATTTCTTTAATTCACATTAAAAAAATGAAATTGCAATAGAATTCAAACAAGTCTGAAACAAAGCACTGAGTAGTTTTATTATTTCTAAATGGGAGACAATTCTTCCGGAATCTAAGTTTTCTTTTAAGGAAAACCAACGTATTTGCATTTCTTCTGGTTTTCAGGAAAACTTAAAAAACATACACCAAACGTTCAAAAAAGTGATGATATAACGAAGGGCATGGTAACAAAGTAAATGCACAAACCAGAGGTATGTTATAAATTTACACATAAAATGGGTATAGTTTTGCGCACTCAGATGTTTTATTCATGACCTGGCTTTTGGAAATATCTTAAATAAATAGCAGAATGTTACTTGATTTTTAAGAAATGATATGGCATACTTAATCAATTTTGTAATCTTCTCTTCTTCACGTGCTAAGACAGAATTCTGACATAAAAAGCACAATTAATACATTACCTAGCTCTACAAGCTCAGCATTAATAATGTGCTCTATAACATTATTCAGCTTTCTCTCCAAAATGTTACAGGAGTTATAATGGAATTTAACACCTATGTGAAAGTATAAATATAACGATTTATGTAGGGATAAGCTCTCATTTGGATGTCTAATTTGGATGCAATTTTATCTCATTGCTTCCTTAGTTTTCAGCAATCATGCTGTTGTGTAGAAATGCACTTGGAATCATTCACGATATATTGAATAGTGTTCTACGTTGGAATAAGAGTCAGAAATACGTATTTTACACAACTATTGTTTCAAGCTTCCCGTCTGCTTCCTTTCACTGTTAATGTTTATGTCTGATACGTCAAAATTTAGAGTGCACAAGAGACAGAGTACTTTGCAGCCAGAGGGACTCATTTATCCAGAGGAGAGGTTAAAAAGAGTTGTAACTATTTAGTCTACTTCTATAAAACAATAGGATATGGAAGTCCCCCAACATTATAATCTCCAGCTCATGGCACTAGTCATATACTGCACCACTTCTGGAAGCACATGCAAAAGGATTTGTGTGCATGCCCATCAGTTTCCTGCAAACAAACCTTTTTCAGGTACTTTTGCTGCTCTCTACTTTTTTTCTACGTAACTCTTCATTTCTTCTTACCACACCACAACCTCTATTCTTCTCATAATAGTCGTAAGCATACCCCATATTTCTCTGTCCCTTAATGTGCACAGTCCCATGTTTTTTATTCAAATTTCATGGACTATGGGTAAATACTTCCAATCTTTACATCTGTAGTGAGAGATCTGATCACTCACCCGTTCTTGATACCTATGTCTCTGCACATCCCACAGTTCCACCTGTATCTCTTCCCCGTCACACTATGCTCATTCTTCATCACCCCCACCCTCACTCCCTTTGGTACACCTCAGGAATACGTAAAAGAAAATGTCACTTAGATCAATAATCTCCTACTGCAGGCAACTTACACAATCCTTTTGCCATTACTTTCTCCCCATCTCCAACTCCTTTAGCTCTCCTCTTTCCAGTGTTCTTGTTCTCAGCCTCTTCCACGTACCTGCTGCACCCTCCATCTCCTCCGCACCAAATGGCTGCATATAAACTCAGCTACTTGTTTAGGTCCCCATTTCCCTTCCCTATAAAATACTCCTGTAAGGCACAATGAAGGCAGAGAAATGCTGCCATGTTAGCCACTGGATTGAGCTTTCTGCCATCAATATGTATTCCACCTCCTTCAAACTTCTTCTCCTGGACCAGAAAAGCTATGACATATTTATTGTGACAGTCACTGAGAACCAAAATAAAAATCATTAAAAAAAAATGAATGCAGAACAACTTGTTAAGAGAAATGAAATAAAGGCATTTCCAAAACAGCCCTGGAATAGGTGCTGTCTGGTCTCTGAAAATAGATCTCAGCCTACCTGCGATGGCACTAGCATTGGCTGCTGGTTGTTCTGTCGCAGGTGAGACCTTAGCTACATGTCGAGGAGGTCTTGGTGATCTCTTCTGCTTTTTCCATTTTGATGATTCGCTCATCCCTCCGGCTCTCATTTTCAACTGAAAACCATAAACCATTAAGAATATCAGTATAGAGAAACCACACAGCACAATGGACTACACAAGCCAACCCACACAGGCTGTCTCAAAACTCTCAAAGTCAGGCAACAGCACTCAAATGTATCACACAAATTTATCAGCACCTCAAAGTCATGCAAATCAGCTCCTAACTTCCTACGACCCACATATTAGCCAACACTCCATGTCTGAATCAGGGGAAAATTTACTGTAGCTACTATACTACCTCTGTCACTTGTCTCAATTTACTCTTCATCTTTGCAGTAATGCCACGTTCCCTTTCTCCAGTAATCTCTTTCACTATTAAGAAGTGTTTCGCCAACACTTCACTCACTCCTGGTGCATGACACACTGCAAATACCATCCTAATGACTTAGAAACAAACCATGTTCTGCTTTCATCTCCTGTCATCCGTCCTCTTCAGTTCTAAATCTAACTTAACCCTCAGCGTCCCTGTTGACCAGAATTCTGCCACTTGTTCTCATACAGACCTTCACCTGGGCAAATGAGAATGACAGTAGGAGCAGTGCAGACCGCATGGCTCTTGTTGCAGTGTGCTGTTATTGCAGGCACATACAGACATTCCAGAACTTCCTAACACCATTACAATACTTAGTCACATTGACAATGGCAACAGCAGGTTTGAAAACAGCTTCCTTTTAAATTAATCTGCTCTAAGTGCAGGAATGCCTGCTTCCTACTCTTGGGTTTAGTAGCCGCAATCAACTTTTCAGATCTCTAGTTTGGGGGTGAAAAATTTAAACGCTGAGGAGGTTCCTTGCATACAGTGGAAGCCATTCTGTAAGCCTCAGTACTGGTCTCTACTTGGTATTCTTCTTTGTGAAGTCATCTCAAATAATATTATAACCTAAAATATCATTTATCTATTTCTTATATTCTTACTATTGGTTTCTTATTCTCTAGAAGACAGCTGCATTCTTCAGTCTCCTCCTTTTTCTGCAACCTCACTCCTTCCAGCTACTACTCTTAAACAGCAATAAGCCTTCTAGATTCTGCTCATGTTTTTGTTTCTTTCCTTCTTCCATCCAGAATTCTCTCTCTGCATAAGGCCTATAATTTTTCTCATTTAAACAAAGCTTTTGAAAATGTTATGTCCCAGTACAGTAAACCGTTTGTGTAACTTCTTTGCACCACAAATTCTATTTGCTTGACAACTAATCCCTAAGTTTTAGCAATGTTACAGTTTCTGTGAGCTTGTTAATTAACAAGATAGATGCAGAACTACTTTGCCTTTCTTCCAAATTTTGCAGCAAGAATCTCCTTCTAAACGACAGCTTCTAACAAACACTTCCATGACAAGCACACAGCCAAAACTGAAGTATTGTAGATTTTAAACGCTTTAAAAGGTTTATAGATCACAATCCTTTCACACAGAAATTGTCTGTTACCTTATCTTTCCTATCCACTAGCTCATAGAGCTATATAAAATATTTGCTGTCTTTTAATTTTCCAATTCCCACTATTTCATCTTAGTTTCACTTTCCATTTTAAAATCTTTCTGAGCCTTAAATATTATCAACAGCTTTATTCATTAAAAGCTACTAATTAGACAAGGTAGTTTTATTTTACCTACTAACTATTCTAAAAATAGCCATATTTCATTTTCTCCCTTTTTAGTATAAAAGGGAATTTGAAGACTTTCACAGTTCATTGTACCAAACTGCTTCGAGTACGCAGGAAACCTGGAAGCATTATACGTTAAACCCAAGCCTGTCCCACATGATTTCAAAACAGACTTTGCTTCCAGCTACTATATCCTGTTGTCATGATTTGCCAGGTAGAAAGCAACTTGCTAATAAAAATGGGGGGGAAAGTAAAAAGAAAAAAAAATTGAATCAAAGTAAAGCTAAGATACTGCTCAGAGCTAACCATGTTGGTAGCACCCCTTTTACCCTCAGTTATGCTCCTGAGAAACAAGCAACCACACTATTGGAAGGTCAAGTCTGGCAATCTGACCCCCAGATCTGATCTCCCCTTTCACACAACACCAACTACAATCTCAGATCAAGATTAGCCTTTTTGAGAAAGTGCTTGTCTTTAGGCACAATGCTCACTTTTAGTGGCTGTCCTATGCTTTGTACTAACTCCAAGATTTTTCCTCTTGAGGTTTATTAGAAAGGCCATACGCCCATCTGCCGTCATTTTGATGAAGTTGTGCCATCTTTGAGAGATGGAGTCACATCAGCCTCACATGGACAAGAAACTATTTACTCATGGAAGCAAGAAGACTTTTTCTTTCCCATCCCAAACATCGAAACAAATTATAAAACATTCAGACAAGTATGTAAAATTATTTATTTATTGACAAATTAATAGACAGGTGAGATTACTAAGTAGGTCTTTTCCATCTTGAACTATCAAGTATTTCACATCCTTCACAAATAAGTATTGTTCTATTAGGATTTCCTAGGGCTACCTCCCGTATCTCCAGCCCCCTCTTTTTTTTTTTATTTTGCTGTCTCCCATAAGAAAGAGATGGCAAACTACAATAACAGTTGCATACATGTAGCTTAGAACAATTTGCAGAAGCACAGCTTCATAGAAATGTTATGCCAGTTTCAGTTGGCTATATGTTTCTTTAACCAACTCCACGTTTGGGAATTCTAAAACAATACACGTATCAAAGGACAACTAAAGTACTATTTTTCATTCCATACTTTGTATTAAAATTAAAATATAACAATGCCACCATTTCTTGTTTTTTATGTTAGTATACATGAAAAAACTTCTACAGTTTCTCCTTGACCAAAGGAACTATTTCTAATGTTTTGTTTTTTTTTTAACCTTCAATACTAAAGCATTTTGTGATTTTGCTAGAAAGCTTAGTTGCATGTTAACAGACTGAGATTTTAAACCTTAGATTTCGTTCTTGACTAAAGGCTGCAGCAAAAAAGGCTGCATTAGATCATTAGAAAAATGAATTTTAAATATAATCTAAAAATGTCCTTCTCTCTCTAATGCTCAGTCATATCTTAGTTGCATTAAGTTTACAATTATCAGTGTCCTTCAGATTAGATTAAGGTTGTACTTCACAGTATATATCATTGAAGTTTTTATTTAAAATGCATTCCTTAGAAATCAAAGTAGAGTGAGCTCAGAGCTATTGCTTGTTCATCTTGAAACTCAGTATATTTATCTCTACATTTATCTCAGTTACTTTTGCATAAAGAAACATGTACACAAAATGGTAGAAGAAAAAAAAAGCTACAAGACTCCTAATGCTTCCTTTAGTAGATGAGGTTTTAACAATAAAGCTCCATCTCAAAGCTAGGAAGATGAAAAATGTAACTACAAGGTTCTTTTTTAAAGGGTCCATGAGATCCCATTTTTCTGCAAGCCACCTTACCTGCACTCGTTTGTTTTTCCATAAGATACTGTAAGCCTCAAGAGAAAAGGGCAGGGGCCAATGATTAGTAACTAAATGATTATACTAAAACATGAGCTCATTCTAGATGCAGCATGGAACTGGTCAGCACATCAAGTAGCGTTCAAGACACAAAAGCATGCAGAGAGAACGCAGTCCATGACCCAAGTCCTGGACACACTGATGCACTCGTCATCTCACTTACCTACCTGCCTGTACTGCACCAACTAATGTTATATGAGGTAACTTGAACACAATCTGCTCCCAAAGACCTGTTTCTCAAAATACAGTGTTTAGCTATAATACTGCCTACTACAAAGGGAAACATTTCTTAGTCTTTTCTTCTGTGTAACTGCATAAATCTGCAAGTCTCCAGACACTGTCTTTCCAAACTATCTTGGAGTATAGACACAAGACAAATAAGTGGCAAAGACACCTCTAAATCTTCAGCTTGGTTCCTTACAAATCAGATAGCCTATAGGGCAGACAAGAACTAAAGCTACACTAGGTTTATGTGGAAAACTGAGAAACGTCCCATCTAAACTAGTTTCCTGGGGCTTCTGTGATCAGTCTAAAAACATCTGCAGGCCTACAGTATTTCTTTAGAAGAATTTTATAGGGGAACTGACATATCATAGTTCAGTCTGGCCCCACTCATCCCCCATTAGCAAACACTCTGCTGGGAATCACTCTAAAGTCAGTAAAAACACGGCCAAAAGGCATGAAAAATTGACAGCAGTTTCCTTAAAAACAAAACAAAAAACTTCAGAGAGCATTGAAGCCTGTTGCCCTGTGACAAGAAACAAAGCTCAGAGATTCACCTTGAGTAAAGCTGTCTAAGGCATGCTGAGCCAAGAGACTCTTCAGGTACGCTGTTACATCTATCATCAAGATCATCAGCTAGGACGCACAACATTTGAGTCTTCAGATAGCAATCTACATTTTAATATGTTTATTTCCTTCAGTTTCTCACTGTCATAGAGGACTCAAATCTTGCTTACCCCTTCCCCCTCTCTTCCTTCAGGAGAAGCCATGGCAATGTTCTAGACGGCACTCACCAAGACATCGAGTGCTGCAGAAACAAGGGTCTCTCCCTCCCAAGCCTGCCCCAGCTGCAGCCACAACACTGCAAAGCAACCACTGCATGCATTCTCCCCAAAAGCCATGCTGTGTCAAATGAGTGGAGGGATTTGCTACACACAACATAACTATCTCTCACGTGGTGTTTACAAGAGAAGGAAGAAGGGAATAAGGTAAGAAGAGAGAAGGGAGAGAGAGACCTTCAGGTTCTTAAAGAGCAATACCCTCTCTAATTGGTTCAGGGCTTTGGGCTGTTCCCCACTACTTAGTTCCAGTTTGTTGAGGAGACATGAAGAGATCTGTGAAAGATAGGCAAATGCATGGTTTAAACAAAACAAAATAAAATAAAAACTCAAAAGAGACGAATAACCTGGCAGAGTGCTAGGCTGCTGGCAAGACCCCTGGGCATGCACAGCAAATAGACAGTACAAGGCAACTGCACAGACCAGACACGGAAGGAAGGACATCACTGAGCTGGGAGCAGCCATCACTTGACAAGGGAAGCCTTTCTAAATTTAAATTCACCTTCACATTACACACCTTCTGTACACAGCCTGTGACAGATTCTGATACCCACAGTACATTAACCTGATCTCTGTCAGCATTCCTTAGGCCAATCTACCATCAGCACAGATCTTGTCACTTTTCTCCCACAGCAAGGGAAACCAACAATCATGACATTAGGTTACTACACAGGAACTAAAGCTCCAAGCTAGTTTCAGATTCCTAGAAGTAAACACTCAGTCTCTCTCAAAATACTGGCATAATTGCTCTGAAATGTACATTCACAAAACACTGCCACTTTTTGTAAGTCGTAAAAAAAGAAGTGTAAGTTACGATGCTATAAATAGTACATTAAGCTAAGCTCAAAGGTGGTGGCTATTTCTTCTCTACCACTCTTCTTCCCCACCCTGTTACTCTTAACAGTACAATCCTGTATCTGTATTGACATTCTACATATGGAGTATAAAAAATATATATGTATACTAGTATATGTGGAGTTCCTCAATTGGCCCTCCTTCCACCTAAGAAACTACTACATTTATAAGTATGTGAGGTCACATTTAGAGTATCTACAGTACTGAATCCAGATGCTAAAAACGCACTGCAAAGATGGAGATGGTATTGATGAACAAACCCACAGCAGATTTTTGTGTTTTCTAGCCCACAGCAGCTGATGGCTGTTCCCAGAATTCAGACTGACTTACCTAGGCAGCAGCATAGTTAAGATTCACTATTGGACATTGGGTGCATAATCCCACAGAATTAAATGAAATTATGTCCATTTATGCAGTTAAACATGCTCTTTCAGTGAACTAGGGACTTGTGAGAATGAAGAAACACACGTGTGAAAATAAACAATACAGAGATGAACACAAGCCCGAGACAAGAGTGAAACAGCCAGCACAGCACTGAGTCTTACCTTCTTCATATTAGTTCCCATGTAGCTTTTAGGCTCTTCTTTAAACTGAGGCAACCTGAAAGACAAAAGAACAAGTCAAAATACATAAACTTCCTAGGATCAAAAAGAAGGAAACATAAAAGTCTTTCTGGTCATGCTGCAGATTACTAGAAAACCAAAATCAGGTTTTCTCCTCAATGAGAGACTCTCTCTTGTCCTGCCAAAAGGACTACTGAGGGGAAAAAAAAACAGGGCTAGATGAGAGGTTGGTTTACATGTTATTTGGCTGTTTCTCTTTCTGGAAAAGAAGATGGCAATACTCAAAAAATAAACTGGGATCCAAACTATGCCTGCAGTTGGTGCCTTTACCTTGCTTCTATACTCTGATATCCAGAGGCACAGGCAGTGGTGGTGCCTTATCACAAAGGACAGAGGAGATGATATGCCACGAGCAAGGAATAAGCACTACATGAAAATCACAGAAGCATTTGGAGAAAAAATTATGTGGTCTCTTCTCTTTGACAATACTTGATTCTGACTTGATTCTGTCCCACATCCATCCATGTGGCATTGCAAGACACAGTGCAAAAAGGAAACAAAACCTGAGAATTCACCGGAACTGAGTGTGGCAATGGAAACAACTGATTGTAAGAGTGTGTTTCAGAAGCAGTTTGATTATAATCCTTTCCTATTTCTGTATCTGCACATTTTCTTTTTAAATACTCAGAGATAGTCTGATTGCTTCACTAGACAGAAAAACAGTTTTGAGGTTAAATAAATTTCTCAAGTTTAAAAGTAACTTTAATAATTACCTGAAAGGCACTGAAAAGGGCAGAACATTTGTCCAGAAGACAAATGACCTCGAGAGTTTATACTTCTTTGATACATCAGATCAAAGCTCTCAGCTTGAATTCAACATGTGACTATTCAATACCATTTCTGTTCTCTCTCCTGATGACTATTCTCTCTCCTGAAGAGAACTGTATTTTTAAGAGTACCTTTTTTTTTTTTTTTTGAGTGAGGTTTGCATTCTCTGTCTTCAAAGAACTGGTTCCATATCCTAAAGCTCTTCATTACTGAGCTGTCCATCTCTCCTCAAAGAATACCTTAAACCATGCAACCTTCTCCACCTCAGTCTCCCTGCAGTCTGAAAGGGTCAGCCCAAGAGAAAAGTGCCAAATCTTTCATCCCCTTCCACCTCTAAATAATGACCATTCTGGATGATTTTTCCAAGGGCTCTTAAGTGGAAGTGTGGAATCTTTCTGTCCTTAGAGGGCCATCTCGGCAATGCTGAGGCAAACACAAGCAGGTTTACCTTGTGAAGAGCAGCTGCACCATGTCGACCAGAGTGTGCTCTGCAGATTTTCTCAATAACTCTGCGAAGACAAAAACAAATAACACAGGTGTCATTACTCAGTGTGATATTATCAAGAGGCTTCTTCAAGCAGACTCCCCTCCAAGTCTTGTTTACAGAGATTACGGCAAATTTATTAAAACCAGCTCCAACACTGCATTACTGCAAATGGGAATATCATCACAAGGTGGCGCCACAAAGCTGGGAAAAAAAGAAGTCAAAAGTTGTACAGTGAACTCCTGGCAAATTTTCCATGAAGTTGTAGGAAGACACACTAATATAAAGCTCGACAGCTTTCCATGGCTGCATGTTCTGTAATAGAACTAGCTGAAGAAACCAGATCATTTCTTAGGAGTAACCACGGTGGAAATACAAATGCACCTACCGCTGAGTCTCATTTCAAAGCATATGCGGAAGCAGGACTGCATGATCTCACACACAGACTCATTGGTGAGGTGGGCTCCCACGGGAGTCAGCAGCAAGGTCCTCAAAACCTGCAAACAACAGTGTGTGCATGTCAGATGGTACCAACGACACTTGCATGAATTTTCAAGAAGAAGGTTGGCTTCCTCAAGGACTTGCTGGAATTCCTACCATGAGTAGAAAACCTAAGGAGTCATTTCCAACTGAATGCTGTCCTCAAAACAGACAGATTAGGAAACAAAAATGATCTCCCATCCCAAATCTAAAAGATATGCTGCATGTAACCTGAAGTTTAAATTCAGTAACGAGCTATCCGCTCACAAGTAAACATATCAAAAAGCTGTACAGCTCATAGGTTTGTCTCTACAAATAATTGTTCTCAAACCTACGTTTCAGAGCTCCATATGTTTAATTTATCCCTCACTAACACAGGCCATGCACAAGGTAGGATTATCAACACTAGTACATTATCAAGCACTTGATTTTAAAATCATTTCATTTAAGCTTTTAATTATTTTCATTTGAAAAAGCTTTTACCACAGGTATATGAGCCATCTGTTTAAAAATAAAGTCTGTTACTAAGCTCCTACAGAGTCAAAACATTGCTGTCTTCTCTTCATCTCCATGTAACAGGATATGCTCCACAACGGGCAGCAACCATTATGGTAATTACCATTTCTCTCCACTTACCTGTAGGATTTTCATCAAGACAACCTCATCGCTTGCATGATCTGTTCCCACAAATCGGGCGTGAGTGACAGCATCTGCCATGTTCTCCATTCCCTCAGCTGTGCCCTCATGGCTGGGATCTGAGTAACAGAATAAAAATATATGACAGGAAAAGGCCACCTACAGCCTACCACCTCTGTGGGGAGACATCTACACAGAGATACTTTGCTTTCATCTGGTTCTTTAATTTGTGTGACTCAGAGCGAGTTGCCCATACAAGAAAAAAAACTCATCCCCTAGTAAGAGAAAGACTTTTTAATGGGAGCTTTCAGCAAGACTTTATCAGGAGTCTATTTACATTTGCAAAAAGATGCAACCTAATAAATAAAAGAATTACAATTCATTTTCTTAGATGCTAATTTTTAAGATTATGTCCTATTCCCTACAATACAGAACAATCAGCTGTTAAATACATTCAGTTCCTCCTTGGGAATTAGCAGAAAACAGATTTTAAACACATGGAACCTCAAGTTTACTCCCACGAGGAGAAAATGCCAAAGAGGTTCCACTAGATTGAGAAGGAAAAATTGTCTCTTGTTCTACGTCCCTCCCAAGGAACAGGAGCTGGGGAAGGAATGGGCCAGTGGTTCTCCCCAGAGAAAACAGCAGACAAACATGATCACAGTTTAGATATCAGAGTTGCAGGCCTCCCACTTCAATCATTCATCAAGGCTCCTTCTCTCTATTTCAGTCTTTTGTAGCTACAAACAATGGGGCAGTTGAGAGAATGTTTAGGACAAGATTGTTGCTAGTAACCGTATCTTGTGCCACATTACAGGGGCTTCAGAAAAGCAGCCTCCGGCTTTGATTTCCTTCTTGCTTAAACAATATGGCACTGGGCAAGAATCTTGTTACCTTCCTGCCTAAACAGTCATTAGGAAAGAAAGACGACAACCTAAACACTAGTTAATACCTCATTAATTGGCAATGGGGCCTCTTGAGCTCCAGCAAGAACGAAGCTGACAGAGGAACCAAGCAAGATCTTGCACATTTTGTAGACAAGATTTGCAGACTCGCTCTGACTCCAGATGTGTTCATACCTATGGGTTAAACCTTAGGTGTTACAGAAAACTGCTCTTAATGTGGTCCAAAGAGAGTGGCCTCCACCATGCTGAGCAGATTCTGAAGGGCTGCAGGATAAACTTCTAGTCACAGAAAACCAAAATCCTGTCTGTGCACCTGATAATTTCATCCACCTGCACAGAACACCACTTCCTTCCCCTCTCTTACACATTCCTGATTGAGAGCAGAGCTACTTACTCCTGAAATATTTGTGAGACACACACAAGTTTTGCATAGTTCAGAGTGAGTTCATCTGGTTTGCAAGTCAAGTGTTAATGAATCAAAAGGGAGTCTGTTCTAAGAGCAGTTGGTCATTTTTACCTGCTTCATCAATTAAATCAGGCAGAGACCAGTGGAGTTTCAATGCCAGCACCTATAGTAGCATTACTGTTAACCAAACCTCAGCACTACAGTGGAAAGAAACTAAGTGGTCATTAAGAGGAAAAACAAAAACAGAACAAAAAACGTCTACAGCAGGAAAGGCTTCCATATGCAGAACATGTAGATTCCCTTCACTATCAACTCTTCCAGTAGGTCTGAGTTCCTCTAGGCTTAGTGATATATTTTATCATATTTATGGAGAAATAATCTGCTTGAAAAGGAAATGTAATAAAGTTGTACATATGCTTCTTTAACAGATCTATGACTACCACTTGGCAGTTCTGGCCCCTACCTTTAATACTAATAAACACACCTCTCTCCCAACACGTATCATGCTTGACTACTTCAGTCCTGGTTCCCTGGAACAGCTCTACAAATTCAGGTCAATTTATAAAGCCTCTTGAGTTCAATTAAAAGCACAGATACTTCTACTTTGCAGAAACAAGATAGAGAAAAGCTCAACATGCTTCTTTGTTCCCTCGTGAGAAACAGTATGAAAAGATGTATCAATGCCTGCTCAGAATCACTAATAAAAGAGGTTTGTGTGAAGTAAAACACCAGTTCAAAAACTGCCACCTACAATACAAGGATCTGGAGACCCCATCTAGACTTACACATTTCATATGGGGTGTACTCCCACAACAAGAAACACAAAAAGCAAAAAGCAGAAAATCCAGGCTCTTAACCATGAGGGAAATCCAGCAGCCTGCTCAGTAAGACCTTCAGTGCAACTAAAATAAATCACCAAGGAGACACAGAAGGTAGAGGGGAGAACAAGCTTTAAACTCCCAAACAAGTCCTACTGCTGGAAGCTGAGCAACAGCTGCTCACTTGCAGATACGTAGTTTTCAGGTATGCCATAGAAAAGTTAACTTTAGAAGTGGAGCCTGAAGCTGCTCTGGACACACTGTGATAACAACATGAGCACATACCTTTTCTGAGGAAAATAAAACAAATACAATTCAGAAATTCAGCCACTGGTCTTCCTATAGGTCAGGTTTGAGCTCATCAAAAAGGCTGTCAGCTAGCTGTAGAGAACTGCTGAGTAAGGAAATAACTAATCCGAGGGATAAAACCAATAGCGTTTAGTATTGATGCAAAGTTTTCTTGTGCTTTAAAAGTTACTGTGCCATTTATTGAACGTAACTCTTGAAACAGCAGTAGTTATTTCAGACTAGAGGATAATCTCTTTAATTATAACTATTCCTATCAAAATACATGCATAGTGGAGTCATTTTGTCTAACTGAGCTGCTGATTGCACACTATACCGTCAGTGAACTGCCACACCCAACTAATTCAGAACAGATCTTTGCACTTCAGAGTATTCGGGATCCAAAGTCAAAAAAAAGAATAATTTTTAGTAGCCTTTTAAACTAGTTCTAAAATGTACCCCGACAGCAACACTGTTCTGAAAAGACAACAGATAACCATCTAGTGGCATATGACAGAATAAGAAAAACAGTGGAACAGCAGAAGGATTAGCAATGAAATGTTTTGGAAATAGGAAAAGAAAGAAGCTTTAAACAAAAGATAACCTATGAAAGGAGTTTGGCCCTTTCACTGGGCACTGGCTTTAGACCCTGTGGGTAGAGCAAAAGCCATCTACTCACAAAACAGACACAGCTAATGATGCTCTTGGAAAGTGTTCTGGTATCACCCATCAATTTATGCAGCATCAAAATGCACCGTAAATACCAGCCACATCAAATTTTCACTCATTGTGGTTATGCTCCAGTCGTTCCTTCCTTGTTCTGTACAGTTTGAAACAGGTTTGTATGTTTAGGACAACTTTGTTTGCCTAAAGAAAGGAAAAGCTTAATCTTTAGACTACCTCTAGTCTTGTATTACAAAGAGAAACACAAGACCAAAAAGCTTTAATTTAACAACAGCACCCTAGCCAGATGTTCAGTCAGCAACCACTAATCCCAGCTTCGCCGGTATCTGGAGCAGCACAAAGGACAAGGCCGCTGTGAATGTCACCTCCAGCAGGGACTGAGCTCCCCTCCTCTACAGGCTCAGCTCAACAACAAGAGCCAGGTAGAGGGGCTCTCCTGCTGTGTGCTACACGGACACATGCTCACGCACAGCTACAGGGAGGCATCCTTGCTGGACTGACCTAAGAAACATTCTAAATAACAAGTAGCTAATGAAAGACTACAATTTTTTAATAATTTTCTTGGTTCTGCCTCAAATCAAGTATTTGTAGCCATTTGCCCATGCAGACATTTGCCTTGACACCTGATATCAGCCTGATGATCTGGGTGGGATCAGAACACAAACGCACAGAAAAACCATCTCTTCCTCTATTTTAAAACTAATGTATTTGCGTTACTGCCTAGTCCTTCACAGGGACATTTCACAGGCTTATTTATTAAGATTCCTTTATTGTCCTATCAAGTGATATTAATATCTCATCATTTTAGTTATTTCTTACCACTTACTTTTACCCAATACTCCCCGCTAACTGATGTTTTGATGCCAGTACATACAACAAATAGGTTCCTGCAAGTCCCCAGTTTTGCTCATTTTAATTTTGGAGTTTTTCTGCACAAGTGGTCAGCATCTGCAGAAATCTTGAAGCCCTTTCTTTCTCTAACTTCCCTCATGCTTACTGCAGAGGAAAAAATATTTAAAAGAGCAGAGAAAAAAAAGATAAAATCAAGCATTCTTTTAATATAATGGAGGAAAAGAACCTGGAAAACTGGACTTCGGAGTTGAGGGGACAGTGATAAAAGAGGTTCTTCTCAGTGAGACTACGTATCAACACATATCACAGATTATAAATTCTGTAATTCATACAGGTATGATCAGAAAGTACTAACAGAATTTACAGAGAAAACTCGAGCAGCAGTAGTAGCAGGATGACACACTGAGGGCAGACAGAAAGCAAGCTAATGAATTACTATGAGCCAGCTGAGCCACAGCAACTGACCACACACACATTATTAGCCTTTCACAAACATCAAGGAAGATGCATACATTTCAAAGACCATTGAAAAAATCAAGCAACTATTTTACCTCATATTGGGATGAAGAGCATGCCTAAGAAGACTAAAAGGATTCAGCTAGTGCACTTAAGTCTGACTGCGGGCGAGGGCAAAACTGTTCCACAGCAATTCTGGCAAGTTTGGAGTACAGGACCCTGTCCAGTGTGTGCCAGAACTGGGTAAAAAACATCCTCACTCTAGAACAGAAATGTTAGTCCACAAAACTAAACTATTGTATTCACGTATATTAGAACACTATAATCCTCGCTGGTGTTTTCCCTTCCCTGAACCTTTTACTCAGATTATATCGAAAAGTCTGAACTGCATTTGGTGAATACCAAAGTTCATCAGTGGGCCATAAGCACACAGCAGTCTGAGCAAACCAGAAGCTGTGGCTCCGTTTCCAGCCATTATTACTTGAGTGCCATGAAAGACCAGCAGGAATAATGCTGAGAAACTGCAGATGCCTATTTCCTCAGCGTTAATGACAATTTTTGTCTTTCTCCAATCTCCTCATTAAGACTGCAAACATGTCTCCTGGCCAAAGACATGTTGCAAGGAGATGCACTTGGCTGGCATTTTGGTAAATCCCAGGAAGACATGTTACATACCTATTAGTGCATATGAGAGGAACTTATTCACAGAGGTGAGGGCCAATCCAGTTATGGGGCCTGTAGTGTCTTCAGAACGGATTACTTCCAGGAAAGGTCGAAGAAAGACATTGGGTTCTATTTCAGATAGCTCTGTTAAAGAAAAAAAAAGGAAAAAAGACCGACATGAAGTTAGACTTAATTCATTAGGTTTCATTTTGCTTTCTTTTTAACAATCTACAGCATGATAAATCTATAAGGAAAGAAGCCTGCAAAAGCTTAGTTTCAGAAGACTGGTAGGAAGGTCAGGGTTGCTTTTACATATGTATATACAGGTATATGTATATATTTTTAAAAGCAATGGTTTGTAGGGCTCACTATTTGTTATGCAAATAGAATCATCTTCTGCCTTCTGGAGACTTATAGAACAAATCCTATTGTAAGAACACTAAATATGACAGACCCAGCACTACCGAAATTCATGCTTTAGTTAATTAGCAGATATGGCTGCCTTTTCCTAGTATTTCTCTACAATTGTGATCACACGAAGTATGAAAAATCTGCCCCACCTTCTGCCTCTTTTTTAAAACATCCTACTACACATATAGCCCCATAATAATCACATGCAAAATATATGTTAGATGGATCTCTTGCAGCAATTTGCCTGAACACAAATCACATTTCTGTAACACTACATGTTTTCTTGGCAAAGACAAAAAAAAAAAAAAAAAGATGAAACAAACTTGAAAACAATTCTAATCTTGTTCTCAGAACAGCTATATAAGCCTCTGAACCAAGTAAGTAAAAATGGCACTCTTTCTACTTGCTGCTTTGGAGAGCAAGCATCCTCTCTAAAGCTGCAATAGAAAAGCTGATGCACTGAGCTGTTGAGCTGGGGAAACAACTAATGAGCTTCCTAAACTTTTTAAGATGATCTTAACTTCAAAAAATGAAAAAGAAATACAGAAAAGACTGCTCAGAACTAGGCAAAGTGGAAAAAAACAATAACAACAACAATACAAGGGATCTGGATAGGAGGAGTCTTGAGGATTTAGGAGAAAAAGCAGTAAGCAGGAGGTGAAGTCAACCACCACACAGCCAGTACAGAGGCAAATAAGTGTGTTAGAAGTAACTTGGGCAATCCCGAAAGCAGGAATTCTGCAATACAGGTCTCCTTAAGTACAAACAGTTGGCCCAACTTGCTGAAACCTACATTTTATTCCTAATCAAAGTTAACAAGTCTGAGGGCTAATAGTGTCACAGGAACGCTGGCATTTACATTCCTGATGACACAATATTTCACTTAGCTGTCATATGAGCTTCTTTGGCATAGGGGAGGAAAAGCCTGTGATTCCTGAATCCTGAAATAAGCTACTGGTTTTGTATCTGCCAACACAATTATTTTACTTAAAAAATAAGATAAAAATAAAATAATCTAACACCTCCTATACTAAGATAAGTGAAATTCCAAGTAAAGTAAAGATTCCTAGTAAAGTAAAAAGTAAGCAAAGCATCTTAACATATACTTGTCAAAAAACATTGTGATTACACAACATTGTCAGGAAGCAAAAGAGGAAGAATAATGGGGTTTGGTTGCTTTTTGTTTGTTTGTTTTACATTAAGACCATGGGGAACTGTATCAAAGTGCAATAGTTTTGTGGTTAACTAAAGCAAAACTGTAACTGAAAAAAGGAACCTTGGAAATCATTCTGCAGATGAATCATTCTCTTACCTTGCAGCTACCAGTTCAAATCAGGCCAACACCATTAACTTGTGAGAGGTTAAAAGGAACGTGATGATTCAATCTTTTTGGCTTAAGAACAACTCCCCCAACTCGTCAGATAATATTCTGGTGTGGCGTTACAATTGTGTCACCTCTCAATAGCTCATGGAAATGCAGAGGATCATAAGACATGCTTTCATCAATGTTTATTTAAGTGTGCTTTATGGAGCACTTGTCTGTGGTTACAAGCATCTGGACAACATTAAATATAATCAGACTACTAGGGATCAACACTCAAGCTCATCTTCCCCAAAGCTGATCCTTTCCATAGAACAGTCACCACCTAATCAATCCATCACAATGCTGGCAATTCCTTCAGCCTCCTTCAACTCAAAGAGCCCCCAAATGGACAGGCTGCACCTTGACCAGTAAGAAATGGAATTTCAGAGACGCCTGGATTAATGTTTCCAACCCCAGGTATTCCACACAGAGCAAGCCACCAGAACTGAACCGTCTCCCTTCACACCAGAAGATGATCACTCCGTTTGTTTCACTGACGCTGTGGTAAACAAGGAAAGCACAGGCACCACATCCTCAGGATCTAGGACTTGGAAGCTAACATTAAACCCCACCCACAAAGATGAACAATAACCATACGCATCCTGCCCATCAAGAGAACTTGTGTAGATCCCTGATATTTCTTCCCTTGACCCACAAATATCTTTAACAGCACTTCTCTTAAGCCGTTAAGTGTAACACAACTGCACCAAGGCAAAATGGAAAGCATGCCAGGTAGCACTCTGACTGCGCCTCAGCTTGTCTCACGACACTACATATGCACATAGCTACACAGGTGGAATGAGAGGAAGCAGCCAAATTTACTAGCAAAGGATGTACAGGATATCATGCTCTCCATTAATCCTGTTTCTGGTCAATAAATAGACCTTAACTGCACAAGCTGGAGGGGGTCAGTTTTCTTCTTTTCAGTCCTACTGAAGACAAGGCAGACATAAATCATCATGTAAACTGGTTGAAGATCCAATTCCCCTGCAATTTAACTGAATGTCCCCACTTACATGAAGATCACAGAACGGCTTGCAATAATTAGGGTTTAACTTAGGCACATGCTGCTGATTACACAGCAGCTCTGGCCAGCTTCCCTGATATTCAGAGACGCCAGCTTTTATGGTAACACAGCATTTTACATTAAGCTCCCCGAAACTCATTGTGTGTGCTGCAAAACTGTTTCAGACCAGTTAGTTGTTGTTGCTGTGTCATCAAAAAAAAACAAAAGACAAAAAACAAAACAAACAAACAAAAAAAAAACACAAGAAGGGAGTGTTTTTAGTGCAAGATTTACCCACTGCAGAACAACTTTCTGAGAGAGATCTAAATGTCAGTGAAATACCAATCGTACTGCTATTTTTTTTCATATCTGAGGATTACTCACTTGATTACTACAACGAGCCCTTCTTACCAGCACTTGCAGACATTTAGGACTTACGGGGATCACCGGCTCTCCTTTCAAAAAAAGAACTCAACTGCAGGAGCAGTGCTTGCTTCAATACAAGGACTGAAAAAACCTCACGCCGTAGCTATTCTTGCTGTACGCTGTCTTACTCTCACTGCCTAAAATACCAATTCAGCATCTAAAGGTGCCAGTAAAGCTACTTGGTTTTAACCAAATAACCAAAGGAAATTAAAAACCAAAGTTTTTAACCAAATAAAAATGTTGCGAACAAGTCAGTAAGCCAAAGATCACTGTAAATCTCCCTGAAAGGCTGTTACAGCCTGATGCTGAACATGGCAGTGTCCAGCACCAACCTGCCACCACCTTCAGGTCAATTACTGCAACTGCACGGGGCGCTCCTCGCTTTCCCTACTGAGGCTCAACTTCAATCTGGAGCACAGAGCAGAAGGAATTGAATAAGACTCTTTTCACAACACTTTGGTAACGTAGAGCCATGTTCTTAAAAATAAATTGTTCTGTCCATACATTAAGACTTCATAAAAGAGATACTTAAAGGCTCCTAAAGACAATCTGATAGGTTACATGAAGTCTGGATCTTTGTTGGCTACCTAACTGTGAAAGCAATGCCATGCTCTCCTGAAAAAAAATAATAATAAAAAAAGGTAGAGAACTTCAGAAAGGGCATTAAAATCAATTACAATTTTAACAATTCCTTTCCCAAAGCAGAGGTTATATAAAGTAAATATTGAATGCTCAGAAGTACATACTTGAAGCCTTAAAAAATTTTCCCAAAAAGCAGCTCTGATTTCTAATTTCTTTGGATCTTACTCTACCAGATTCAGATTCAGGCATCACAAGTGGGGAAACCATAACCAGTGAGAAATTTGGGAATTGCTGATAGAGTTGTTTCTGCAAGTTTACTTCCCAGCAAGAGATATTTCTCAGTAGCTGAATTACAAGACATGGGACGTTTCTCAGCTTAGGTACCTACTTGCACCTCTACAATAAAACCTCCAAGCTTGATCTCAGCCTAAGATATCACAAGAGGAAAAAAGGAACAAGGGTCCACAAGGAGATCAGAAGTTCACTAGGGATCCCTACATGCAGCCTTCCTTTTCAATCCATTCAAAGCTAGGAAAAATATGTTAAAACAAGATCTAGCCTTACATGAAGAGCCTGAGCTGTGTTAGGGACTGGCAGGAAAGTCCTTCCTATTCTTTTCACCCATGATCCACAGGCTCCTTCAATGAAATTGCAGGGAAGCCAGAGACCAGCACCAAAAGTGCACCCAAGAGAAGTTCAGCTAGCCCGAAGCAGTACACGGAGACTGAAAAGCAGGGAAAGAATATCTTAAGTAGCATATCAGAAAGCCAACTCCAGGGCTGGCGATTTTAATATGAGAACGGAATTCTGCTGAGACCACAGAGCTCTCCTTCACTCATCCTATGGATTATTTGCGCTTAGACACACATGTCTATAAAGATATTTAAACAACTAATTCATGTTTAAGCACCTAGCTCCCATTTCAGCAATCCCATCCAGCCGTTCTGGCACTTCAGCAAACAAGCGTTATCAGACCCCTGGTGTCCCCTCTCTCCTGAAGTACAGGAGCAGGTCCCTCTCGGAAGCAGTTTCTTATTGTTAGCACACTGTTGGCACATTCCTGATGTAAAACGCTCACATAAGCTGCTTTCTCTGGCAGTTCAACTCTTCACTCCTGAATGACTCTTATCAGGATCGGCTATGCGTTCCGAATCAGAGTAAATGAACGAGAAAAAATTGTTTATGACAAGTTATTTCAACATCATTTGTCCCCAGGACAGGCAACTGCAACCCAAACCACATGACCTGGACTCCTCTGATGCAGCAGCTGTTGGCCTTTGACGCTCAGCCTTCAGGAAGGCTGTTTGCATTTTATCCCACGCACCCTCCAAAGCAGGCGAGCTCAGACAAGAACGATGCCTTACCGTGTGCTATTACCTTCCCTGCTTATGCACCGAATTGTACGAAAAGCAGGCATTCTCTTCTTAAGATGAGAAAAAGACAAAAATAACACCATAACAAAGAAGTCCAGCTCTTTAGGACTCCTGCCTAGGAGCTCTATGAATTTATGCCATGGAAAATAGAGGCAGCAGCAAGCACTTCCTGGCTCACCATCAAAAATACTTTCTGCAAACATCGCCCTTCTGGTCTATGCAACACTATATGAGACTTACTCTTGATTCACCCATAAAAAACACCAAACCTTTTTGTCTTTTCACCCAAAGGTGAGAAATTCCTGCAGTCTCCAAGTAGGAGAGGGAAGTAAAGTTACAAGGAAAAAGGACAGAATTAGACTTGCCCTTTAAAACCACCCGAAAGCATTCAGCAGCCATACTTTTTGGGGTTTCAAAAAACATTTCCGAAGTCTGCCTGTTGGAATAAGTAACGGCTCATTCTCACTCAGATCCAAATGCAGGACCACATGGCAAGGACAATTAGTTAATTTAGAGATTAACAAATCTAGCAAAAAGAACTACAGTAACTTGTCCCTTTCTAAAACTCTGCATTGCTTGAATTTGTTGAATAAATGCGGCAGCAGCCCCAGAGCGATATATGCATATTGGTTCTAGGTCCCTTGGCAAAACTACAATTTCATCAGCTCCACAGCTGATGAATGGAGGAGGCACACGTTTCACCACTCTGAAAACAAATTCTGCCCACTGACTGGTCACACATGCCATTCTGCACCTGCAATGAAAGACATGCCCTGACTTCTTCCAGCTAGGAAGTTTAGTCCAACATTTAACTCCGGTTACCCTTCATTAATTGGCAGATAGTCAGCAAGTGTAAAAAGAGCTAAACTAGATGATCCACACTAATTGGTGCCTGGGCTTATGTTCCCCTCTTCACAGGCCTGGTATATAATCAGGGTTTCAGTGTAAAGACACCTCTGTCCCATCTTCCAACAAGGGCAGGGGGGCTGTTGTTGTTTTGGTCTATTTTTTTCTTGCAAGGTCTAGACCAGCCATTGCAACGCGGCATTTAGATTAGGATGAAGCATTTTTCTGAAGAATTTCTCATCTGAGAGAAGAACGGGTCGCTACTTACACAACCTGACCTAGTAGCTAATACAGTCTGAGAAATCTATAGCCCCGCTTCCTGAACCTAACGATGACCAAGTCTACCACGCTCAGTGCATCAGAAGGGGTCATCAGAAGGAGCAGCCACCTGGCATTTCCTACAGGTCCTCACCGTAACGTCCCCATGAAGCTCCGAGTGCAGGAGATAACTGCATTCGACGCCTGCCCAGGCTGACAGCTCAGGAGAAGCCGAGGGGCTGGGAGCTTACATCCTCATTTCCAGACCATAGAAATATTACAGTCTATTTTAAAAGACTGAGGGGATTGTGCACAGCAGCACACAAGCTCACCATGGGGGTGTGTGGAAACAAGCGTTGTGCATCTCTGAAATCAATTCTTCACCACAGTAAGCGCTACCAAAAATTTTATTTATGACAGACGTAAATATAGATCCAAAATTAAGGATATTCAACCCAATGGAACAGCAGTGAGAATAAATTACAATCCTTTTCAGTGTGCCTGTAAAATACACTCTTCAAACCTAATTCTCTGTGAATTAAAATGGTCACTCAGGGGCCCAGGCCCACCATACCAAGAGGGAAACAGTGCCATTCACAGGCACACATGAATGCAAGGCTAGGATTACAAATGCAGTTTGACAGGGGGAACCCAGAGCTGTCAAGTCTGTTCTGTTTGCCTAATTTCATTACAATGGCACAAATGCTTTCATTTGTCACACTCCAGCTTCATGTGTTTATCTCCCTTTCATTAAACATGACTTTAACAAATGATTGTTCCATAGTGCCAAGATCTCAAGAGCCCCTCAGAATTGAGATTTTATTTGGGGGAAGGATGACAGAATGCATACTGAGCATTTGGCAGTCTTGATAGCCTCTGGTCAGGGTGGCATAAATTCAACTGAAATGTTGTCTCCTATAGGAATTATTTACATCTACCAGCAAAGCGGGAGCACTGACAGTCCCACCAGCATTAGCCATTAGTTATCAGGGTTTTCATCTGATGCCACGCTTCAAATTCAGCTGTTCTGACTGCCCATTAAAAATCCCTGGACATTTTTTTTTCCATAAGCAGGTACTTGCTGTAGTATCCTCAGCCAAAATTACACTGAAAATTCCAGCTGTGTCTCTGCTGTTATTTCAAGTGCTTTTCACCCAGCCGTTGTGTTCTACTCCAGAGGGAGACACGCTTCAGTGATATTATGAGAAGTAGAAGATGCTCACTTCATTCACAAGGAAAACAAATGCCATCAACAGGAAGCATCACAAAGCACAAGCTTTTGTGATTTGTATCCAGATAGACTTAAAGTACAGAAGAAAAAAAAGATTTGGGATGAATTCTGAGCCCAACACAACTGTTCAGTTTTCTTGAGTTTTTATCAGCAGTCAGATTGCTGAGCGCAGAAATTAAGTTGTTGGAGTAGCAGTTTATTTCAAAAGTTAAAGTTGGAAGAATTTATTTAATTCTGCTCTCATTTCCTAGCACTGAAGAGATTGCAGAGATTAGAATAATTGTACTTGACAAACTTTTTTCAGAGCTGTAGTTGATACATATTAGAGGCATGAACTGAGGGGTAATTTGGCATCGTGAGGCTGAAGGTCACTGGGAGAAGGCCTTGCTACAAATCTTAGAATGGTTCAGTCTGTGACCTGAATACCTCTGGAAGAACAATGATTATTCTGATGAAAGCAAACAAATCAATTATCCTGTACTATATAGTGCAAACCTATTGTTCCCATATTGGTCTCCCTAAGGCTGTTTAGAGCCCACCTACCTTAGTGGGATTTCAATGCTCATCCACACTTGTTTTTCAGAAACTTTTCCTCCTCCATCATAGCAGAAGATAAGTGCTAGAGAAACACCTGATTACACGAGCACATTCCAGAGAAAGATTAAACACATAGTTTGTAAAGCCACATATACAAATTCAGAAGTACTTAAACTTTGATCTCATCTGTAGAGAGACTGACTGCTCTCTGGGAAAGGAGACGAGCGGACACCACTGAGCTGACCCTCTGAAAGGTTCTGGAACACACCACGACTTTTGTCTTTTTTTCAAAGACAGATGCAAGCTCTAAATTCATAGGGCCTATTGTAAAGGCACTCCAGTAAACTGAATGCTTCAATAGCTCTACAAAAACTGATGTGAGATCCTATACATTTCTAAAGGGTTTTCTCCCATAGGTGAAAGTTATTCAATACAAAGCCCTAAACAACTTTCAGAGAAGAAAAATCAAGTTTCACATAAACCTCTAAGGAAAAAGCCTTTCAGTAAGCTAAATCTCAATTAATTTCACAGGTAGCTGGAAGTTTAACTTTTTCTTTTCTTTTTAAACAAAAGAAAACTCTCATAGCAGTCGAATGAGAAGGCCAAGAAGCAACAAAACCAGTATTTTTTTTTAAAGGACTTACACTCATTGCAGCAGTTTTCCGTGTAACGTTTTTGGTAGAAGACAGTACTGCAGCACCAACAACTCACCAGATCTCTGTGAAGGAACACCCCAGTGCTTATAACAGCTTTTGGGATCTGAAAAATATACTAATCCCTACACAAAGTTCCTCATTTCTTTTACGAGGCTCAGCATAGCTCTGGTTGCAGGTACGCAGCAAAGCTCTTCAACTGGTAACTGAAGGCAGTGTCAGTTGCATGCCAAGTTCTCCCCCTGAAGGGAAAGCTTTCCCTGTGGGAGAACAGCACTACAGCTGGAAATCACCAACACCTACACACTCTTCCAGCTTCACCTCTGGGTCTGTGTACTTCGGTGTCCTGGCAGCCGGTTTGAAGGGAAGCTATTTTTACAAGCAGATTACACTGCAGCTAAAAGAAACAAGACAATACAAGTGTGGATGCAAGAAAAACATTCCTCCACAATTTGGTAGGATCAGCAAAGATGTAGAAAATCAGCACTGCCCATTTATTTATCATTCACTTAAGTTGTTGCTGGTATCTGGTGTCCTTCCACACTGCTGACATGGAAAACAACTGTGTTTATGGACTTGCACCTCGCTCAAATATTTTGGAATGAAATACAGCACAAAATACCAAATTCAAGGTTTGTTTTCTTAAGACTACACCACTGTTTATCTTTTTTTTTTTAAAAAAAAAAGCATGAGAATAAGCAAATCATTCTTCTATTGATAAATAGCAGTCAAGGATTCATAAAAGTTCACTGCACTGCATAAGGTACACTGTCTTCCCGCATAGGAAACAACCATCTTTACTACTGCTCTAGGATCAAAGTTACCAAACCTAGCCCACAGCAGCTTCCCAGCAGCTGCTTGGGTAAATCCCAGACCAAGAACTTCCTACTCCTTCCGAAGAACAGCCAGTATTCATCAGTAAGTATGCAGCTCCCATTACTGCACTGGGGGAAAAAGAAGTATTGTGTTATAAACGGAACTTTAAAAAAATCTGTAATGAAACATCTGCATATCCTGACAAAGGTACATCAGCGAAATGCAGGTGATCTTCACCTTTCATGTCTGTTTAGAACCGGCTGAAATTGCTTCAAAAGATTTCTTACAAAAAATCAACACATGCACGACACAAACCACTTCTCGTGATAAACCTGCACCCGCTCTGAGCTTCAGCACCCACGGGCAGTCCTCAAACGCAGAGACACTCGACTAAATGAAATTACTAAATCAAACTAAAGCAAAGCAAAAAGCAGTCATCCCATGACAAACTCATCTGCCCTTGACCAAACACTGATAGTTATTGATCTTGCTGCCGTTGTGAATTAGGGCCAGGTTTCCCAAGGTTCCCTCCTAATACGAGACAGGCAGCACGGCCACTCTAACAAGGCCGACCAGGCTAAATGAAACCTACGGGGAATTGCATCGCGCACAGCCAAGTCCAGAGGATGGACTGATCCGTCCATCTTCCTGACAGCACAACTTTGATGTGTGTCAAGTTTAAGCACTCTTTTTCCTCTCTAAAAGAAATTGGCACATGTCGAAGGAAGAGCAATTAGGTTGTGACACTCGGCAGCACCCTGCTCAGGCGCTGTTCTTGCCCCGCCATATTATTTTACACGTCTCGCACGGTACCAGGCCCAAACTAAGCAGGCAATTTAAAAGCCCAGGAGAAATTAAAACTTTCTTCCCCGGTATTTTAAAGCACAGTAATTCTCCACAGCCTTGTGTGTCTACCACGCTATGAATAGCTTTCTCATTGCAAATTCACCCTGTTGTGCAAAGGAAAGCTTCGCTATTTCTGGAAGGCTGGAAAAAGGAATTGCAGTGTTATCATCAATTAGCTGTCTGGACGTTACCCTGTTCTGCTTACCTCTTCCTCCAGGGAAGCCAATGAGTGACAAGGGGAAAAATTAAAAGGAAATCAAAGAACAAATTCCAAAAAAGCTAAGACATTTCATGTGTTGCCAGAGAACCTAAAAAGTATCAGTGAGACAGACAACATCCAAAGGAGCGAAATGAAGAAAGGTCTGATGGCCCAAGAGGAAAGAGAATGTTTTAATAAGAAAAACCTCTCCAAGGTTATTGTGCCCCGCTGTTATGATTTACACAAATTCTTCTGTTTGACCTGAACCAATCTCAGAGTCATTGTGCTACAACCCAATATTGCCAGAAAGTAAAATTTACAAGTGCTAATGGTAAAACACAGATGCCCAGAGCTCAAGTACCAATACCCTGAGTTACCAGAAATGCAAAACAGAAGCCTCAGGGGAGCAGGCTGCCAGATCTTGGGAGTATTAGTTGCAATCCTACAGAGATGGAAAAGGGACACTACAGAACAGAGGGAAAAGGGAAAAAAATGGCCTGGCAGCAGCCAATCCTGCTGTTGCCCTAAGACATCTTAACAATAAAAACATGAAGCAACTTTTTTTTCTCTTCCTGCAGCAACAATGAAGCAAGCAGTGCGGGTATGCACACAAAAGTAAAAATCGGTTTTGCCACTACTAAAACACAGCTCAATTCCTGTAACGATGAAAACAGGTGAGCATTACGTCCTTGAGAACGGACCTTGGATAAATGAATTTATCCATATTGCTGTATGCTAGACTGACCTACTAATACAAGGTGCTGATACACAAAACATGAGTGTTAAATCTTGGCCCTTTGCTTCTTTTATTTACAGTTTTTGAAACTGAAGAGATCCGTGAATACAACTCAGTATCAGTCCCCACCAGCTAGGATGTATCTTAATTATAGACACAAGATTGCATCTGTCCCCAACCCCATCTAACAGGATTTTTCCCACATCCTGCAATCAGGTATCAGAAGACAGCTGTAAAACAATTCAAAAAAACATCTGCAAGAAACCAAAATGACCTCAAAACCTTTGTGAAGAAATGAAGGGATGCCACACATTCATAAAAGGTACGATGCCCTTGTTGCAGCTTGGACAGAGGAATACACAAGCAGTCACACTTTATACCAGCTGGAGCCTAATCATTTTATTTTCCCTTACCCAAAGACAGTAACTTTGCCTGCAATAACAAAGCACATTAATTGCTAGGGTCACCACATCATCCCCAAAAGGCAAAGTTTCCAAATGTACCCCTTTCAAGTAGCAGGACTTTGGTGTTTTTCAGGGTTCAGCCTGAACCAGCTCTTTTCCAGGCAAGAGATGATCTTTGTTGGTGAGGGTTAACATTTTAACCTGTAAAGTTAAATACAGTTGATTTTGTTCTGCTATTACTGATGAAAGAACAAACTTACCCAACATTTTGATGTGATTTCCATCAGAGGCCTAAGCAACACTAAAATCCTACCTATGCTACTGTTTCAGAACACACACAAATACATGTAGCCTACGAATGCAACCATTTCCATGAGGCAACATGATATGACTCTGAAACATCAGACTGAGTCAAAGCTCCCACTGCAGCACCTTTGCCACTGATCAGTTGCAATCTGGGACAATTTTTTTCTGTTCATGTTCCCAGTTTAGCTTGAGAGTTTCTCAGGCCAGAGAGAGTCCACACTGACAGCTCATCTCTCCCCTGGGAAAGTTCCAAACACCAAATAAAGACTCAGGTACATGGCCTGACATAAACAACCTCATCGTCCTGCTCCTCAGTGCAACAGCTGCTTTGTGGTACTAAGGTAAGAGATAACAAATAACCGGTACACTGAGCAGCAGGCTTCTTTAAGGAACAGGAGTAACTGTGGTACACAGGCCACTAGCACTACCGCTAGCACTACCTTCGAAAGAGAACACTGGTCCCATCTACAAAATTGCCCAATAAATCTATTCCAGACTACCCCCGGTATTTTTGATATACTATACACCCATGACAGAAGAAAGCACTAGAGTGCTTCAGAAGCTCAGCTGAGTGATCCTGTCCTACCTTTCTGAAGACCATCGGTCACTGACTACATGTTGTCCAGCACGTGATCTAAAAATGATGGCACACCGCAGAACTTGAATTCACACACATGAATACAACTGTGCAAGCCACCTCCCATTCACACACCTGCACAGGCTTCTTCAGTCCTTCTCTCCTGCCCTTGGGGCACAAAGCAGCCCGGCTCTCCAAGTGAAACACACCACACACAGAACGGGTCAGCGGACACTGCTCTGCTTTAACCCTCACCCCAAGCATTTCTGCTGCCGTGACCTTCGGGACAGTCATTATATTTCAACAGTGTCTGTTCCCAAGAGCTGGTTAAAAAGCAGAAACAGAATAATTTCCTTTAGATTTTTAAGCCTAGACCTGATAGAATTTGCTCCGACAGGACATAAGCACACGTGCTAATAAGGAGCATTAGATGGTAGCAAGGTTGTTGGTCGCAGGGAGGTAAAGCAGTCCTGCTCTCAGGCTGCTGCTCACCTCCCCTCCACACCTTCAGGCAAGTCACTTCGTCTCTGCTACAGCTCCTCATGTGGAAGGGAAGATGCTTGGAGTTCTCAGCTCCTACCAATCCTATCATCCCCCTTTTCCCCCTCAAACCAAAAGTTAGCTATGACTTGGTGAAGGAAACTATTTCTCAAGTCCATGTATAAGTTAGGGAAATTCAACAAGCTCTGTATGACATAAGTTGAAAATCACTTTTATGATTCACCACACAGAGAACCAGTAGCTCAGAGTGCAGTCTGTGAAGTACCAGGGAAATTAACAGGGACGTGCTGGTGTCATGTCTAGAAACAACTTGGCACTATTTGGCCACTCACTTTTGGGGTGTCTGTGTTAAGGAACTCTACTAAAAACCCCTAACTTTTACGGGAGGAAATGTAGATCCCTTTTTCAAAACCTGCACTTAAACAGCTAGTCTTGTCAGAACGAAACCACTCGAGACAGAGCAGTATCTTGTTCAGCTCTGAGGCCAGTGCTTAAAACCAGAAAGTGACCCTAGGTACAGAAAGACTTCGAGGGCCCTTCCAAAAAGTTGGGATGAAATCCCAAAGCTCTGGGAGAGCAAGACGAGCACCTGTTTTCCTGAATGGTCAATTTTTTTATGCTGCATACTTTACACAGAAGCTGTATTATTCTGGAGAAGCTGCATTCCAGCCAAAAGTGCACAGTTAATGTTTTTTGCAGCCCGCAGCCTTCAGTGATGGATGACCATTTTATAATGAAATACTTTATGCTCAGTCAACTTACAAATAACGGATGTTTTATCACACTGAATTAAAAAGAATGTTTTTAACAACAACAACAGAAAGCATCAGACAAAAGGATTGGTGATGAGCAGAAGCAAAAGTTATTCCTGCTACGGAAAAAAAAATTCCAAGTGATGTTTCACTTAACTCTTTCACTGCTCTCCAGCAGCACGTGGAAGTGATACACGAGCCAGCATTTGCTCTGAAAACACCACCATGAGAGTCCTGGGCTAGACCATTGAGGCGTGAGTATATAAGGCTTCTACAAAAAGGGTTTGGTCTGTAATGTCTCAATTAAGTTTCCACAAAAGTACAGCTATTAACATTATTTAGAGATAAACCTTTCAAAATCCTTCTCTCTCATGCTTTCTTACCAGCATTACCAAAATCATTCCTCAGACAACCCTTAACCAGCTATTAATCCTCCTAGCACTGCTCCCACCTGTCAATGGTGAGTGATAAGCCAGGGAAGTAAATGCCCTGCACTCCAAGACTACTGCCACTTCTACGTTAAGGCTGGCAAGCAAACCCCCAAATCCAGCTGATAACCTTGTTCAAGACTCAGTGCTTGGTATCACCCGACTGTTAGTGCTGTTACTTGCTGCAGGACAAGAAGCCCCATAGCTCACAGGGGCACATTGGAATCAGCACCAGCCTTTGAAAGCCCTTGAAAAAGCCCACAGCAGAAGCAGTCATTGTGCTTTTCTCCCAACTAGCATATGAAGAAGTCTCTAATCTAATCCAAACGTGGCCGAGTGTCTCTTCATCCTCATATTACCTTATGCTTTTAGGAAAAGAGTCTCTGTACTAGCAACGGAGTAATAGAAAATACAGATAAGTCCGAGATGCAGTAGGCACAAGTGCAACAAGAGAAATGCCAATTAGATATAATGAAAAACATTTTCTAAAAAACTGTGGTCAAACACCTGAAGAGTTTGCCCAGAGAGATTGTGGGAGCCCCATCCCTAGAGATACTCGGGGTCCAGCTGGCTGTAACCCTGAAAACAACCTGACTTCCAGACTGGTCCTGCTCTGAGCAGGGGTTTGGAGCAGATGACCTCCAGAGGTCTCCTCTTACTTATGTTATTCCAGTTCTGACTTGTGCTTACTCCAACAAAGCAAAAAAGTGTTCTGATATTTTACACTCCAACTGCAGCTACTCTAACATTGACTGAATGATGAGGTTCCCTTCCCAGACCTCCTACTGGTCAGTATTGGCAATAAGGAAATCCAAACCAGGAGCTCCTTCCACAACTAACCATAGAAAACATTGATAATTTTCTAACCCAGTCTTCTGAAGAGAAGCTGCAGACTCGGGCTGGGACTGAACCAGAAAACAAACAAAACAAAACAAAAAACCCCACACAGTTTACCAAATGTGGAGGCTTCCAGAACACGATCAGAAATGGATCACATCATTCCTCCCTTCACTTGAAAATAGTTGGTGGCTGCTGCAAGTGTTAAGATCAAGCACAAAGCCCCTTGGTCCACAGTCACAACTTTGGGTCTAGAAGGTTTCCCCTGACACACTGCAACCACTTCACTAAGCTCAGGGTTAATTCAGGGAGCCTTTACACTCATGTTTGAAGCACTGCAAATATTAATCAGCCCGTGATTTCAGTCACAAAACCCAGCTCTCCTCCCCTCCCCATTCCTCTGCTGAAGGCTGGCACTCCATGAATCAGACCAAGGGGAGAATAGAGTTTCCAGCACCTGCTTCAGCGTTTAAGTGTCCAACTGAACGCGCTGTGATCTGGCAGCAGGCAGGCTGAAGATGTCATTTTCCTGCTCTGTGAGGGCTGAATCGCAGTGCTAAAAGAGTCCAAATGGAGAAGCAGCGGCAGACAAAGGATGGCACTGCTTAATTTAACACGGCCCAAGAGAAAAAGCAGCTGAAGACAGCGTGCTACGAAGTACTGAGTCTCCTCTACAACTGAGCATCTAATTCACCCTCCGCCTAAAGCTGACTGCTGTGGGCAGTGCCGCATCTTCTCACGTTTGTGACACCATTCTTTCAAAGAACGGTCTAAACCATGACCCCATGTCGTTATGTGCTCTGGAAGCATCTTCTTACTAGGACATTACAGACTAGGGTTATTTACTTCCATAATGTGAGGATGTAAAATCTGGAAATATAAGATACATTCCCTTTTAAGAGAGAAATCAGTCAACAGACAGCACGCTCATGTTAGACCAGCACACTGATGGGAAGCCTTTCTTTTCTTTTCTTTCCTTTTTTTTTTTTTTTTTTAAATATACATAAGGACACACTGGTAATTCACAGATATAATTCAAGGCATGCTTCCCTCATCCAGAGAAACGAGGTAGTCAGACACATTCCTCATTATAAGGGATGTTATAACAAGGGATTACAAATCTGAAACAAGAACATACCTACAGGTAGATTCCTCCCAAACAGGAAAGAAACCCACACGCTTAGCACAACTTTCTGCTTCCAGATTCCCCACCACCCCAAAAAAAGAACAAAGCTGTATCTTTAGCCCTGGTCAATGCAGAGCATCTCAACCACCTCCCCTGTTGAACTTCAGCTTATATTTGCCACTAGCACTGAGCAAAATGCAGAGCTACTGGAATTTTAGCAAGCATGCAGAAATGCAAGTGTCTCAACTGTTTTAAAGAAAATAAAATAATAATAATAAAAAAAAACAACACCAGTCCTACACACACCCCATCAATACCCAACCTCATTTATTTTATCACCTTCCCCTGTATGACCAGTGAGATCTAATTCTTGCAGCTCTCAAGGCTTCCTCAGCCACAGAAATTGCTCCCTGAAATTTCACAAAATGCTGGAGCCAGAAAGCAGAGTGGATAAAGGGGTTAATCCACAGCTGGGGGAAAGTTTCCCTGGAAAATTGGAACACATGCTGTGGCTGTGACTAAATTTCACACTGGTTCTGTTGAGTACAAACATCCACAACTGTGTGCATTTGAGAGAGTCAGAGAAAAAGAAATGTTCCTTATATATTAGCTTCACCTGCTAGGTTCCTTCAAACGGCTAATGACATGCTCTCGGGAACAGCAGAATCCTTCGGATTCACTTCACATTTCAAGCGAAGCTGAGGCCGGGCTGGGGAATACATTAGACTGAAGGAAGCAGTCCTTCCCTTCCTTGCTCCCATATTTTTTGAACGTAGTGGAAAGTCATGTCTAGGGTCTCAAAGAGCTGATTCCACTGTTTAAGACTCGGCATGTCAACACAGAAGTCACCTCTGCTGAGATTTAAGACACACTCCCCAAGTACATCAAAAGCGAAATTACACAAAGTGACTAGGCAAGTGTGTGTGCACACATCTGTGGGTGTGTGTCTGGATTTTAAAGATCAACCAGAAGTTTTAAATCAATATGTAGCACTTAGCTGGTCAGAGATAAACGCGTGGTGGGGATTAAGAATTACCGAGATCGACCAGCACTGAATCACAGAAACATTGAGGGTGGAAGAGATCTCTGGAGGTCACCTATGCCAACCTCCTGCCCATGGAAAAAGGACAGCTCTGGAGTTTTATCACAGTACTCAAGGCCTTGTTCAGTCACACACCACCAAGTCTCCACGGGTGGAGACTCCACAGTGTCTCTCTTCCCGTGCTCTAAATATTTAAGTCTCTGTAGGAAGAATTTTCCCTTATGCCCAACTAGAATTTTTCTCGTTAAAAATTCATTGCTGTGACTCTCTCTGAGAAAAATGTGGTTGTATCTTTTCAATGCTCCTCCTTTGGGTAGTGAAGACTGCAACTAGGGCCTCCTTAGCCTTTTCCAGGCTAAAGAAACCTTCATATTAAGACTATAGCTATGGGTCTGTGCAGAAAAAGAGTTTGAAAGCAGTGTATTGCAACAGCAACAAGCAAAGCAAACTGTGATCCTCTGGAGTCAGTACTGAAGGGAACGTGGTATTTCATGATGAGACGATTCCCTCCAAAGTTTTAACTGGTTAAGCATGCTGCAGAAGACTGCTTTGTAAGGATCTTAATTGACAGGTTATTATCTATTTAACCTCCTCACAAAGAAGGACAGCGGGGGCACAGTGGCACTTGGTTTTCTTCCACATCAGTATGGAGACTTCAGGAAATTGAGAACTTTTCTGTTGCAGAGCCAGATCAGTGCTTTAGTGAATACTTCAATGTCTAGAGAAAGTCTAGAAGACTGTACAGATTAAACCAACAACGTTTGTAATGTAGGTTTTTATTCTAATAACAGACATGCTACGGAGAGGCAGGAAAGGGTTTGAAAAGGAAAAGGTAGAAAAGGTGGAAAAATATTGAAGCATCTTTACTGACAGTGGAGATCTCAAGAGGAGCTATCAATGCTGAAAGACAGGCATACAGAGGCTAGCATTTACTGTTATCTTTAACAGTAAATAATTATCTATTAGTAAATAAGTACAGATTAAATATACAGTAACACATTCTTCTCAAAGTTTTATTTTTACTTACTACACAGGGAAAAGCAGAAAGCTGACAGGCAAAATATCTAAAATAGACATATGATTACTTCCATCTCCAGGTTACCCAACATTGCCATGAACAGACAAAAACTTCTATTACACCATTCATTATTTTGTTGCCCCTGTTTTCTGAATGCACACAAAATTCTGCTCAATTTCCAGATAATTTTCTAGCCATGTCTCTTTGACATGAGCTAGTGTATGCAGGGTGGTCAGATTAGAGTCAATCACTGCTCCAGTCTTCACTATGCATTTCCTCACATAAACCCACTTTAAAAGGTTTCAAAGGACACTCAAAGCAACATATTAATCACTTGCTCTCACCAAGGTTACATAATGGACATTCCTGCTGACACTAAGTACCTACTTTCACACTCCAAATTCTTTTTGTTAATGGGAACACAAATCTTTTTTTTTTTTTTTAAAAAAAAAACAAACACCCCAAGTTGAACATGACCCAGCAATGTGCCCCTGCCACAAAGAAGGCTAACAGTATCTTGGGCTGCATTAGGCAAAGCGTTGCCAGCAGGCTGAGGGCGGTGCTCCTTCCCTCCACTCAGCACTGCTGAAGCCACACCTGGAGGGCTTGGTCCTGTTCTGCGCTCCCCAGTACAAGAGTGATGCAAAGCTACTGGGGAGAGTCCAACGAAGGACCACGAAGATGATCAAGGGACTGGAGCATCCTTCCAGTGAGGAGAGGCTGAGAGAGATGGGACTGCTCAGCCTCGAGAAAAGAAAGGTCGCGGGGATCTCATCAATGCACAGAAACACCAGCTTATTCAGTTGCTCTTTTTAGGTACCTCATACTATGATTCACAAGGGGAGGAGGCAAATTACTTCATAACATATCAGACACTGCAGTCCTTATTCCTGCACTTATATGCATGCATGATGATCAGATGAGGGTGGCTGCCTGGCAAAACAAATCTGAGAAGAGATTAGAAACCAATCTATAATTCGAGACATCAATATTTATTAACTATGTCATCCAGGAAAGTTCCACAAATATGTTTGATTTGGGGCATGTGGCTTTTTTGTTTGTTTGTTTGTTTTTAATTTCCAGTATTTCGGGCGCTAAAGGTAGCTCTTAGAAAGGAGAAGAGGGAAGTCATTGTAACTTTGAAATTAGCTCTTGTACCCCCTTCACATTTTTTCTTTCAATAACCATTATCTCATGGGAAGCAGTCCCTTACATTTTCCAGTTCTCCTTGAAACCGTAAGCAGCTGCCTTGCCTAGAGAGAAGCCAAGTTCTTCAGACTGCATTAAAGCAAAACAAAACAATGTTTTTAAACTTCACTTAATTCTACATCCATTTTGTTCAAAATGCTATAAATTGTTTAGTAACTGAACTTATACGCATTTATTTACTTTAGGAAGTCTTTGGTAGGGAGCATTTAAGTGATATGAGATCCTTATTTTACTTGGTAATACACAAATTAGTACATGGTGACATTCTGATAGAATTCAGCTGGGACTTGCATCAGCCCTCACTGTACTAATGGGCAACCATTGGGCAATAAGCTGTGCTGCATTTTAAAAAAACACCATATACTTCTGCTTAACTATATCCTAAATAACTCCTGCAACCACTGAACAAACCTCAGCATATGCAAACGTGCATTATTTGGACAGCAGGCACCTAGGACACAACAAAGCACTTTTCAAAGACTAACAGAAATTACAACTGCTGCCTATTTAAAATACAGTCTTCTGAGTTAAGCAACTATCTCAGAAATTATTCAACTAATGTATGAACAAAAAAGACTAAAAATGAGGAGGCACAGAAGTTTTCTATTAGCCACGATTAAATATCTTTTCTGCTGTGCTTGAAAAATGTAATCTTCTGGAAAAAGTCCTATCAATTCTTGTGCTTTCTAGTACATTGTCAAAATAACAATCAACTCAGCAATCCAGGATACAGGAGACTTCAGAAGATACAAGAATCCTCCTACACAAACTGGAAATTCACTCTCTTCCAAACACATCTTTTTTACTATCCCATTAGCCACTGAAGAGATGGAGCAGCACTTGGTGAGGCTGGGGAGAAGGTACCCCAAAGTCAGAGTAGAAAAAAACAAGAATGTCAGTGGTCTATTACTATTACTTGTTGAAACTGAAAATCTAGATTAAAAAAAAAAAACATTCAAATAATTTGATAAAACATTAAATAGACAGTAAATAATTCAACAATCTTAGAATTCTGTATAGTGCCATCCTTTTTCAGAACCAATCTCAATATAGGACAAAAAAGACGAAACATTTAAGACCAAAACATACATTTCAGCAAGCTTCATATTTAGCATACTTTGAATTTTCTTTACAACCAGATTTATTCTATCAGAAATTGTATATGGTCTCTGAAGAACTAGTGCATGACCTTGCATCTCTTATGAGAAGTCACAGCTGTATTCCGACATTGACTGATAAAGACAAGTGAACAGGCAAGCAGAATCCCATCCCCTCCTCAAAAGAGGCCAGACATTTTAACTCATCTCACTGAAAAATGATTTGCTGCCATCATAATTAAACACTTCTGGGTTTCTATGACACAGTTCAAAACAACAGAAAACAAAAAAAACGAAGTGCCAGACATCTTCAGACTCTGGTCCAAGTGACAAGAGGTAAGAACAATATGGTGAGGGCTTTTACATCCCTTTTTAAAGGCTGACATCCTGGCACCACGGCTCTTAGTGTGGTTAGAATTGGGTGACGTCTCAACAAAGATTCACTCCAAAACCAGAAGTCTTTGAATTTGGAAAGAAAAAAAAGTCAGATCCAAAAAATAAAACTGAAAAAATATTTTTTTTTAAAGATAAAAATATTGTGGAAGCAGAACAGATGGTTAGAAAAAGTATTTTAAGAAAGCACAAGGAAGGAAAGTATCTTGTTGGAAGGATTTACGGTTAACATAACCAGCAGACTGATTCTCTGAGTAACAGGCTGGCACAGAGTTAGCAAGTGGTCAATATTATTTATTTTTCCCCATTTTACAGGAAGACTACCCTGTTAAACACCAACATGACACTGAACAGACATCTCCCAAATCTCTGCCTAGGTAAGCATTTCAACTCGTACTGCAACTTGCCATCTGTACGAATATTAACAAAGTCAGCAGGGCAAACTGCAAGTCTGCCTTCCACAAAGATAATCCCTATTCACTCCCTGTACTCTTTAGGAATAGGACTCCACTTCTTCTCTCTGAAAATTTAAGTGAAAAATAAAAACTACTGAGAAATTACTTCTGATTTTATGTAGAATACAGCTCAGCACACTCTCCCTCACACTGGCTCTGCTTTTCCAGCCCATGGGTCTGGTTTAGTAAGTCTGCCCCCTTGCACCACATTCAGGGAAGGATTAACTGAGCCACAACGCAGGTTACTTCCCACCATGTCAAACACCGGTGGCCCAGCCTTGTTGGATCCCTATTTTCATCCTCTCTCTGATACGTGGGGAGTAAGTTACTGCTTCTTTCAAGTTGCTTTCAATCTCAATAAGCTTTACATTTCAGACTGAAAGTGCAAAAAGCAAATGATAGGCATAAAGAGCTTAAAACCTTTACGTACAGATCTTAACCTTTACTTGCCAGCTTTTGCACAGCCTCTTCAGTTCATACTAAGGAGTCTTCTGGGATGAGCGAAGCAGCCTGCACTGCTCACAATGCAGTATTTGCAGCCTGTCAGCTTTAACAGACACTGATCAGAGAGGTCATCCCCTGAACTCCCACCATTGTCCATGTCCACCAGCTGGTGAGTTTTACCTTTGATCTCTTCCCAACCATGTTGAAGCGGGCAAGTCAGAGATTAGGTGGGAAAGTCATCTCTTCAGAGCTTTACAGCAGGCACTCCTTGCCCAGACCATTGTTTTCTGCTCTGTTTCTTTAAGCTATTCTTCCTTAATCTAAACCAATAAATAACACATCAAAAACAATTCCAGAGATATCCATAATGCACATCAGGGAAAAAAAGAAAAGAGCTATTATTTTTCCAAAGCTTTGGAACTGAGGCCTTGGTTATTTTGAAATAGCAGGTTAATGCTCATCAGCTTAGTACTAATTAGCTGTCTTCCTACTCTGTAGCTTGAATGTTTGCAGAAGAGATGTTAATTGGCACACCGCACCGGGAGGGATCAGAGCAGAGAAGTGAAAGGAGCTGCTACCTCCTCACGGTACAGCAAGGAACCTGAGCGATTTCTATTGTTTAGTGCAGCGCATAAATGTATCCATGCTTCGCCCGATCTCTTAATTTTATTTTTAAGCCTCCCTTAGGTTGAGATTACCTCTTCGCATATGCTGTAACCAGCCAGAAAAATCATTACTCCTAATCCAGAAAAGGTAAACGCTGCTGAACTGTATGATAAGTATCCCTTGCACTCCTGCTTCTTCCTGGCCTGTCCTGCAATTGTGTCCCAATCTGCCAGCATTAACACAGATACACAGCGGTATTTATTTGATGCCTAGTCCACCAAGCTGTATTCACACTAAATCCTCCATGTGTATTTAATAAATCACACTAGTTAGGTGGGCAGGATTAGTTCCAAGTCACCTAATGACTATATCATGAGCTGCAGTATTAAAGGGATTAATATTAATCTTAGCCATTTCAATTCACTGTGAGAGGCCAGTCCCTGCTCCAACAGAAGCCGCAGCAGGCAACACAAGAAATTCTAAACAAGAGCACGAAGATTAATGAGGGCTTCCTCATTCTGCCTGTGAGTCTTCTCTACCAGGACACAGAGCAGCGAATCCCCAGCAAAGACAGGCTCATAAATAAACACACACCACCACAAATACTTGGAGCAGCTGAGCCCAGCGTAGACTTGTTTTCACTCACTATCTGCCTCTCCTGTAACCCACACCTCCAAGCACACTCAGGAATTTGAAAGGCTTGCACAGCAGCTGATTTGTTTTCTTTCACATAAAAGCACGCACCTCATTACTCATAATAAATTACTCATTTTAAATGAGTTTGTGGAACAAAAAGCTGAAACGAGCTGCCTGTGTTCAGAGAGCAGGAGAAGAGCAGGAGGGGAATGAGAGGGTAACTCGCTGCACTGAGGTTAAAACGGATGTCAGACGCCGTTTCAACAGATTTAACCTGCTTTATTCCTGGCAAGAATGACCATTACTAAACCAAAGAAGTTCTTAAGAACTGAGAAAGCCCCTTCTACAGTGTTTGCATTACATTAATGCATAAGAATGGACTGGATACAACCAAACAACCCAATTCTCTGACGGAGTGCTGCATTTCATCATGCCACCTCGCTTTCATTGACATACGAATATCGGCCATAATCACTAGCACAAAAACTCCAGAAGTAAATCTTGGTCTACTGCAGATTTAGACGTAGCTGAGTGATGAAAAGGAACAACCTTTTATAGCTCACTGTTAATTCAACCCACCATAAGCTGCACAAGACCAGCAGCTGCATCCTGGAGACTAGATGGGAAAAAAATTAAGAGGGAAAAGGAGGAGTTGAGTTGGCAATATTCCCTGCCTTCACTGAAACACTCTAGACCCTCAAAAAATAGTCAGAGATCAGGTTGAACTGGAGCCTAGGCCTGTCCCAAGCTATTAACAACTCAGCAGGTCCTCCATGCACGACAGTGGCCTCAAAAACTGAGCGTGGATACAGTGCAGAGCTGAACACGGTACCTCTGCTTGGAAGCAAGGGCTCACAACTAACATAACGTGAAAGGGTCGCTGCATTAAACATGACAGAAAGAAAGTCTTCAACTTTTGTTACACCAAAACGTAAGGGATACAAGGGGCTGGTGCCAATCTGTCCAGGTTTATGAACTAAATGCCAGCAAACAGACCTCAAGCAAGACTGCATCGCATGTGGATGAGAAGGGATCCATTGCACTGCCTGGCTGTTCCGGGGCAGGACGGAGCAGAGATGGAGTTGACATTTTCTCTATTTGAAAACAATCTGCTGTTCTTTCATGTAAGAAATATCTGGCAGCACGGAAGGGCATAGCTCACAAACTTAGATCTATTTTCTTTTTCCTTTAACAAAAGCACAGAGGAGGAAAATCAAGACTCCAACTAGATGCAATGCACATGATTTTTATACTCCACCAGCTCCGAGGAATCAAAGAACTCAAGTCCCATTGCATCTTTTAAAAGGCGTGCTAAGGGCTGTGCAGCTCAAACTGTTTCAGATGCTTGAGGAAGGATTTTGTTTAGTGGGCCATGCTATTTAGAAATGAATGGCACATACATCCCAAAGGCACACTGACACATAGGCAGGCTCTTGAATGTATTTTCAGGATAGGCACCCAGATAAACACACAGACGTACTGGCTAACAGTTTTTAGCTCCAGAAAAGCTAACTTAAAAACAGACAAATATTGAGTTTGATATTCAGAACCCTACAAGTCTGGAATCTCAGTCTCATGATTCAAAATGACTATAAAACAAACACTCTGAAAAGATGAGAGAAAATATCCGTCCCCACGTCTGAAGGTTTTAAACTCATATGAAGCTATTCTCAAGCACCAACAGCAAAGAAACATCCCTCAAGCTTCTAGTGTTGTGTGATGCTGAAGCCCATTTACATGCTTTCACCTATGCACACCCTAATATTGTGACACACACTCAGGCAGAGTACTGGCCAAAAGAAATGAAGTGGTATACCCTATACTCTTGTGATCGAATGGGAGCCGTTAGTCATCTTCTTTCCACATTGCCCAATTTGAAATACTCAGAAAACTGTGCTACTTCACTTTCAAAAAAAGTGAACGTGTTCTCTTAAATGGAGCAGTCTTTGTCAAGTGTACTTTTAAAAAACAGGTTTCAATGAAAGGTAGCCTGTAACTTGGCTGACAAAAAAGTATGAGTACGAAATTAGCTTTCTTCTACCCACTGAGTTTCATTTCTAGAAGTGTTTGGTCTTTAAAACCAAAAATAATAGAATACTTTTACACATCAAATGCCTTCTAAGCTCTCAGTTTTCTGGAGTTCAAAGGGGGAACTATTCTTTTAAATGAGGGAAAGAAGACATGTAAATTAGAACCTTCTACACTTGAACCCCACTTAATGCCGCTGAGGAAAACAACTTACAACTTTCACCTGATTTTACAAAACCAAACTGCTTACAGCTTCACAGGAGGGGTAGGTGGCAGGGTATTTTTAGCACTTTGGCAAGGACAAAGACAGTCCCAGTACCAGACATTCTTGTAGTGCTAACAGGCTGCAAAACCCTCATACGAAAGATGCTATTCAGACCTGCGGACACTGTATAAATATAGGCGTATGTGAAAACTATTTCTGTGCACGATAGCAAATTTTTCCTCCCCATGAAGTCCTCTATAGATGAAACCATTCTGCCTGCTGCTGTGTCCACAGTCCTTTCTGCACACAAGGTCAGGCCCATCCAGTGGAGCTGCATCAGTCTCCTGGAATGCTGAAGTCCACATATTTGCCATTCAACATGAAAACTGCTTTTCAAGTTCAATCAGCTATAAATGTTGCTTTGTTTTAATTTTCCACTGAACTTCCTGGAACCTATTATCAGACTGTCAGGGATGTATATTTAGCAATGGCAACACGGCCTCTTTGCCGCTGCCCCACTGCTCATGTCACCTCCAATAAACAGAAAAACAAACCCCCAGCGAATGACATTTTTTGTAGGCTATTTACTGCCTGTGCAAGGTAGTGGGTAAAGCTGGAAGTGCAGGGGAAGCCTTCATCCACTTTTTTTTTTTTTCTTAAACCAAGTGATCCCTGAGGACAGGGACAAAAGGGAACATTAATTTATCACCCACGCCGCCTCATATACTGCCTCGAGCTGATATCCACTACACCTTCAGTCTAAGTGAAAACCGTCTGCAGAGAAAATCTGCCTCAGTGAAACCACATGCCTCGTATACCCGCAATTGTCTAAGTTTCAGAGTCTTTTTGAATGGTCATGCATGAAATAACTGCATTTGCGTAAATGATTATTCTTATGCAGTAATGCTCGAGTGCTAGAGCTTAAGAAAATGAAGATTTTTCTTCATTTTAGACAGTCATTTCTAGCTTTGCATGACATTCATTTCTAACTTCAAGCCTCTCTTGATAACTAAGGGTGGTTTAAGAAGCCAATAACTGAAAAGGAATGAACGAAAAATTCCAATCTTTCTCAATACGACGGAATCACTAGCCAAACACATTAGCCAAACATACCAAAATCTCTATAGTTTGGTACACCAACCCCAGAATTATAACATACCAATTTTGAAATGTGTTTATTAATTTCTGAAATAAATTTCCCTTTGACATACTCTCATGAGCACCATGAATACACATCCATTAAAAAGCACATGACAAAGTAGTGCCACCTGTGTGCTGTAAGTACGAACGGCCTCTTTGCCTTTCCCTCCTATTCAGTTGCTCCACGAGGATTCTCAAGGATCCTCATTCAAACCAAGGGGGCATCCTTCAAAATGGACACACACAAAATTAAACAGATAAACATCTCCCTGAAGATCAACTCTGACAAGTACAAGATGTTAGCTCTGTTATGCTTGTTATAATTATCTTAAAAAAGTAGGTAACTACTTATTTTCACTAATGAAGGAGGCTGAACACAAGATAAAAAAAAAAAAAAAATTAAAGCTCAAGCCAAGTAGCACTGAGGTTGGTAGTTGGACTAACAGATGAAGAGTGACTCAGTACTGAGAATTTCTTCCAAGCAGGTATCTAACCACAGGGAGGCCTACGCAGTGCCCATGCCCACAGATCTCACCAGACCATTCAACAAGGCAGACTGTTTTCCCCTTCTGAAAAGGATTTAAGAATTACTGTAACAAGTGTGTGGAAGCAAGTACCCCAAGGACAGGAGAATTACATGTAACAAACAGTAAATATAAAAAGTTTCATTAAAAGGAAGTTCCCCTGCCACAAATACTCAGCCTAGGTTTAAGGAATACCTGACTGCTTTCAGAGTAAGGGTTATGCAATGTAAGTTTTTCAGTGCTCGAGTCTGTGACTTTACCCAGCACATGGGATGAGCAAGCCTCATTATGAGCTGGGTTCACTGGATGGAATAACAAAGCAAGAACATCCACCAAAATACACACAACGTGGTACAGGAGGACCCTTGTAAACATCCAGATCCAGCACAACTCGATTGGTAAATGGAAATTCAACATGAACTCTGAGTGGAATCTCTTTCCACCTTTCAGATAATTTATAGCTTAATGTCAGCTAAACATAGCAACTAATCCCATTTGTCCACTGAAAGTAAATTCTTGGCTGCTCTTCCAACGTCATTGCAGACATTGCTGTCAATCCCCAAACCGTGGCCTGTCCAATCAAAGTGTCAGCACTTACCTGCTGCTCAACACTTTGGGCACATGGACTGTCATATCAGTCAGTGACTGATCAGGCGCAGAAATCAGATAGAGCCTTCTCTTGACAACCAGACTTGATTAGAGTCCAAGCTATGCATCAGCCCCCGAAGCCTAACAAATGCGTGCCCACGTTAGCAGAAGGCAGCTTTGCTGTTTATGACCAAGCTGCTGTCGTCTTTGCAAACACTTGGGAAGAACAGGCCAGTGAGAACAGCGATAGCTGCAAAAAACTCCTCCTCCTTTTCTGTGCGCAAGTGATTTAAGGCTGAAAATGTTTAACAACAAGTCTGAGGATGGGAAGTCCTCTGTGTAATCAGGGGGGAAGCAAAGAAACATAAGGAGACATAACAAGCATCTTGAGCCTGAATTCCCACTACGAAGTCTCAATACAGCGATGAAGGAAGTAGTCATTCTTGGAGCAAAATTAATCACTCTCCAGATGTGTTTCAATTTTTACAAAAAGCACAACATACCAACAGAAAAATGTTAGCAGAAACAAAATGGTATCCTTCACCTTACGGAGGCTACTGAGCAGCTGAGAGTTTTCATTCATGCCTGCATTTTCAGAGGTTCAGAGGCCAGTCCTGAAACTTAAATCTTCCACATACACTGTTTGAAGCTACCTCTTCCCTGACCTGCATATGAATCAATGAATTAAAAGTCATTTAGAATTTATATTTAGAATTCTAATGCTGCCAGCACCTCGTTTCTCTCTCAGGTAGGGCTCCATCCAAGCCACCTAGAGCGCCCAGCTACCGGGAGCAAGAGATCTTGTCAAGACACTGTCCCCTTAGTGAGTCCCTAGTCCCAAGGCAGCACTGAGACCAGAAAGTATTACCCCGTGCTATTTGTAGCTCACACCAATCACTTCAAAACAAGAAACATGGCCTCAATAAAATGGGTCCAGCCAGTACTAAGTTTATCAGTAATAATGTCAAAGCTCCACAAAACCTTTCTTCCCACCACAAGTGCAAAAAGCCTATGCCAGGATGACCTTAGATTTTTTTTAGCTCATGAGTCAAGTTTGCCCACTGCTGTCATCTTCTAATCCAGAGCATGAGCCTGGCAGCAGGAAATGACTCCAGAAGCCACAGCTGTTGCAGAGTCCAGTCTGCATCTTCCAGCCCTGGGAACAACTTCATTTCTTTCTTTGATCAACGTGCACAAAACTAACCACTAAAAAGGGATGATGCCACAAACCTGTTAGTAACAAACAAATTTCCACCATTCACATCTCCAAAGACAGTCGATGACAGAACCATTACTTCTCTATCCACCTGCTTAGAGTTCACCTCCTTTGACGCTTGCTTCTGTAGCACCACACATTCACAGAGCTGTGCCAACAAATCATGTTCATCAGTCCAAAAGGCTCAGAAAAAATCAGTGCAGTACAGTCCATCACAGTATAATACAGAATAACTTTTGTTCTTTATGGCAGAAAAAAATTAGTATAGAAGTGACTGACTGCAAATCCATGCTGCCATAAAGACGTGATGCCACTGGAAGGAAGAACTGTCTTCCAGTTTCTTTCTCTAAATAAATAAATAAATCACAGTCTCAGTGAAAAGACAGAGTGGAGAAGCAGCACCTCCATCTGAAGTTTATTTTCATTGCTTATTCTTAGCTCTTGCTGCCAAAGTGAAAACGTATAATGGAATAGAAAAGCAAAAACTGTCAGTACAGAAATCCCTTTTCATTTCAGTTTACTTCAACATGCTACACACACAAAGTTACCATTGCAGTTTGACACTGAATTAGATCCATAAGAAACAAGGGTAAGATTCCTTGGAGTGCGTACAAGACTTCCTAAGGAGCCAGGAGAAGGTTGTACATGTCTGTCTATTCCCCATGTGTTAAGTGGCAGTGGTAACTTCCTTCATCTTGCTGTACAGCGTTTTTATTTTAACCAAAACACTTATGCACGCTCTGCACTTAAAGGCAACTGGCATAACCATAGTTGGAGTCTCTGAGAACTACCAAAGTACTAATAACATTATAAAATAAATACATTAACTCAGTAGATCAGTCTTCAATTTAATCAGTCAGGCTTAATTAGTCACTGGATTCCTGCAAACTCTTTTCATTGCAATCACTGTTGGACATATTCAGTGACAACTTGGGGGTAATTCCCCCACCCAGTCCACGTGCGTTAATCTAATCCACATCTACCTCCAAGTAACAGAAAACAGGCAGATTGTTCCCCAATTACTCTGCTCCATCAGGCTAGGAAGATCTGCCATGATGAACCATAGGACGAGCAACAGCTATGCCCAAATGTCTGAACAATAATACGTAAGGATTGAGAAACAGAACTGCTTATATATATAGAAAATAAATATAAGAACATCCATCTCCTAATGCTGGTTAAATTCCTCTGTATATTCAGGAAGGAGACATTCAGCCCTCCTCACAAACAAAACAGACATCAGAAGAACGCGTTAATGTAGAAACTTGACTATCCCCCAATAGCTCCTCCATCACCTCCTCTCTAAGGGAGAGGGGAAGGGATACAGCCTAATGAATAAGAATGAGACCTTCATTAGAGGTTTGTTTACACATTATTATTCAATACTAACTTTCAAAATGGACTATGATAAACAGGAGAAAGGTAATCTATACGTGGTGTTATGCAGAAAAGCTGCTGTGCTTTAAATTCATCTCCTCCCTTAAAACAAATTACCATTTAAAGTATACACAAATTTTTAGCTGGGAGTGAAGTGATTGCTTACAGAAGGGAGTTGGAGTGGGGGGAATTACTTGCCCACAATACAACAATAGTGCAAAGATAACAGAAAACTGGGTATTTTCATGCATAAACAAACACATTATTGTAGTACCCTCTGCATGACTTGCATTTGAACATCTAATTTACCAATAATCTTTAAAAACTAAAGGAAGGATGGAAAAAACAACACCTGTAGAATTCTAATTTGGGGACAAAAGTACCTACTCATCTTTACTCTTACATATCGTCCTTCATCTCACACTTTACCCTTCAGTTACTTAGTCTGCCTACCAAGACATGTCCAGCGCTAGAAAACAACTCATTGACATTTACGAGTCTAGAATAAAAACTTAATACTAGTATCTGCAGGCTGCACATCAGCAAATCACCAAGTCCTGCCTAGCAAAAAATGAAATTAGGAAGGCACCCTTAATCAGCAGCAGGACTGCTGGCCTCAGCCTCTCCTCCCTCTCCTCCACTGCATAATGCCTATTATCTAACTGAAAAGGAAAACTTTGATCCTAATGGCTTCCGACACCTGATGAGAATAAAGAAACACAAAGGGACCTGGTGATGTGTTATTTAACGCATGACTGTTTTAATAGGACTGTCTAATTTTTGGAGGCACGGGGCCCATACCCAGTGCCCCTCGGAGCGACCCATCAGCTATTTGCCACATTCCATTCAGCACATCACATGGCTGAGCTATTGGCTCTTCCTGAAGGCTAAGAGTATACAAAAGTCGATTACACTATAGTTTCCCGGGTTAGAAAAGGTTAATTAGAGGCAGAGCTAAGAGCAGAGCAATTTGCTATATTACAATGTTACAAAATTTTTACAGAAGTCTAATAACTAACTAATGAGTTTCAACCAGTTACACATTGTGTTTTTCAACCCTGTATCTGTCAATGCATTACAAACGTTGGTGTCTTCTGCCTATATGTTTCACATGTGACATTTAAGACACAATAAAAGATGATTTATAGTTCATCTACATGAAGACTCAGTTTTAAAAACAATGGATCTTCAGTTAAAGCAGGGTACACTTCAGTATGAGTATTTATTTCAATGTGTGAGGGACTGTTCTGTTTGATTACCAAAACCCTCAATAAAACCTTTCATTAAGTAAAATGGAAGGCTTTTGATTTTTGATTGTGCTTCTTTAACACTTTCTCAAATATTAATAATATGCTGAGACATTGTAAACCTAATTTGTATCCAACAACATTACCATAAGCAGGACAAAAAGTGTATCTTAAAGATTTCTATAATTCTGTCTTTAGCATTGCAGGAAACATTACAGAATTATTTATTCTTTCTTTCAAAATTTTCTCTAAAAAAACTCTAAATGCACAAACACCAACATAATCATGATTAAGGTGTGGAATTACTGGACAGCACATGGAACACCAAAGCCATCACTGTACTCGAAAACAAAAATATCCAGAAAGACTAAAAAAGCATGACTTTTCTATTATGTAAATGCTTAGGACACGACTTGATATGACAACTAATCCAACAGATCAGCGTCACATACAGCAATCACATCACAACAGCATACACTTGTGCACTAAGCCGATGTGGCCATTAACAGGAACAGAGGGGAGAACAGCTCTACCGCATTCTCTTCTAACACAGATGCATGAAGAAGCGTTCTGCAATGGAAATATAAACAAACAAGAGCTAGTGAGGACAGTTAGGTCAATTCATCTAAATATCCTGTTAGTGGATATATCCAAGGTCCTTTAGAGCAACATGAAATTTCTTCACAGATGCTAGGGGCACTGGAAGAGCAAAGATTACTTGCACTGTTTTAACAGTGCTCACGCTGGGCTGCAGAAGCTTCTGGTCACTTACACAGGACAACTTCTTTATTAGAACTTATTTTTGCCATTTTTACCTAGGCCACCTAGGTTCCCTGCTCCCAGGTTTGGAAAAAAAAAAAAAAAGCCATCTACTATTAAAACCCACTCAGCTCAAGACAAGACCCCTACATCTCCATTTTTAATTAATTTCAGCGTAAAGAAGCTTACTGAGAAATTCTCAGAAATCCATTCCAATACTCGATATCTCACACATTCACAGAGGATATACTGAATTTCTTGCAAAAAGAAATTAATCCTACATTCCTGTTTAAAACCTGTTCTTAAGTAGGGAACCAAAGCTAGTATTTGCCCAGATAAAGCTGAAATGCTGTAATTATTTCTGGTTGAAGACAGCACTGGTAGATCAGACAATTTTTATTTGCAATGGTAGAATTATAAAATAAGCACTTCTCTGACACAAACTGCTCTCACATTTCAAGCTCTAAACCAGATTCTCCAATAAAGAAAAGCAAGTCCCTCCCTTACCCCCCCCTAAGGTGGCTCACATATAAACTTCAAAAATTTAAATGCTGAATTTTAAAGAGTAAACCGTTCCTCTTCTGTAAAAATAGTAATTCTCCAGGTAGCCTGTTAAGTGCTTCTCCTTACCACCAAGTCTAACTCTATCATATCAAGGCAAAAAAAAAAATAATCCTGTCACCAAATAATCTGCCCAATAGACCCCACGCTGACTATTCAAAATACTGACTGCTCAACCATACCACCCACCATCCTAGGACTATAGGACTAAACTAAAAGTTGTGAGAGAAGACTCTCAATGTGAGCAAAGACAAGAAGATGAAGTCAGGTTTGGTTACCCTATAAATCATTACCCTCCCCAAACGCTGCAATTTTTGTTCGCTATAAATAACAGCAGCTGAAATGCAAGTGCCGTCCAGCACTGGGGTTGCACTGCCCTGCTACCACAACGCAGCACACGTCTCCTTCCTACCACACAGGAGTAGCCAACGCTAGTGTGCTAAAGCTAGCGTGCTCCTGAAGAAGACAGACCCTGCTCCACCAGTGCCTCATCACCAACAATACGGATTACCACCATCCTGATTTATGTGACCACCAAAAACCCATAGGCAGACCAATTGTCAAGCAACTGCCTGTAGGCTGCTTGCAAACCCTACTGGTCAAAATCAACCCCGCACTACGGCGTCTGCGGCTCAAAAGCTGGTTTTGTATCCTACACAATGCTTCTGTCAGCACTTCGGAGACCCCAACCTGATTAATGACATTTGTCTGGGACCCTCCGTGCACCCAGCATATTGTTGAAAGCTGTTGAAGCAGGACAACAGTTGCACCCTCCTTCACACCAGGCGTAAGCCAAACCTGTCATTCCCTGTTTAAAGTGCCATTAACTGGCCAGATTTACTGCTCCTAACCAGCTACTCCAAGGCAGCTCATTGTAAGGACTTCTATTAATCACTGCAATTTACCCCAAGTCCCATGGAAACTTGCAGAAACTAGCTCCTTCTACTCTGGGTTACACAGATAACAACATCTCATCCCCAAAGACTACCTCTCTGCTCTCAGCCACAAGCTGTTTCAAAGCTCACAGGGGCAGAAGAATTGTGCATTTGTCGCTGTTTCTGGTAACATGAGCAGCTGCAGGAATTCTAGTATCATTCCAACCACTTGATTTATGTCTAGAAATAAAATTTTGAGACATTGAAGAGCCCAAACTAGAGGAGAGAAAAAAAAAAAAAAAAAAACAACTTTAAAAACGTGGCCTTCAGCATTACATGGGTGGCTTAAAAGAAAATTCACTACTATCCTTTCTACACCTGGTCACTTACCAGTCCGTGAATTCTGGAACATCACCCTTCAAGCAGCAATTTACACACTGACTGCATGATACACTCATCTTTATAGACATGTAGTATTAGTAACAGAAGAGGTGTACCGATTTGATTGAAATCTCAAAAGGGAAGAGAAAATGACAGCACGTCCTTTGCTACGTACTATCCAAATAGGTAAAAGAAGCAACCAGGATGAAGCTGGAGACGAGTCAGGCCAGACTTGTGCCATCAGCTTCCAGTCCTACTCAAACACCAAGGAAACCGTCCCCACCATTTCAAGGGGCTATGGGTGGGGGCATCATTCCAAGTGTTTTTCAAGAAAGACAAGAGACAAAAGTTACTCAAAAGAGATAAACACATACCTCTCAAAATAAATTGCATCCTACTTTCTAATAAATTAATCCTTTATGTTTCCAGACAGCTCATTAACCATGTAAATTTTTTTCTCTTACGTGGCTTATCTCTGGTCACATCTGGCCTTTATTATCAGTGCAATCAGGACTCTACAGGCCGAGTTATCTACACAAAAGGCAATTACTTCTCATTTTGGTTTAATTTTATCCATGCCTTTTTAGGTAGCTGTTACCTTAATGCCCACCAAACACCATTCCTCACCAGTTTCCTAAGGCTCCAGAAAGTTGAGTGGAACACACTTATCATGGAAAAGACAAAAGAAAAGCCTATGAGATACCGAAGTCTTTTAATGCAACCACCAAGAAGGACCAGCTTTATGCATTTCACTTCCCTTCCCACTCGTTCTGACTGATTAACCACGACCTTACGTTTAAAATTGCTACTCAGGTCAAACCCTTCAGAGGGCCTGGCTCGCCTATAAAGCACCAAGGTTAATCTTCAACAGATTCCATTACAGCCCATTCAGCTATTCTAGCAATGCTGTTTGAACACGCTTCCTCCACAGTGCAGGTCTTTTTCCAAGGTGGTGTTAGCTGTCTTGTTATTTTGAGAAAGCAGACTATGTCCTTTTCTTCAGCTCCCATACCCAGCCCTCCTCATCCTGGAGGATATGGACCCCATCCCAGGCTTTCCCCACCCCAAGCCTGAGTAGTATAAACAGAGCAGCACGGTTACTAAACACAGTTACAAACTTCCTTTTGCTGTTGTTAAGCTTAATACATCCTTGCCCACCATTTTTTCCACTTCGTAGCAAAAAGCTATTTGCAGAGAGGAGATGAACAGCACATTAGTTAAGTGGTTGCCACGATAGTTCTTCATTAGCCAGCCTTCAAGAGGACCTCACATGGCTAGCAGACAGCATACTAAAACTACCTTCAACTTTGGACCATCACCCTTCTGTTTCACAACACCACACTCAAGAATTAAACTGTATTCTGGCTTTAAGGCCAGTCCAAATCAAGACATTTTCTAAGCAGGAGCAGGCAAGCACGGCCTCAGGCATCAGTCCTTGGGGCTCCAAAACTGTCTGCCACTCTCACCATGAGGCTAGAAACTTTGCAGGAGGCAACCAGCTAAGCCTGTACCTACCCAGCCGATGTACATCCACGCTGTACTGCCAGCTGTGATGGAAGGAAACCGACAGGGAACTTGTAATCCCGGGCAAGGTCCTGAGCGTACTGCGCATTTGCACTCTGAGCGGATATGTTGTACTGGCACAACTTCGCATGCTAGAAGTTAACAAAACGGTTCTGTACATAAAACTACTCAAAATATGTTACTCAAGTAGAATGACTCCAAGACATCTAAATCTGTATCTTAAGTCTATATAAATGCAGTGACAATTGTCAGGGAACACAGTTCTTCATAACTAGCATGGCTTTGTATAGACACAACCAGTATAGGTAAGCTCGAGTAGCAAACAGGCTACCTTTGGAGAAACCTGCTGTGATAAAACAAGCCCTCAATTTCTGCCTGGCCCAGCCTCTGCAGCTGTCTGCTCCATCTCCCTCTAAAATTATCAATGCCTACAGCAGACTTCAACACAGCATACGTAAAGCTTTTCCACAGCCGCCCCATCAAGAAGTCCAGCAGATAAGAGAAAGGCACAACCTCAACCACTACCCCGATGCAGACACAATTTTGTTACGGATAGTCACACAACAAAAACTTTACCCTGCCAGCAGTGTTTTGCTCAACAAATGGATTACAGTATTAAAGAGCACAGCGTGACTTGCCAGATCTCATCTCTCAACTTCCGTACTTAACAGAAGGTATCTCGAGCAAGGAAAGGAGCTTCCCTCTCATCAACCTTCTTCCTTCACCCACACTGAAAGGCAGGCAAGGATGGGGACTTCACAGCTTGCTATAAACTGAATGATGCCTGTGACTAAGTCTTGGCTGTCAGGAGAGCAAATCACTGCCAGTCAGCCCTGAAAAAAGGGGCTACCCATTTCAGTCAAACCTTTAATCACATCCCAAAGATCAGCAGCACATCACATAGCTTTTTCAAAGCTGAGCTGCATAAAAACATATAAAAGCAAACTAAAAAGAGCTTCATCAAGATTTAACAGCGGGGACTCCTTTACTTCAATGACTTGATCAGAACAGGAAAGGCTCAAAATGAAGCATTTTGCTGCCTCACCATTAGGGACTAGTGCTACATGAGTAACTGCGATGTCCAGATACGGCACAGCTCGAGCCTCACACCCAGGAAGCAGCCAGGCAAGACAGAGAAGGCAGCTCCGCAGCTGCCCTGTGCAGGCAGCCTGGTCAACAACACAAAGATAGAAGTTCAATCATGTGTGCATTCGGTGCTGTCCCCAACCAACATAGTCAGGGGTTAATATTCAGATGGCAGGTTTAGTCTCGAAGAGATGCGTTGCTGAATTGAATTTAGGTTCAGGAGGCTCCTACTGAGCTTTGTGTGCCTCCGAATCCTGGGGTGACTCTTGCTCACTAAACGCCGATATTTGTATGAATAAAAATGAAGGGATTTAACAAATCTTGTTCCTGCACACAGTTGTCAAAAAATCTGACCTTTATAACAGGAAAAAGAGGGGGGATTTAAAGGTTTAAAGAAGAGGCAGTGGCAGCCTGATGTATAACAAACCTTTGAAAAATTATGAAGCAGTGAAAATCCCCTACAGGTCCCAACAAAATGTGTCCAATTTGCATTCCTGCAAGCCTTCCATACACCACTCTGCTCCTGTGTGTACACAGGCAAATAAATCCCTAGGAATAATACAACAGGGACCTGAATCTGATCTCCAATATATTATTGCTCCAGAGCTCCATTCCAACCTTCATAAACGGCTTTTTTTGTTCCAGATAACTAAATCAAAAGCAGTCCTGATAAGCTTTCAAAGCAGGGAATGTGAGGAATGGTTAAATGAATGTTACAACTCAACCTATTACAGACTAGAGAGCATTACAGAAGAGGACAGAGGGAAAAAAAAGGCACACATGACACTCCATGTCTGGAAGTCATAAATTCAAATCCAGAGGCACCTGCCTTTCTAAGCCCCTTTATATTAAGCCCAACAAAACTCGGTGCTGACTGTGCAGAGGGACATAAAAATCGAGAAGCGAGAAGAACTGTCAGACAAACACAGGGGTTTTCCTATTGAAGTTATAGGAGTTGTAAATTTGACACAGAAACGTTATGGTCTTAATGAGCTTACATGGGAACAGACAAAAATGCATTACACAAAGTAATGGCAAGAGAGAAAAAAGGAACAAAAGTCATGGAAAACAAAGCTGAACATTTTTTTATAATTTATTTATTTATTTTTTAGAAAAGCATGCTCTTTTTGCAAGAAGTTTCTGTGGCATTTAGGGCATTTGCCCCTAAGTACTGTTTGTACACTACAACAAATTCAGGCAGCTTTTGCAGCATAGAACTTAAGCTATGCACGCACTGGGTATGCTCCAGAGGCTTATGTCCATGTCACAAGTTTTGCCTTGCTTTCACCGCTTCTTCTATTGCTTACCAAAATCTATTCTTCTCTCAAAACCAAGAATAAAGATGCAGCATAAATATTTTACAACATGTTGTCATAGCCAATAAAGTTATGAGTAATTTGAATTTGTGGGCACAAAAACTAAGATAAATTAATGCTTCAGGTGATTTTCATGAAGTGGAATTTCAGCTCAGAAAATAACAGACACTGAAGTATTTCACAAAGGCAAGCATCACCCTTGTTCCCCTGCAAATCAGCACCCAGAAGGTGTTCAAGAGGAAGAAAAAGGTTAAAAAAAAAAAAAAAAAAGTATCTATGTTCCCACTTAGATTCTATTTACCTACATGTCCCTGTTTGCTCCATTCATAAGCTTACCTGCATTCCTGTCCCAGAATTAGCAACTAAAACAGCAAAGCATTCTAGAGATTTCAAATGAAATTTCTGTCTCTCATAAAATTAAACAACTGATATTATCAGAACAGGCAAATAATTCAGCATTTACTGACAGTAAATGAGGTTCAAATGCCATATAAGCTTTCAGTATTACCTAGACAGTTGCAAGTGACTGTTGCAGAATGCAAAATAGTTATACTTACAGAGATTAAATGCTTCCTATTTACGTGACAACACCCATCAACACAGCTAGATCAGAGTTACATGTACTTCTACAGCCAGCCTGAATAAATCATCATGTGGACACATTCAGAGCAAAGCCATTTTTACTGTGGAACAGTGGTCCTAGAAGAAATCCCTGCAGGAAAAGTAGTTCCTCTAGAACAGTTATAACTATTCCTTCTCACTTTCCTCAAAGCAGCAGATTCAAAGACTTCTATTAATCGTTCCAGAATTGTCAACTGAGAATTCTTCTGTTTTTAACTTTTTACTGAATGTATATCTATCCTTTCCTTCCAATTTCATCTATCACAAATTCTCTTACTGTTGTTCCTCCAGCTTCAATTTCTAACCCACATCTGGTTCACTTAATGTTGCAGAGCACTCCACGCAAGAGATACGTAACGATTAAAAATAAGCAACGCGGTATTTGCACATTTTCTATTGCTTTAAAGACATCCAGTCAGCCTGCTCATTAATGATATGAAGAAAATGGACTACCTTTCTTAGACTACAAATATTTAGGCTTTCTTTTCATACCTCTTCATGTTCGGAAACACGGTTTATGAGAAGTTTAAAATAGGATACCCCCTTCCTTATGCATATTCAACCTAGCCTCATTCCTGTTTGTCTCCCAATAATACTCCACATTTTATATTTAATACTCTACGTGTAATATTTCACAATTTCAAAGCCATTAACAAATAATCTTTTTTTTTTTTTCATCCTTCTAGATTTCTTTAATATCTCAGTAACTGCAATTCTTTCCAGTATCACTGTGTGCGATTCATTTAACACGCTGTGGACAACCTCAGCTTCTTGCCTTTAGCTCACAGCAGAGCTCTTGTAATTTTAAAATAAAATACAAATGTCGGGGAAAGGAACATCCTTTTACTAAACGCTAGTGAACACAGGAGCAAATATAATCTTCTGACTCTGTGATATGTTTGATTTCTGTTGTGTTAGATGCATGATTAAAAAGCAGTTAATTGTAGTACATACTAACAGCTGATGCACAGAAAAGCAAACAACTGTTTACTAGTACCAGATGAGCAGTCAACACAGGGATCTTGTGACACAAAATTTCACCTGCAACCACATCAAGTTCAGCCCTTTCAGTTTTATTCCAGGGAGAGCCAGGCAAGGTATGTGTGTGGGGAAGGTCAGCACAGACTTTTCTTTTTAAATGCACTATTCAGACACTCTTCCTTCTGTTGAGGTTTACGCTGCAAATGGCCTACAGACAAGTCGGGTGTGCTATGTAACACAGCTAGTAAATAAAATAACAAGTGGCAAGGCTCCTCTGTGACTGAGAAATGGTGAGATTTTTATCCCTGCCGAATTCAAGACAAGGAGCACAATGTTTGGACCTAGCACAATCAGAATAAATAATAAAACAATCCTGATGGCTTGCAAATATTTTTGAAGAAGTCTGTACATGGACAGAACAGTTTTTTATTTAGCCACACAGGGTTTATCCAAAAAATTTAAAGCACAGAATTTCATATTCTACCCTCCTGCTTTTAACTAGAGAAAGTTTTGGATAGCCTCTAGGCTAATTCAACTGCATCCTCCAGCAAATTAATTAATATTTCCTATATGTCACAGAAGATTCCACCATCAGTTTGGCAATTCTGAAGAAAAAGACTTCTAAGCTTATTACATGGAGGTTTGCGGGACAGAATTGAGAAGAGACTCATCTGCTCAAGGAAAACGCTGGCATTCATCTACCACTTTGTGTAAGGGCAGTTATTTACCCCCAATGCCCTTGGACGCGAATTCTCTGCCTCCACATTTGCGTGGTATGCCGTGCACCTGTCGGCTGCTAACCCCACCCCAGGCAGAGCTGCAGCACGGGGCAGCAGAGCGGGAGCAGCACGCGACCCCTCGGCACAGGCTGCAGGGCGAGCGGCGACCTCGGGCAGCTACAGCACACAGTGGGCAGGGGGCCGGCTCCCATACCTCCTCGAGCGAGCAGAGGGAAAAACTGCCCACTGTACAGAAAACACCCTTTGAGCGGTACACATGAAGTTATTCCATGCTTTATGGAGAGGGAAACAGCAGTATCAGCTATTGCAGATGTCTCTGGAGGATGGGTTTTGTTGTTGTTTTTCTCGAGTTTCTTCACAAACAATTCAATTTGCCTTGAGACTTAGGTCAGTACCACGGTGGTTTGAGAGCCTTTATCCCTTTGCCAGCCAGCTTTTGCTGGAGGAAAGCCTTGTAATTGGCATTTTCTACCCCTGCTTGTTTTCTAAATAGCAAATGCCAACAACAACAACAAAAAAAAGAATTTTAAAATGGGCTTTCAGGTTTTTGTTTGTTTTTTTCTTTTCCCCCTGGAGCCAGGTGGGCTAAACCTGACTGTGTTTCTAAGCAAAAGCCAGAATTCTTCTGTATGATCATCTTTTGATTTTTTTTAGAGTTTTTTTTCCCCCACATTTGATGTCCACGCAGTGAGTTCTCCTCTGCCCTATTTTCAATAAGAGCTTAAACCTGAACAAAGCGTGTGCCACTGCTATTTAAACACCGCAGGATATATTGGCATCAATTCTCTACAGCTACTCCTATCGATCATACCATTTCGGGGAATACTCCCACCATACAAACATACAACAACAGAACGCAGCAAATGTGTCAGATCCTGCTTGCACCTTTGCTATACTGAAAGGGATAGGTCTAAGAAATATAGGAAATTGTTATTCAGACGAAAGGCAGACAACACTTCCTTTCCCAGAACAATCTGTCTCCTGCCCTGACAACCCGTTCCTGCTATATTTACCCAAGCAGATTTTGCCAGCGATATATTTCCAGATGCACTTGAGCCACATGTCGCTGTCAGTCAGCCCAAGCACAGTGGAATCTGAGCGGAGAGCAGCTCCTAGAAATCACTACATGTTAATCCATGCTTCCTCTGCTGCTCGCCTTTAGAGTTGAAGGAGACAAAATGTGTAAAGCATTATTCTCGGTTTATTTTGGAAGCAGTTGTGGGGACAAGAGGTACTTCATTTGATACAGCTATTTACTTCAACTGCTTTCTTTATGGCTGACAGAGACACCTGAACAGTAAAGAAAAAATAAAAAAATCTGAAGCATGCAGTTAAAAATAACTGGCTGTTTCACCCAATTAATACTGGTTGTCTAGAAAGCTTATTGTAAGGCTGTCTGAGAAAAGGCTAGCTTCTAAACAAGGAGCTTAGGGCTCTAACCTGCCATGGGAGAACCGGCTCATCATCCAGGGGAAAAAAAATTGTAATCTTTGTTGGAGTAAAGAACCACAGATCAAGCAAAGAAGATCAGTTCTAGACCTCAAGACAGTTCAATTTAAAAACGCTGACCAGCTAAAACAAGCTGAATTGTGAAGTAATAAAAATAGGTTCTACTTAAACACTAGCTTTGTTTCCTCTGAGCTAAGCCCCGTCACCACTTTAACAGCTATATTATTCCTATATTCTGTGACACACTTCTCATCTCATCCCATCTCTTTCCAACCCTAACTGTACCGCAAGCTTCTTCTATTTTCAGTTTTATAGACTACTTCTTACGCAACTATCTTGGCTCTCTCGAATTCCTGAATTAAGCTCCCTGAGATTCTTTTGAACAAAGGACCAAGCAAACTTTTCTCCACCTCTGTGTTTTTAAAAACTCCTCTTCACAGCTCCTGCCTCCCTCAGTATGGCTTCAGCTCCAAAGTGCATTTTTTGAAGCTATGGTGATGGAGGGGGAAAAAAAAAAGCCACCCCTAAGGACCTTACTAGCAGGAAAACATTGTTGTTAACATTGCTGGTCAGTCAGTGGAGCCAAGGTACTTTTCAGTTACAGGTACTATGAGCCTTCCAGAGAAGAAGATGGGAGCTGAATCAGTGATGCAGCAAGAAGGGCTGAACACAGGAGCTGAAAAGGTTTTAAACTGTAAATATCCTTCCTTTGGCTCCCTCCTCCCCTCTTCTGGAAAGCACAGACAGGCAGTTTCAACCTTTCCAGGGTTTATTTAACTGGCTTAACAGAGGGTCCTAACAGGTCACAAATAAGCTTTTTAAATAAAAAGCACAAGTTGAAATCAACTGTGGATATATCAAAACTCATGGCCAAGCCAATTTTATTGCTCAAAGTGGAATTAAAAATATTTGCAGCCCTCTTTTAACAGCAGATTCACATAAAACCTCTGCAGCTAGTCGAACACAAGTAGAGGTTCCTCAGAAAAAAGGCAGACCCATTCTTCTAAAACAAACAAGTGAAAAAAGAGCTAGGTTTCTATCCAAAACTAGTATTGTACTAGGGCAAGTATGTCCTTTAGAACAGCTTAAATTATTTTCACTACATTAAAACTTGAAAATTTGTATATGGTTTTTGGCTGAGACAGCATTCCCTAAATCCTATACACTACCATGCTTTCGTACACTTTGCTTTTCAAATCTGTAACACTGGAATACTTGTCAAGGATCTAACAGGCACATCATACAAGAGGAGTGGAGACCAGCATGACAAGAAAGAAAATAAGCATCTTATGGGTGGTATTGAAAGATGTTAAAAATTAATGGCCAGTGCTGAGTAGGATGGAGTGAAATGTGGGCAAAATATGAACTGCATTACATTTTAGAGTTTATTAGCAGCCTTGTACAGCTGCTCAAATTCAGGCATCTAATACGGGGATGTGAACAGCTGGTACCATCACCTGCTGTTCCTGCAGAGTGAAAGCGAGTGTGTGACCTTCCGCTGCAGCACACGAGCCCGGTGCATGTGAACAAGTACCAGAATGGGCTGCGAAACCCAATAGCATTAAGAATCGCCACCCGAAACAACATGGTAAGGCTTAAAGGTGGCTGAAAGAAAATGAACTTCACCTTGAGGCTTTTAGTGTATTGTTAGTAAAAGAGAAAGGCATAAAACAGCTTGCAAAGTTCAAGTTGTTGCCTCTGACACAAGCTTTAGTAGTCAGTTACCAAACAGCCATTAAAGCAAGCATTCCTGGATGCCTACTGTGGTCTCCCTGTTATTTCATTCTATGTTTCTTCAGCGATTTATTTTTCTTTAAAGAAAACAAGACGTTTTTTTCCCCGTTTATTAAATTACCATTAAGCCACTCTGTTAGTTGATCTACTGCTTTTTAAAATGTCTGAATCTTTTCATTTCTGCCTCTCCTGTTTCCCACATTCCGAGAAAGAGGCAAAACCATTTCCCTAAGAAAACATTACCTTTTTTTTTTTCTCCAAATGTACAAAACATGGACATTTCTCCCCTTATGTTCTTAAGTAAACAGAAGTCTTCATGATGCAAGTGTTCATACTCTTGCATCAAGCAAAGAAGTTACACGCTATATAAAAGATTGTGGTTCAGGACTGCTAGCAGTGCCAACACAGCAGGGTAGATGTGTAAGTTCTTCCATTCACACAGTGAGTGTTGATTAGATCAAGAGAAACACACTCAACTCTGGAAAAACAGTCCACAATTCAGCGTTACTTTACCTTCATTAAACCATTGCTGTACCTCTCCACCAAAAGCTAATTTTCCCACAATATCACAGCACTCCTGTTTCAACTGAAATAGCCTTTTCCTGTTGACCATAACATATTTTAATGGACCAGTAAATATTTGGCAAACATATTGGGCAAACACACTTCCTACACCTTTGTGTTCACCATGAGCACCACCACTTAGGTAAATATTCCCAGGACTGTATTCTCCCCACTCCCTCTATCAGTGCGATTGCTTCACGTCTGAGGTGATCTCACACTGAGGCACAATGTATGTAAGAAAGGAGAAGCACAGACATTTTATAGTGCTTGTTAGATCTTCAGGCTGACTGAATGTATTTGCATTTCAGATTCTGAAAACCCAAATGTTTTAACAAAGAGCCATGCACACAAAGGAAAATAAAGCATTTCTAAACAACAAATGGGAAAACCTCAGACTGATGTGAAAACCAGCGAATGACACCTCTCTCCTCCCATGCTGCTGTGACAGCCATCTTAGTTATTACAGAACTATTACAGGCCACTATAAACTGTCTAATCCAGCTTTGAAGAACGTCCAAGTTCCTAAGTGCAGTTACTAAAGATGCTTACATAAGCAACCGTATTCTACCATCGCCACACTTTCTTTCTAGAATAAAGCCCCTCCCCTAGACCTCATAGACTATTCTCCTTCAGTACACAATGATCAAGATGACAACCTCATTTTGATTTACATCAACAATACCTCACATTTATAATTTGCCACCTGAATTATTTAAGCAGCCAGTCAAGAGGTAAATGGAATCTAATTTGACAGCCACCTGGGAGACTTCTTCACTGTGTCAAGAAAAAGGACAATTTATTGAAAAGTAACAGGGGCACAGAGACACATTTTAACCATCAATTTCACCTGAGAACTAAGTTAAACTCAACCAAAAGTGAGCAGCATAGTTCTGAAATCTCCAGTCTCACTTGAGTAACAAAATAGCATGCAAATACGTCAAGAACTACTAACAGTCATGCAAGAAACTCACACTCCTGCACCAAGGAAAGAAGGCAGACATGTTCAGAAAAAGGCTGCTCTGTTCATAACTGATTCCTAGCCACATATGAACAGTAAATTAGTAGACCAAGGACAAGAGTGGAAATCAGAACCTCTGAAGTGCTTACATACAGACAGACAATCAGAGTACCACCACCATCACCAAACCATTTATCGTATGCAACTACCAGGCATTAATCAAGTGCGCCCCTTGAGCATGACAACTGTGTAATTGTGATTACAGTGCAAAATACATCCGTGTACACTATCACAGAAACAGTTTACCTAAGTTAAACTATTTTAAACTAAAATATGGATTTTAACAGGACAGCTAAAGCCAGCATCACTTTGAACTTCAGTTCCATTGCATGTATGTGCAAGCTCTCATCTGACACGTTGGGGTTTTATTTTGTTGTTATGTCGTGCCCTGTTCCTCAGCTGTCATGGAACTGCACACCTTTCTTCCACAATGCGCTGGCAAATAATAGTAGCTTGAACCGACAAGTTTTAACTTCATGATTGCATGATGCAAAGAGCACATTCATTTCAGGAAGTTCAACTGATGAAGAGCGTTTCTATCCACACCCCCTAAACTAACTGAGGAACGTCCCAATATAATCAGTAGTCTAAAGGAAAAGCAAATTGTTTCAATGCTTAAAATGGCATTTCCAAGTCACATGGATACAGTATATGATGCAATACAAATGCTGATTTATCATCAACTTCCCACAATATCGAAGACTAGCTGATAAAACATCTTGAAAAGGAACACTTATTTTCTACAATTTTGTGATGACCTGTACTCATTCACTGTCCCTAGAAGATTTACTTATATATATCAATCACGGTTTATCCTTCCTCACTGTATTAATAAATTTATTGATTTCAATTCACTCCCAAACTTTTTTCCCCAAAAAGTATCTGTTGGAAACACAAACACTCGATTGAACGCTCATCCATGACATGCCATTTCTATCTCTTTCACCTCAGAATCCATCAAATCACAAGACCCAACCTTTAATCCACTATATTACAGACAACATGTAACAAATTTTCCATTCTTTGTTGTATTTAGAGGTGCTGTAGAACAAGTTCAAGTCGTGTCATCTAAAAGATGACAGGAGTTATTAAAGGACTGGTGCAGCTGGAAATTTTATTATCTACTTGCAGGACAAACTGGCTTTCGTGTATCATTTTCTAAAGACAAATTTCATAAGCGTTATCTTGACCTGTCTTTTTTTTTTCTTTTTTTTTTTTTTAAACTTACAATAAGGAGATTCAAAGCAAGTGGGAAGGAAATGTTTTTCCTGACTGTAAATTAAAAAAAAAGAAAAAGAAAAAACTTCAAATATATACTGTACAACACTCAGCAGACAAGCTAGGTACAATTACTTTAAAGAAAAAACTCATGCAAGTTCAGCAACAAACAAGCAAGCCTCCAACTGTACATCACTCACAATTAACGTCCCCATACCAATCAATTTGGTATTTTAATAACAAATTTACCTATTGTTCTGCTACTTCTGTACTTACCTTGAATACCTCCCATTCCACTTGTCTTCTTGCTTGGTTTTGTCTTCTGTCTTAATTTTCAACAATTATTGTGAGAAGCTGCACTTTATCACACATCCCTGCACTACCCCTGAGAACAGGACATTTTGCCTCATTGAATCCTCTTTCAAACCTCTCCTTCAAACTCAGATCTTGCTATAAACATTATTAGGGATCAGCCAACAATGGCCTGTTTGAAGGACAAATGGAAGTAGTCATTAAGAAAAAGCTTCAAGTGTTTAACAACTTTATATACTTAATGACCTCTCTACTTCCACCCTCTAAAGCTACAAATTTCTCGAGACGAGGAATGTTTCAGTACGCATGCTGCGTATATATGACCAAGACGTGGCATTCCTATTACATAACTATACAAATATGCACCTGCACTTTCTGACAAATATTGCTTCCTTGAAGCTGATCACCTGCGAGCTGATGTTTTTAACTAGTTAGATGGCAGTGATTTAATGAAGAGGACAGCAAAGATAAGGAAAGCTGTGAGAACAGAAGAAGGGCTACATATTTAATCAACTCCTACTACAATTCAACATTTTGCATATACTTCTTCTTCCAGAAGGCTTTTACTACCACGCAAATCGCCTTACTGTCTCTTAATTGGCCACAATCACTCTTAACTGGTCTCAAACAACCACAAAGACAGCAGGGTCAAAAACACCTGGAACAAAACCTCCATGGATAACTTAAGAGGAACCTTAATTTCAGCGAAGCATCTGGCATTGCCCTTCTACCAAATCAAACTGCAATTTATAGCCCTCTAATGTATGTACATTAGGCCATTTCCTTTATGGCTCCACTTCACACAGAAGCAGTAACTGAAGGAAATAATGGAGTGCCCAACAAGTGGGAAAGTAATTGCTCAACAAGCGTGGAACAAGAGAGAGTCAGTTGCACACCGCGCACATGTGGCAGCTCTTCAGAGCCCGGCCCTGCAGTGGTAACAGAAGGCTGGTGTTAGAGAACAAGCACACTGCAGGAACTCTGCCAAGCAACAGCCAGGAGCGCTTGTCCATCTAAATCCTAGGGTCCTTAAGGATTAGGGGTCAGGAAACAATTCCTTCCAACAGCACCACCTCCTGCCTGTACCTGCCAGTCATTAGCCACGCACAGTCAGGAGACCAGCTCCGAGCTCTAGTCTTACACTACACACAAAGAACCGTATTAAAAGGATGCTACAGTGGCATTGCAAGGATGGTGGGCAGCAGAAGGGACAGTTCAGATGCCCTGGCTTGAAGAGAAATGCAGAAATACCTTGTGTGAAGACCATCTTAATGGTTTTGGTTGTGGATTTTTTTTCCCTCTAGATATTCCCATTGTCACTCCATTTCTATTAAATTTATTCAGCAAGTTTCTTACAACTCAGAAGCACGATACAGAATTCAAACATAAAAGCTAAAATGTTATCAAACTAAGGTTGCTACACAGCCTCTGTCCAGCCCTTTCTGCCTGTTCAGTCTCGATTACACATCCTCTGTTACAAGCTTCCCCTTCCCAGGAGTCCCATTCCACCCAGGGCCCTGTGTTCAAAGCCTCACTGAACAACGCAGCGACCAGTGGCCCTGCACCTGACTCCTCACACGGCACAAATGCTGCCCCACAGACAATAGAAAAGCCTTGCAAAAAGGTTATGATGGTTGCCTTAGTGCATGTATACGCCTCAGAAATACTAAGTTATTCATCAAGCACATTCCTTCTCTTTCTTCCTTTATATTGAACTAACACCATTTTCATGTTAGTTTCGGGCTTGAGAAGTTTACATCCCAGAAATCTCCCCGTGCAGTCATCATTCACAGGGCACAATAGTGTCACTCCACGAAACTCTGTTAGAAAGTAAAGGAAAAATATTACCAACCACCTGAGAAGAGTGTGGTTTATGATTTCTCCCGTAACACAAAGAAAATCTACACCAAAAATTATCAGAGGGAAACTCAAAGACCTTAGCCATAAGACAGCCCTTTGCTTCATTTGATGCTACAATGAGATCAGAACTTAGATACATTTCTCTCAAAGACAGTATCTAGAACTACCTGCAGCTTTAAAGCAAAAATAGTGCATTGTTTTACATTCTCTTCTCACTTGGAAGGATACGTGCCCTCTTGAAGGCTAGGAATTTGCTTTAAAAATGAGAAATTTACTGCAAAGTCTGAATACAATCCACAAGAATCAAATAGTCTGGGTTTAGCCTGCAAGCAAAGCACCACATCAAGGTTGTCACCATAATCTTCCTATTTCTTATAGTGAAAAGATGATAAAAAATATTAAAATAAATTAAGTACCAATTCTGTACACTGTGTTAGATCATCTGACATGGATCAAATTGCATTGCCACCTGCTAATTAGCAAGGATGAATTAAAGTTATGGAAGAAATCTTACTTTCTCAATTTTTAAGTATTCTTACACCTTATCCATTCTTCTTAAAAATAAATAAATAAATGTGGAGAACTTGACAAAAGCTACATGTTAGCCAGAGCTGCCTGGTCTGAGAAAAGGCCCTACATTTATTTTTACTACTCACTTACCACTTCTTAAAATGAGATCTTACAGGAAAAGTTCGGGCATTAATCCCAAATCAGGATAAAATTTCTGTATTGTTTCATCTGAATGTCAGATTTTCCTTAAAAATTGAGTTTCCAGAGATCAGACATGAGAAAATGAGTGTGCAATCAAATCTACATACCAGAAAACTGATGGCTACAGTAACAAGTATATTAAATCAGTACACTGGGCAAAGGTTCTCCTATGGTTACAGTCATTTGACCTTTAGCCAGCTCTTAATGCCCCAGCCAACCCTCTAAAGATGGAGATTTGCAGCAGCTTCTTGTCTGAAATAAGCCATGAAAAGATTCTTCTGAACCCACTGTACAAGCATTCATTTAAAATGTCATGAATGTGCATGAAATCTGAGTGCTTCTAACAGCTTACTTTGCAGCTTCTGTTTAAATGCACTGACTCTGAACCACAAGAGGATAAAAGGACTCAAACCTTCCAGTCTGGCACTCATGGCCCTAAAACATACACAAGCACCTCTTCACAGGTGTGTTTACCTAGTTTAAACCTTATTTAAATAGACTCTTGATGCACACACTTTCCACAAACACCTGCTTCTCCCACTGCACTGCTGACTTGTACAAGGCAGTTGCATTCAGTTATTTTCTGTCCTAAAACCATCCTACACACCAGTAAGCAGTAATTCAGTCACAAAGATCCTGGTTACTGACTCATCCTCCCAATCAGAGCAAAGCACAAATTCTGCCTTGAGGAGAAGGACTACAGAAGTACCTGTTTTTATCTGCACATCAAGCTGGAATCGTCTAAAGACTTCAACAGCAAGATTTAAGAAAACCCAATCCTCACCAGATCATGGGAAAAAAGGCTGAGTTTGAGTTTGTATGAGTTTGTATTTCCAGCCATTTTTGGTTACAAAACCTCTACCATCTGAGCTCAAGAGCATCCTAACTTAGAAACACTCAGGAAAGAGAAGATGCTCCGTTACCACTGGACATCAAAAAGAAGCTTCCTTTTGTTGACCTAAATCCATAACAAAACTGACAAAGTGAACAGACTTTAACATCCAGACGTATTTTCTAGATACTCAATGTACTTTAAAAAGCAGTCGAATGAAAGCTGTGGTGCAATTACCCTAGATGGAAATCTGTATCAATACTGCAGCTTCCATCAGCTTTAAAATAACCTTTGAAGACCTGGTTTTGTTTCAATTTTGCAAGCCTAGACAAAGCTTGATAGTCATTGTTTGCATGCAGTCATAACTCGGGACACTAGTTTGTGTTTTTTTTGTTTTTTTTTTTTTCTTCTGAGCATTGGAAACATGAGACATCATATCAGACAGGTTTATGCTGCTCATCTTAGTTCAAGATTCAACTATTAAGTTTATCTTGGAGTAACATACACACCACCCAAGATGAGAGAACATCAATTTTTCTGTTTTTCACACCATAGCTATCAACATTAAAACATATCCAGTATGTGAAAGTGTAAAAATTGCACAAAATAAAACCAATGAGAGGGGATCAGAGAAGACATGCTGTTCATTTTCAAATTATTAAACAGCTCTTATAAATCTACATAAAATTAAATTTCACTGCTAGAATTTTAGAGAGTAACATCATTCCCTGTATGTCAGGTCCAAGGCCTTTCAGTAGGTATGCTGAACTGCAGAAATGAAGCTATTCTTACCACAGGCATGGGTTTGTTTGTGCTGAGCAACAGCATCTTCTCTAGATGTTTCCTTCAGGAGCCCATTTAGACATTACAATGGGATGGGATGCCACTAGATAGTTGCAGGCAAGGATTTACTATTTTTGGTAATCAAATAAAAGACATTATGTAATTTACTTACTCTTGAGGAGCAACACTTTGAAATGGGAATCTTTAGCTGCGGGAGGTATACAGTGCATCTTTAGCCCCTTGACCAGGGTATTTCAGCATCACAGTCACGACAGAGTTAATACCCACTAGCTCAGAGGAGAACAAAAGGTACTCCACTGCAACATGCCTAACATTTACATTGCCTCTCTTTGCTCATTAAACAGGTTTTGGTTAAATAATGAACAAACTGTATTACAGACTCCGATGAGAATTCCAAAATTATAAATCAACTGGTAAAGCCCAGAGGAGAATGAAGGGAGTGGGAGGGAAGGAAGGATAATATTGACTAATATAAAGGGCGCAGCTTGACAGTGGATATTCCTGCCACACCTGATCAAACATGCTCCATGGGGGAGGGGAAGGGGGGGCGAGAGCAAGAGGGGAGATGGGACAAGGCAGCCTGAAATTTGCATCCGGAACAGATTAAAATGGGTTCTTGGGGGATTGAGAAAATACATAATATATATTACTATAAATGCAAAATTGTACTAAAAGCTAACTCAAATGTCAAAGATTACAGCTTGAATAAATTTAAATATAAAAGCAATGTGTTTCCATGAGCTAATGAAAGAGACATGAAAGGAAGGTCCAGGCAAAAAAAAATAATAATAAAAAAAACTCTGCCCCAACCCCCAAATAATAATAATTAAAAATAATAATAATAAGCTTGGACTTTTCATTGCCTGGAAGATGAGGCAGTAGAGTCTGTATCAAAGTATTGCTTGAAATCCAGTCTGTCTAAAATGAAAAAAATGAACATAGCAATGATGTCCTATCTCAAGACACTAGTCTACACATCACAAGTCATTGAAGATGAAATTATCTGTTCAAAAGAATCCCATGTAATCAAACCAATCATCATCATCATATATAAGCAATTACTAGCTCAGCGTAAACCTACTTACATGATGACTAATACTCACAGAGAGTCTCTCAGTATGTGGAAATTGGCTTTCTCTAACATGAGCAGATACTCAGCTTGCATTTTTTCCCAACAAGTCAACAGCATATTGCATCCAGGAGCTACAGATTAATGGCCAGCCCCTGACATTTACTCGTATTGCATTTGTTCAAGCATCCTGACATCTCCCCACCTTGTTGATCAGAAGTGCTATTTGCAATAATGGCAAAGAACTTCAGGAGTCTCATCTTCAAAATTTTATCTCACAGAAGGACAGATTAGTGCCAGGAAATCATCCTCCTAAAACAATTCTGATGGTTGTATGCATATCTTACAGAAGATGAGTGAGCTTACAGAAACACACAAATCCACTCATTTAGTCTGGGGAAAAGTGTAACACGCAGAACAAAGATATCCAAAAATACAAACTGTGCAGGAGTTGCCTATGATGTCATGACCTCACAGAAGAGTCCTGCTCACAGCCAGGAGATGTTCACCAGGCAAAGAAAAATAAAGCACTACACTTGCAGGCAGCCACAACCAAGGAAGAAATAAGGGCTTAGAGCTGGCACAGGTCCTCAGCACCTGGATGGGGCGCTGCTGTAGTTCTAGTGAACTTAGTTTTGAGGAGATTTCAGGCTCAGCACTGACACGAGAACAGGAACATTCTGCAATCAGAAATGCGATAAGTCCATCTCAAATTTCAGCTGTAGTTCAGAACACTCACTGTGATAAGGGGATCAGAAATAAGGCTTCCTTCAGAATACTGCAATCAGTAAGAAATTTTGGGAAGAACCAGCAGAATGCCACATACAGCTCAGCATTAGCCTCACTTCCAGACTATCAATATATACTGGGGTTAAACAGCTACTCCTGAAACTATAAACAGAGAAAACGTGGGTGGAAATGGGAAAAATTGTCTGGGAGCAAAAACCTAGTCATAATCCACATCACAGCCATATGCTCTACTTCTGTAATTAATACAGAACCCCAGCTCCTTTCGGTGCAACTGGTCACAAAGTAAAACACTCAAATCTTGAGTCATTCGTGTCAAGATTCAAGAGGTGCAAATGAAAAGTCAAGTCTCATCTTCACTTCTTACTGATAACAAATGATGAAACCCAACAAACTGAAGAATTTAAGGAGAAACCAAATAATGGGAGACACCTTTCCAAGCAGATTTTTCTAGTCACTCACAGATCAGAAAGCATAAGCAAAGCACAAAAAGATTATACATAATAATATAGCAGATTTCCCATATTACTACAAGCTTTAGTATAATCAAAAAAAACACGTAAACACACACATGGATGGATGGATAAGTCCAGATAGTGGCAACAGTAGTATCTGTATGCTAGTTTAGTACTCATATTATTCATCTGGAAAAGCATATACTTATTAACTCTTTTCTTGTTATTCAGTATATGATCTTTGGGTAGTAAATAAGACAAAAAAGCACACTTGCACACAGAAGGAAATATAACATTTATTTGCACGTACCCTAGAAGGCACACATACCTGCTGATTTCTGCATAAGCTTACCTGTTATATTATTCAGCACTTCTTTTAAGACGCTAAAGCTATGCAGCAGGGGATCCCTTTCTTCATCCTATAGGTTATATATAGGAAGGAAGTCATTAATAAAGCAAGAAGACAAATCTTAATGATGAACATGTAAAGATCTCACCTTCATATTCAAAGAAGCACTGTGGGTTGCGTTTATCACTGTCAGCCTGTTTACTCCATCAAAATCAAGGCAAGCATTTTTATTTTCCTTCTCGTGCTACCCAATGCTGTACAGCTTAAATGTCAACGAATAAGTTCAAGACTGAGCATTCTACTTCGGTTTTACTGTCCTTAGAAGTATTTCTGATTAGCCTTCCACTGTTCAACAAATTTCAGAGCAGATCTACCTCATACCATATTGAAATGGCTCATCTGGATTTGCTATAATGTTAATCTATGCAGATTGTAATGGGAACAGAAATAAAATGACATTTGGTGCCATTAAAATAACTTGAAGAAAGAATCACGTTATGAAATTTATATGAAAAGCTGCATCCTTTAGCCTTAGTTTATCTTTAGGATATTAAAATAAGGAACAGCAGTTTCTCCAAGCTATGTACATCTGCAGCCACACCTATGGGGTGGCAGTGAGCACTAATGAAATGCCCGTTAGAAGGAACCCTGCCCTCTGACAGACTGAAAGCACTTGGGCTGGGTGACAGCCACCTGCTATTCACATGGCATTCTGAAGTGCACCACAGATGCAGCACACCACGCGCACACATCTGCGCTGTGGAAACCATAAACTGACCAAGGCACCATTACTTAGAAACGTCGTGCTAATGGCTTTTAATAGCACAGGTATGAAACTATTAACGGGTTCCATTCAAGAGTGCAACTAGCACTCACAAAACAGAGCTAAAACAAACATACTTTGCCATGTGAAAAATTTAAAACTACCGCCATATATAGCGACTTCCGCAACTGTTATTTCATGGCTTCATGATCAGAACCATCAAGTGTAATGGGGTACAAAATATATATACAGATATTTCCCTTAAAAAAAAAAAACTTTTAAAATTCCTGATATACTAGAAGATAAATAGAAGATAAAAAGTCTAAATGAGATGATTCTTGTGTGGAATAAAATCAGAGGTTTTGTTTGTTTGTTTACAGGGTATACAGGTAGGAGACTTCCAGCTTTGTACCTCTGACCGTCACTAACACTCAAGAAACCAAAACTGCTTTCCATGAAACAATGCAGAAAAGCATTCTAACTTTAGTTACAAAAGTACTCCTCAGAGTGCCAAAAAGATGGAGGGAGTTTTCTAAAACCAGACGGTTTCTGCCATAGCATGAACAGGTAGCAACAACCTAAGGTAACTCACCAGATGTGTGTGAGTGCTCCATCGGGCGTTACGCTTTATGGCTCCCACCACCGCATTGATTTCACCTTGTACGATGTAGATGTTTTTATCCACCATCCTGACGACCCTGAAAATGAAGATTATTCGATTAATTTTCAGCCCCTCAGAATCACTCCCTTCCTCAGACTCTAAGGATCAATCTGGCCCTAGTCAAGCAGGAGGCCTGCAGAGATGAAAAAAAAAATAACTCCACCACTTCTAGATCTTTGTTTTGCGCAAACACTTTTTTTTTTCTCCCCAAAAAGAAGACAAAAGCAAGGTACTTTTCCACAAAGCGCGCTTTCAAGAACAGGAGAACAGACCATTAGTTAGAACAGGGCATCTGCAATGCAAGACAACTTCATCAAGGCACTTTCCTCTTTTTTCCAGCATAAGTAAGTTCAGAGAAAGATACAGTGTCAGGGTACCAGCAGACACCCCCATGACAATGCCACAATACACTCATCTCCTGCACTTCTGCAAAGTCCTGCAGCTCTAAACAGAACACAAAGCTCATCTTGTACTCTGTTAAATAAGCATCAGGGGCTTGAATAAGCTGCCTAGAACAAAACTCTTTGGGACTTGAGACTTGGACAAAATAACATCGTTTATAAAATGCCTTCATTTCACACCTGCTTCGTGAAGAAGGCTTCTTAAGAAAGAAGACGAGTACAAAAAGTCAAGAGTAAGATCCCACAAAACGGGCAAAACCAGATGGAACATGGGGAGAAAGTGTGAAAGCAAAAAGTAGACATTTACATTCACGGAGCCTGAGGGAAAAGCTTAAATCTAATGTACCCAAAGAGAAAGCCAGAAGAGAAATATTTTTAATGGTCTGAGAAAAAGAAACCAAGATTAGTCTACTACAGGGCTGTTCTCTCTCCACTAGCTATAGCCCAGATATAGTGGAGTGTAAACAAGTAACGATGGAGAGGAATGAACAGACACCGCTGTTTGTAGAGAATAAACAGGACTTATAAAGAGACCAGAGTCAGATGATGCCGTGTCTGCAAACAAGTATTTAGTGAAATGGTAGATGCTAATGAGACTTTGTCAGAAGCTATGAAAGGAAAACGAGGAACCCAGTTTTAAAACCCATCAGGACATCCACAGGAAAGGAAAGGACTGGAAACAGCTGAAATGCTAATCTCAGCACTTCCAATCAGGCAGGCACATTTAAAGGACTCCATTGGGGTGGGGGGAGAAGAAAGAATATCAGGATTTTTGTCCATTAGCAAAAGCAAAGCCAGGAGGACACAATTTTGGTCCATCACCCCAAGCTTCAGAAACACCACCACACAAATCTCAGAACAGACATCCTGGATCTGTCAGGCTTCGCTTTAATTAACATGTTTGAATTATCAACAACACTTCAAATATACAAATATTCTCTGAGCGAAAGAGACTAATTTGCTTCAGGACTCTGCAAACAAGAAAGAAAAATATAAAATGATGCCTTATCAGGGGAGAGCCTCCGATTTGTTGTTTCGATTTGGTATGTTTGCAACAGGGTGCATAATCTTACAGCAACGCTGCTTCTTACTTCATTGGGTTATTTAGAAATAACCGTATTCCTGAGAGTTACACAACGAACTGGGGGCAAAGACAAAAATACTTGATAACACGGGAACTGGCATGAGAGACCAGATCAATAGTTTCTCACTCCCTGCTAGATGATTCAGAAAAATAAACACCCAGCTGTGCCAAGCAGTGTGCCTGGGCCCTGAAGAACAACAGCTTAGAACCTCCCTCCGCATTTGTACGTAGCAGAAGCCCAGGGATTTTCCTACTCATTTGTCCAACGCTTGAGAGATGTTCCCATCCCAACGGTAACCTATTTCATGTAGTAGTTATATGATGGCTTTACAATGTGATCCCTAATTTTATGCAATTTTTTTCTACCTCAGCATGTCATTTTTATATTAGTACAACACATTTATGGGAAATTTTATCTCCCTTATAAAGTCCCTCACTTACCTCTTCACTAATTCCAATATTTTCCACATCTCCACATGGAAAATCTCAGAACAAAACACTGGTCCACAAAGGCACTTTTAAGGAAATGTTGTACATTCAAATTTGTCAAAACCCAAGTTTCGCTGCCTTCCCTGCTACAAGCCAATGCTGAGCACATAAACCTGGCAGTGCCATTCGAGGCATTCAGCAAACTGACTTCAGGAAACAAAGGCTCCCCTAACCTGATTTGGAAAAGCACGTAAAGAAATGGCAAACATGTATCAGTGCCCCGCACACACACTCATACTCAACAGATACAGTGCCACTGAAAACAGTTATCAAAGCTTAAATACTATTCCGCACACTGTAGAGTTTGCCCATGGTACTATTTCTTCTGCCTTTAAGCTAAAAGAATCATGAAGAAAATCGAGCCCAGTCCACCACAAACACAGGGTAAAGATGATAGAAAGTCCTGCTCCACATTTAAGCTTTCAGCCAACCAAGAAATGGTACTAACACGTTCCAAAGCAAACCACAGCCAACTATCTTTGTTCATGGAAGAGATCATTGCAGCTGTGTGCTGGAGAAGGAAACAGAAAATAATTACGGGGGGGGGGGGGGGGGGGCAAAAAAGACCAGAGAACTATTTTCAGGGAGATTCGCTTTGCGAGTTGGACTCAGCAAAAGCATCATCCACCCTGTAAAACCGTTTAAAAGTTTATTTCAAGGATGGAAATATCTTCTCCAAACTCTGTACTTCCTGAAGCTTACCCTTTTTCAACTGTCAAGACAATTTCAGCATTCAAGCAACAACTGCTCTCACTTCAGAGCTTAGTGTAGATGTTCTATACTGAAAAAAAGTTGTAAAATTGAAAGTAATGCTCTGAAGCTTCAGAGAAAGTTAAAAGATTTACCAGACCAGCACTGGGTGATGCACTGGGTTTAGGAACACCTGGGGGTAGTCAAACAAAACCATTAAATGTTTGTTCAACCTACAAAAAAAAAAAAATGCTAAACAGGGTTCATGTCAGAAGAGTATGAACTAAAGAGTGGGATATCCTATAACTGTTGGACAGGCTGCCAGAACTGCTAATGCTAAGATCAATAAACACTGAAATGAGCTCCCGAGTAAAGCCATGGTTCCTCCAGCTCCTGGTGCCTTCAGATCAAGATGGGATGCCTTTCTCAAAAGGAATTTTTAATCACACAGAAGACAGCGGAATCAGCATGGGAACACCTGGATGAACTTCTGTGGTCTTGAGTTACACAGAAAAATCAGGAGAAGTCCCTATTGCATTTCAGAAGCATTTTATTTTCCCATTTCCTCGGTTAATCCCGCACAAAGTCCTATTTCTCTCTCACAATAGGTTCATGCACCTGCTGAAGCCTACAGACCAGTCCGCAGCTTTTGCTCCTGCTCGGAGCTTCAACTGGCAGCTCCAAACCAGCGCAGCTGCCCAGCCCACCTCGAGAAACAGGGAAGCTGTCATCAGTCACGGCCTCACCGCTAACAAGGTCAGAAGACTGGAAGAAGGTAAACACACGAGAATTTCATAGAACAACAAAGTCTAACGCCCACACACTTGTCAAAGCTTTCGCCAATGCTCTGCGGACAGGAACGGCCACTCTTCTGAGACTCTTTAAATAGCACCAGATGCAAAACTTTCACGTAAAAACAAGGGCAACATCTACACCTGCAAACGTGACCTCACACGTGCGCTGAACGCTCCGCTGCTCAGCCCTGAAGCACGCTGTCCCAGCACACAGGAACCCCGATTTCTTCCCTGGGTGTTCCCACAGGTACGCTTTTAGGAAGCGCTGCATTCCCTGCGGGGCAACACCTGCAGCGCTGCTGGCAAACAGGCAGCAGCAAAAGCCTGGCTGGTCCCATCACCTCACCTCTTCCTATCGGTACTTTTAGCCCTCAGCCACGCTGAGGGACCCAGCCCCGGTGAAGCGGCTGCAGTGGGGCGCAGCGGGGAGCGGGGACGGGTTGGGGTGAGGGGCGAGGGGGCTCCTGCAGCCCCGCTCCGGCTGCCTGACCCTGCCCCGGCCCTCACACTGACACACGGCGCGGAGCTGCCATGCTGACACACACACAGCGTGCAGCCCCCCCCCGCCCCGCAGCCCACGGGACGGCTCCTGCCCGGGCCCCCTCCTCCCTTTGAGGCCCCTGTCGCGATAGTTCACTCGACAGCCGCCCCCGACACGGCCAGGCCGCGGGCCTGGAGCCGCTCCCCGAAGGCCGGCTCCTGAGGCCTGGAGGAACAGAGCCCACGTGAAGGCCTTGTGGGCACAGCGGCTTCCTGCGGCCCCTGTCGCGGGCGAGTCGCGCCTGTCGCGACACCGAGAGCCGGGGGGCTGCTGTCGCCGTGCCCCCCTCACCTCCCCCCTCCCCCACCGGCCCGGAGCCGCCTCAGCTCCGCCCCACCAGCCCCCCGCGCCCTCCCTGCCCCCCTCCCCGGCCGTGGCGTCGCGACACTATCGCGACAGGCGGCGGCCGCCCGGCACTGACCCCCGCATCCAAGATGGCGGCGCCTGCTCCCCTCGGCGGCCGCTCCGCGCATCGGTGGCGCCGGGGCTGGGTGGGTGCCGGTGCCCGCCCCCTGCCCGGCCCGGCCCGGCCCGGCCCTGCCCCCCCCTGCTGCCCGCGGCGTCCTGCGGGCCCCCGGCCGCCACCGGCCCCGCTCCGCTGCGCTCTGACGTGGAAACGGGCGCACCCGAACCCGCTGCCTGCTCACTGCGCTGACGGGCAGCCCGCGCAGCCAACCCGCGCGCGGCGCGGCGGCCCAGCCGGCCCCGCCGCCCAATGGGGAGCGCGGAGGGCGAGCGGAGAGGGGCGGGCCCTGCGGGGATAGGCGGGAGGGAGCCAATGAGAGGCGAGAGGGTAGAAGTAGCGGCGCGCTCAGCCAATCGCGGGGGGAGCCGGCAAACAGGGGGCGGAGCTAGGTCGATGGGGGAGCAGCAAGGGTGGTTGAGAGGGAGCCGGGAGGCAGGGCCGCCCGCGCAAAGCATTGTGGGGGAGGCGGGGGGGGGCAAAGGGCAGCGGCCCTCAGGGGGTGGCAGGGCAGGGCAGGGCAGGGCAGGGCAGGGCGGGCACGGGGGGGCTGCCCCAAAGCTGGGCTGTGTCCTGAAACATAAACACAAAAGTAACTGGTCACTGCCCTAAAACACGAAACTGGGCACAGTCCTAAAACATAAAAGTGTTCACTGTCCTAAAACATGAAACTGGTCCTTGCCCTAAACTGGTCTCTGTCCTAAAACATAAAAACAAAAAAAACCTGGTCCCTGTCCTAAAACTGGTCCCTGTCCTAAAACATGAAACTTGTCCCTGCCCTAAAACATAAAAGCAAAAAAACTGGTCCCTGCCCTAAAACTGGTCAGTGTCCTAAAACACAAAACTGGTCCCTGCCCTAAAACATAAGTGCTCAAGCACCCACCACAACCCTCACCCGCAGAGAAAAAAGCCACCACCTAAGCAGCTGGCGCAACAAGGAGGCTGCTGGCTCCTTCCCTTCTGCCCTGCCGCAGCAGCACCGGCAGCCCCCCGGTACCTGCAGCCATCTGGGGGCTCCCCGAGCTGGTGGTGGTTTGCCCTCTGCCCACCCTGCTCCCCTGTCGTGGCAGCTCCTGTCACAGGGCTTGAAACCCAGCCAGCCCGCAGCCTTCTGCTTCACCCGAATGCATCTTAGTGCATTAATAAAGAGCAAACATTGCAATGTGCTTTGCATTTTTACTCGCCATCCAGCACTGCATTGTCTGGAGAGGAAAACAATACAGCGCGGCCCCATGCTGTCTGGGGAGAAGCAAGTTCACCCTCACGCACTGTGCGCTGCGTTATTCAGCCATCAGGCACCCCCTGGCCTGACAGAAAACCCTGCAGATGCTGTAGTGCCGCACTGACAGCCCGGTCCGGCAGCAATGGGGAACTTTGGGGTCCTGGATTGCCTGATCCGGCAGCACAGGCGTGCACAGCTGTGTGCATACCACATGTGAGCAAATTGGAGCCTTACACACAGCACAGGACAGCGAAACCCAGGATCAGAGCAGCGCAATCTGGGCAAATCCCCCAGGTTCACGCTGTGTGATCAGGAAAGCTGGGCTTTACGCTCGCTACAAAGATGCAGCCTTTCCGCTGAGTTTTTGTTTTGAATGTTTCTCCTCAGCCCACAAGGAGCATAAGGAGGGGCCGCAAACAGCGACAATCCTCCACGCAGCCCTTGCCCAGCTGCTTCTCCAGTTCACCTCCTTCCACGGGAGGCACACGAGCAGCCAGCTGGTTGCACAGAGCAGTTTCCATGGGGCACTCCAACTGCTCATGGCAGTCTTCGTTCGGGACCAGATTGCCAGCGCAATAGCGTGCTCCCCACAAGCTTTGATGAGAATATAACAAATCCGTGCTGCCAACCACCTCAGCCTCTGCAATCTGCACTGATGGACGGGACCGGCTTTGCACGGTCCATTACTCTTGCTCAGCTCCTGCCAGTTTGCGGTCATCCACAGAGGCCAGATTTCAGACACGCAGGCACACGCAACACGGGAATTTTCCACCAGGTTAAATAGTCTGGGAGAGGTTGAACTTCCACCCCCTTCTCATGGAGGCTTTTGCTATTTCTCTAAGGCTCAGTGAGGTCTCCAGAAAAAAGGCAAAGAGAGGGATTTGGCTCAGAAGGTAGAAGCAGTTGTCATGGCTAGGAACTACTTGCAGTTACTCTCCCCAGAGCTGAGAATCCAAAAAAGAAAAAAAAAAAAAAAAGAAAAAGCCATTAAACACTGAACGCAGTTGTTCTCAGCAGCTGCTCCTTTCCAGAGCAAGCTCAGGTAGAGGCTAGCCCACAGCCAGCTGAAGTCTCTCCAAATGGAAACTGATGTTCTGCATCTGGTGCAATCTGCACTCAGGCCAGGACCTACAACTGAAGCAACAGAGCTAAACTGAGAGACTTGAGAATACTGAAATCCTTCTCTGGAAACTCTGCAGAGCACAACACTGAAGCTGCAGAGCAGTCCCATTGGGCTGAAACATCCTCCCGGCTGTTCTACCTTCCCCATGTCTCAGGAGTGCTCCTGCATTTCCCCGTGACGTGAAGCTCTGCAGACAAACATCCCGATGTAACATTTCCCATTGTCTCTGCTTGGCCACGAGAAGCCATGCCTTTTTGGCAGGAGCAGCCTGACCTCAGTCAGTCCTATCTTCGTCACCTCTTGGCTAGGCTACGGCTATGTGATACACCTGGGCACGAAGCCCACAACACTGGCAAATAGCAGCTAGAAGAGCATGCAGCAGTGGGAGCCCTGGCCACCACGAACGCATCAAACCCACCCTCCGCTCCCCGTGCCACCTATCCCAGGAGGCAAAGCCATATTCAAGTCTCACTCCTGATCTTCAAAGCATCTGAGGGCATGGCACCAGCGTGGCTAAAAGATTAGTTAAGACACAAAGGTGGAAACCACAGTCAACAATCAACAACTCCACCACCCTCCAGGTGCAGCAGAATGGCTGAATTTGGCTGTGGCAGAGACGGAGTTTTCTTAGAGAACAAACTCCTCCTGGCTGGTAAAAAGTAGAGTATGTCTAATGTGCTGAGTAATTCCCTCCTTTTGCACATCCCATCTCTCTGCCAAGATGTGAGTCAGGTTTGCTCTGGGTTTTGTTTGCTTTTGCTTTTTTTTTTTTTTTCCTCCTTCTATTTTCTAATTAACACAAAGTAGTAACATCTGTCTCCTGAACCCAGGTGAAGTTCTTGGTCTCTTCTGCAGCAGCGAATCCTCCAGCTGGCAAGACAAGATGAACTACCGCTAAGTCTTGGCACCAAGCACAAGGGCTGCTACTACATTTCAACAGCAAATGCTAGAGCCCTCCCTCCCAAAGAGACCATTCATGCAACAGGGCGGTTGCAAGGAGGTTGTCCTAGTGAAAGCCTCCCACTTCAGCTCCCCAGATCCTCTAATCCAGCAGTCTTCGTGCTGCACTTCACTGGGAGCAAGCTTGTGACATGGTGCCGCTTCTTATTTCCAGTTGCCTGAAGGAAATAGCTAAAAATACCTTTGCTTCATTACTACTTTAAAGCATAAGCACTAATTGTATTTGCTGCAGGCTACGCACGGGGAAAGGTCTGGAGGGGAAGGCAGGCAGTTCAAAGCACCACCCTCCATTGCCGCAGCCCGGGAGCTGGGTTTTCAGCTTCCCTGAGGCACGTGGTGATAGGGATGGACTGTCCCGGGAAAGTGCTAATGCTGCCGTGCTGCGCCTGCTTCTCCTGATGGAGAGGAGCCTGTGCCGGGATGGGTTAAAGTCGGGGATGGGAAAAGCTGTGCTCTCGTTTGCTGTCACTTCTGGCAGGCCAAAAGCAGCAGGGCAGACACAAACCTCAGAGTGCCACCCTTATAAAAACACGGTAATTTCTCACGAGCATGTCAGCATTGCCAGCTCTTCTCAAACTCTCCACACTTCTACTGAATTAACGTGTTTGTGTGTGGTTCTGAACCATAATTTGTAACGCCCGTGTCTGCTTAACCCCTCCTGATATCCTGTGCCGCTTTGCCCGCGCTTGCCCTCCATACATCACATCCATACAGCTCGTAAATCACCGGGGTTAACATCCCCTAAGCTCCAGAACACGTCGGGGGGAGAGCCCGCGGGGACCTTTGGCACCATAAACCGGCGGCACGCTGCCAGGGAAATGACCCCGAGGAAACCCCGGGGCCCGACGGCGGGGCCGAGCCCGCTCCAGCTCCTGCAGGATCCCGGCAGGGAGAGGAGCCGCCTGCCCCGAGCCTCAGCCCCGACGGCGGGGCGGAGATCCCGGGGCGGACACCTCGGGGCCGGAGCCGTCGGTGCCCGGCGGTGGGGCGGACGGGAGGCACGGGGCCGGCGAGCTGCGGAGCGGAGCGGGCAGGGCACGGCCCGGAGCAGCGCCCGGTGCCGGTGCCGGTGCCGTGCCCGTGCCCCCGACGGCGCCGCCGCTCCCCCGGCCCTGGCGCGGCGCCGACGGCGGCAGCACCCGCGCTGCCGGGACGGGGCGTGGCCAACGCGGGCCGGGCGAGGCCCGCCGCGCGCCTCAGCCAATCCGCGAGCCGGGGCGCGGCGGGATGCAAATGAGGCGCGCTGCGATTGGTCGCGCCGGGCTGGAGGGCGGGGCGCGGGGCGGGGGCGGGGCGGGCGGCGCTGGACGGGGCGGGCGGCGGCGGTCGCGCAGCTGGAATGGGGCGGGCGGGAGCGGGGCGCCCGGTGCAGCTGGCGGGGGGCGCCGGCCGGCCGCCATAAAGTGAATGGCCGGGGTGAATGGCAGGCAGTCGGCCGGCGCCCTCCCCGTGAGCCGCGGGCCGGCAGCGAGGCGCCGAGTGCCCGCCCAGCCCCGGGATTTACTCGCCGACGGCGGCGGAGCAGCCCGGGCGGCGGGGCGGGGGGCAGCAGCTTCGCCCCGCTCGCAGGACTGAGGCCGCCCAGCAGCCGAGCCCGCGCCTGGAGCCGCCGTAAGTGCCCCTCCCGGCCCCGCTTCCTCCCCCCGCTCCCCGCCGAAACCGGCGGCGGAGCCAGAGCATCCCCGGCGGGGCGGCTCGGGGCGCTCCGCCCGGCTCCGCGGGCTCGGCAACCCCATCCCGGCACCCCCGGGGGCGGCGGGCGCACCGGGAGCTGCCCCGAGCTCCGGCAGCGGCCCCGGGCTCCGTGCGCGGTGGAGCTGCTCCCCGGGCCGCCCGCCGCCGGAGCGCCGCAGCCCCGGCCGCCCCCTCGGGGCCGCCGCGGGCCCCTCCCGGAGCGCCTGGCGGTTGCTAAACTTAGGCATTTTCCACTCGGGAGAGCGGGGCAGGGGCTGTTTAAATTAGCCGGGGCTCGCCGTAAATAACGGGCTGCCGGATCGGCTGTCTGCAGGGTCCGGGGGAGCGGGGAGACACCGCCTGGGAAAAGGAAGGCGGCCCGACGGCTTCTGGACAGCTGGATAAATGATATTTATGTAACGGGCTGCCGCCTGTTTACAGCGCGGCCGACCTCCCTGCAGCTCCGGGGAGAGGGCGAGCCCGGCCCCCGCCGACGGGGCGAACCTGCCCCGGGCTGCCGGGGGCTCCCGGGGGCCGTCGCCGCCGGGGGTCCCGACCGGGAGCGAGAGAGCCGGCCGGCCCCCGGGGGGAGGCTCCGGGCAGAGCCGGCTGTCGGGCTCCGGCCGCGGGCAGGCAGCGGAGCGGCGCCCCGGAGCTCTCTGGGCGGCGGGGGGAGAGCCGGGGGGGCTGCGCTGCAGCTGCTGGAGCCGGCTCGGGGGGGCGGCGGGGCCCCGGGCCGGTGCCGCCGAGGGGGGCACACCTGTCGGCCCGGAGCCCCCGGACAGCTGAGCGGGACGGGCTGGGACGGGCGGCCCCCCCCCCCCGGCTCCGCACTCCGCTCCCAGCCGGCTCGGCTCGGCGGGGGAGGCTGTGGGGGTGCGGGAGCGAGCCCCCGGCCGCAGCGCCCCGGGGATGCGCCCACCTCGGTGTTCCCCAGCCGGATCGGGGGGTCCCGCTCTGTGCCCTGCGGGGTGCCCGGCTGGGGTGGCTTCGTGCCCTCCGCCAGTTGGAGGGATGCTGAACGCAGCAGTTTAGGAAGGGGGCTCTCGGGAGCGTGCCCCGTGTTCCTGTCCCAGCTTCCAAAGGAGGAAAAAGGACGGCGTTTTTGGCGATGGCACCGGGGTCTCCCCGAGCCCCCCGCTCCCGTGGCGTGCCGGTGAGCCGGAGGGATGGGTGTTTGCTCAGGCGTCGGTCATGCCTTGCTGTGAGGGACAAAGAGCTGCCTGCTGGCTCCAGAGGGACCAGCAGGGCACGGGAGCTGCTCTCAGGCTCCACAAATGTTTGCAGAAACGGGGCAGGGTTTGGTTTTCGTTAGCAAATGGCCGCAGCATGCCCGGTGCTCCCTATCGAGAGCCCTCGCAGGAGATGGCTGTCCCTGGTGTCCCGGAGGGGGCTGTGGGCAAGGGCAGTGTTTTTCCTCGTGTTACTGGGATTGCACAAGACCTGCAGGCTGGGCTCTCCCCATGAAACCCACCTACGTCCCGGTAACTGAGCGCTCCTGCACTGGTTTAAAAGTGTTGCATTTCTCAAAGGGCTTAATTCAGGCAATTATTAGAGCTAAAAACTTCCACTGAATTGCCAAGTGTTGGTTTGTGTACCCTGTGGGGAGTCGGCAAAAAGAGCGGCATCTTTTCTATCGTCAGATGCTACCCAAAACCCCGAGATTGAGAGGTGAGGCTGACTTTGGAGACTGCCAAAAAGAAAAAGCCAGAAACCCGATCTAGGAGACAGCTCCAAAAGGAAGATGAGATGAGCCGGGGACATGAGTTCTGTCTCGTGACCTGGCACATGTGCCCTGGCTCTGGGGACAGGGGAGGTCCTGGGCTGGGAATGAAGTCCCCCGTGGGGATCGCTGGTGGCCTCACACCATGCGCCCCGCTTCGGGAAGGCAGCGGGATGAGGCTGCAGGGTCGGGAGCAGGAGGCTGCAGCATCTCTGCACGGGCTCGGCGGTTATCTGGCCATTTGAGCATGGGACCTTGCTGTTTGCTCAGGGCCTGGCTGCAGGGGGGAGGTCCCCACTTGTCACGGGATGCTGGGGTCCGAGGACACCGAGCTGAGCCAGGCCTGGGACCTGGCTTTTGGCAGGGGGCACGGGGAGCACGGTGCTGGGCTACCATCAGCTTGCCCTCTGCCTCCACTGACCAGCATCACAGTCAGCCTCAGGGCTGGGGGAAAAAACATCTCTGGTCAGCACGGGGCTGAAGCAGGGCTGGGGGCTTCAGGCAGCCGGAGAAAGGATTTGCGAGGCCAGCCTCGCCGCACCGCGCCTCCCCTTTGTGTGCCGCTCCCCGCGCCCCTGCCCTCCCGCCCGGCTCACCTCTGAATATTAATGCCTCTGGCAGATTGGATAATAATGTGACTGGGAATTGAATGAAGCTGGTTATTAGCTCTTGGCTTCCGTGGGGCATTTAAGGCAGCCCGCAGGCTGCTGCTGGAGGCGCAGCGGGACGGAGCGCAGAGCAGGGCGCTCCTGCGGCAGGGCTTGGCTCGGCCCCCCTGGCCCAGGGCTGGTACTGCTGCGGGGTCATCGGAGACAGCCCCGCTGGTTTTCAGTGTGGGCAACAACCAAATCCCGAGTCCTTCTGGGGAAGGAACCAGGAGAGCTAGCTGGATGGAGGCTGAGAAGCGTTTCCATTATGATTAGGCTTTAAATAGAGATACGGAGCTGGGGAGGGAAGCCCCCTCCTCTGCTGTCCCCACCAGTTTCAGGGTGTTGCCCAGCAGGCTGGGGAAGAGGCTGGTCCCCCACATGCTGAGCAGGAAATTTCCTGCTGATTTGATGGGAACAAGTTTGAGCTCGGAGTGCCCATTTTTGACAAACTGCACCTTCTGGTCTTTCCTCGTGAGCCTTCCTGCAGGCGGGTTGCTGGATGATTTAGCAGGAGGGAACGTTACCCACCTTGCAGAGGGGAAGCAGAACTGCCCTGCCCAGCAGCCCAGCACAGAGCCAGAAATGCTGCCTCTGTCCCCTGACCCTCCTTGCGATGCTCTCTGTCTCCCAAAGCACGGCTCTGCCAGAAATTAAACATTTGCACCCTTTTTCTCCGTGCACAAGAGTAGGGAAAGCATAGCTAAAAGTGCAGAAGCTGCTATTAATTTCACACATCTGATTTTTCAGCCATTCAAAGCATTCAGGAATGCATTGATGGTTCTGTAGCTACTCGTGATCTCAGCTGAAGCAGACCTGGGGTGCTGCATTTGTCCCATTCAACCCCTAAATCACAGTCGGAGCTCCCATGAGTGAGACACCTGTCTGCGAACCCCAATTTCCCCAGCAAACAACTTCAACCATCCCAAAGCCTGAGAGCCGGTCCCGCAGACCACTTCTATTAAATAAATGCATTAAGTAGACGCCTCTATTTGCTGCTAGCAGGGCTTCGGGGGGACGGCGTGGGCTGGGAGGCTCAGCCCCAGCAGAGCTGCCTGCAGAAATGCAAAGAGCACAAGGATGAACCGAAAGGCATCGTCGGCGAGTCCGCGGTGACTCCAGCCTTCCTCCCCCTCCATCCTGCCTCCCATCTCCCTTCCAGCAGCGGTGGCCCCAGCCTCGCCGCCCTCCCTGCCCCTTCTCAGGGTGCTGTTTCTGCAAGGCTAATTTTTAAGAAGTGCTTATAATAACTGACCAGAGAGAAGCACGAGAGCTTAACCATAAATCAAGCTGACCTGTCTGCGTGTGGACATTTTTATTTACTTGTCTTTCTGAAAAACAAATAAACAGAGAATGCCTCCCAAATAAACCAGCTCCCCACTTAGATTTGAACATACTTTAAAAGAAATCTCTTTTGTTTTAGCCATTTTTATTTCCTGTTTGTTTCTGAGCTTAGACTTGACAATGAAAACCACATGAAATTCCCTTTTTGTTCCATCAGTTTTATTTTTGGTGCCACAATATCCAAAACTTCCAGTTCTACAAGCTTTTTTCTTTTTTTTTTTTTTTTGAGATGCGCATTTATTGCACGGTTATTTTTTAAAGTAAATTTGTGGATTTTTTCCACCAAAAAAAAAAAAAGAGGAAAATTGTTTAGAGAGCTGGATCTGTGGTGATAATTTTAAAAAATAAATAAATAAAAATCTTGGATGTAAGAGATATATGTTGAGCCATAAAAGTCAGGCTGGGTGCGGAGCTGTACTTAACCAGGGAGAAATTTCACGGGCAAAGCGCCGAGCGGTGCGTACTTGTGCGTCCTGCTCAGAAGGGGTTTTCAGCACGATTTTAGTATCGGTGCGGAGAAGCCAGTGCAGGAGCTCATCCGTGGTCGGGGGAGAGGGGTTGCTGGGGTGTTTGGCACACTGCGACCAGTGCCGGGCTGTCCTCGGTGGGGTTTGGGGCTGGGGCTGCCGAGGCGCCTCTCCGTGTCCCCGCAGCGGTCGGGCCGAGGGGCTGCGACCCGAGCTGCTTCCAGAGCGCTGGCTTCCCTCTGCCCCGGCCCTTTTTTCTCTGAACCACTTTGATGGGATTGCCCGAGGGCCAGGCTGAATGAGTAATTATGGATCTGCAGCTTTCTTCATTACCCACCCAAAATGCCTACCTCCCAGGGCTCTGTATGGGATGCAGCGTGGAACAGATGGAAAAAACTAAGGATTAAAAAAAAACAAAAAAAAACCTAAAAAAGCCCAGACTTTGCACACAGTCCTTAAGCAGCGCAGTGCATTTCAGGACCCTGACATTCAAAGCTGGGTTCCGCTGCTTCCCACGTCTTCGTGCCCCCAGATTTACAGCACGGCACGGCTTGCTGCGGGGCGAGAGGTTCCCTCCGCACCCTGGGCCCAATCCTGCAAGCGTGGGCCGCTTGCACAAGGCTGGATCTAGCCGTGTTTGCAGTGGGGAGGGCCGATCCCCCCTCGTTCCCCTCTGCACAATGTCTGGGTAAACAGGCTGACCTTCGGGGCATGTTGCAAGGTCCATAAAGGTGGTGGGTGTGTGTGGGGGGAGCTCCAGCATCTGTCCCAGTGACCCCCCCCCCAGAGGGGTGCTGGCAGCTGCCGCACGTCCTCTCCTCTCCCGCTCGGGATGCTGTGGTCTGAGCTCATTGCTTGCTTTATTCATGGCAGCCCACGTCCTGCAAGGGTGTTCCTGCCAGAGCACTTAAAAAAAAGAAATATAAATTGCTTAGGAGGAAAAAAAATAATAATCAGAGAAACCTTACAGCCCAGACATCGGCTCCGCCGGCTCTGCGTGTTGGGATGACGCAGCCCTGGCAGCCAGCTGGCCGTGTCGGGGCTCCAGTTGGTGTCCCCAGCAGCGCTGCCCCTCGGCCACCGTGGCACCCCCAGCCAAACTCCTCTCCCCTTTGCAGCCCCGCTGGTTTTTAAAACAGCAACCCGGCGGCACTTTCCCCCCAAAAAAAAGATTCTTTCCAGCCACCATTTTTGCCAAGTTTTGTCACGGAGCAAATGTTTATGACCGAGTCAAACTTCTGCAGAGGATTTATTGCAGAAATGCTGACTGACGGTGAACGCGGGCGGCTTCGCAGCGCGCCAAGGTCGGAGACGCATAAAGGGTGTGACGTGCCGGCTGCACGGCGGAGCCTTCCCGACCTTCAGCCCTATGCATCACCCGCCTGATTAGGGGCTTTCTTGAGCTTGTTTACTAATTGTGAGAATCATTTACATCCCTGGTAGCATCTGAGTCATCTGCTGCCCTCCATCTGCATACAAAGCTCCCGACGGCAGCTGGAGCCGCATAGCTCCAGCGCCGCCTCTCAGCCCCAGCCTCCCTCAAACGGGCCAACTTTGCAGCCACAGAGATACCAAAAGGACGCCGAAGCTCTGCCGTGAACGCATCCGCCGCGGGCATTGGGCCAGTTCCCTTTTACTGCTGGAATAATCGCTCAAACTCATACAGCCACCCAAACAAACGCAGCGCGGCGTACCGGCGCACCCATGCCAGGCCCGCTGCCCTTTGTGCAAGCAGCGGATCCAGCGACGCTGCTCCACCGCTGTCTCGCTCCCATCTCCACTTCTGCCCAGCTTCTGCCCGTGCAAACATGAGTGCTTTGTGCGTGCAAAGGGAAACAGGAGTCCCTCAGCCACAGCTGTGCTGCTTGCTGCCATACAGATGCAGGCAGATGTGCTGCGAGCGCAGCCTGCCAGGGCACACAGGGATCAGCAAAGCTGAGCCCCCTCTCTCTGCTTTTTATTTCGGTCGTGAGATGCTCTCAGGCAGAATTTCTCCCCCAAATCAGTCTCTTTTCTCCCCGACCAAAGCGATTAGTTTCTCTGGAGGACTTCCCTGTGCCCACAAAGCACGCTTAGCTCCCAGCACTCCTGTGCTACAGAGCCTGACACTGCCAGCAACTTTGTGCAACTGCGATTCGTTCTGGCAAAACTAAGCCTTTGCTGATTTATTTTGTTCCAGATGCCTAACAAACAAAATAAGCCATAACAAAGTGCAGCTTTATTAATGTAGCTGCATAGTCTGTCAGAAAGAAAATCGCAGCCCCGGCTGATGGAGCCAAGGTGCTGCGCGCCCAGGCGAGGCGCAGCGTGCGAGGCACGCAGGGAAGGCAGCTGGACACAGCCAGACCCACGCTGCAATTCCTATGAGGATGAACATCAACATTTCGTTTAGGGGAAAAAAAAAATAACACAAATTTGCAGAAAGTCTGGCAGGGCTTCCCTTCTGTATTATGATTAGCTCTTCATGTCCAAGCTTCGGGCACCATTTCAGAAGCTATCCAGGTGGACTAACGGCAGCTCCGGTGGGGTCCCAAGCTTTCTTTGGCACAGGCCAAGTGAAGGAGCGCTGCCCTGGCTCCACAGCTCTCTCTGCCCCCTGCAGCTGAGCTCGGCCGGGACTGTCACAGTAATCCCTCTGGGTGGAAGCGTTGAGGAGAGCAACCCACCATGTGTGGGTCACGGTATGCAGTGGCTCTTCTCTGCAGCAGGGTCATGGTACAGACTTTTTTCCCTGCAGACAGAGGTACGGATCTGTCAATCCTTTGGACCTTTCCACTGTGATAATCCTGCGTGATACCAATACTTTATTAACCCTCCGCTGCCCAGAGCAGGCATTTTGGCCATCACCCTCCTCCACAGCCAGGGGCTTGCGTGGAAGCCTGGGAAGCCAACAGCTTGCTCACACCTTGTGGGCTGCCCCCAGCCCCTGGAGAATGCATCAGGCAGGGTCCAGTGAGGCTGTGCATTTCCCTGCCACCTCTTATCTGAGGATCTGGAAGCACTTAAAGGAATTTTGCTTCATTGCCTCTCACAGCTCAAAGAGGCTCATTAACATCATTTCTGAGATGAGGAATGGAGTCTCAGAGCAGCCAAGAGAGTTTACCTACATCACAAGCCAAGTCAGCGACAGGGCTTATCTCCCGATCCTCTCCCCACCCTAGCCCACATTATCAGGAGCTTCTCCGATGATGAAGAGAGCAGACAGAAACAGAGAGGCTGCCCCTTGCAGCCAGCCCAGGCGGGAAGCCCTGCAGCATGGCACCACGCTGCCTGCGATGCTCTTGCAGCTCGAAACAGCTCGCTCCGACAGCGATCAGATACCAAGCACCCTGGGGAGCTTTGGCAATTCCTACTGATGGGAGAGCAGAAAAAAATGTTCCAGGCTTTAAAGCGGCACACACTGCTACAAAAACACCCCGTGCCAGAGCTCAGGGGTCAGCACCGCACCGCGAGGACTAAATCGAGAAATAAAGTTTATTATAAACTGTGACTCAGCCCTCGCTGGCAGTTCCTGATCCTCTGGTGAGCGCGCGCCTGGAAGCGCTGATCGGCCGGCCGGGGGCTGCAGGCAGCCCCGGGGTTTTGGAGGCAGGCAGGCAGCTCTCCTGCCCGCAGCGGGGCTGCGCTCTGGGTAACTGGTTTGCTGCTGCTGTTTATCTTCCAGTGATTAATGGTCTCGCTTGGTTCCTGCTGCAATTCCATTAAGATTAGAGACTTAAAGTTACACCGAGAGGTTTAGCAGCGGATGACCCTGGTCTCCCTGTGGCTGTATTTCTGTAGTCTTGAGGAAGAGAAGATTATTGTCTCACATCCCACCCTTCTTGCTCTCTCACTGCAGGGAAGGAGCCCTCACAGGCAGCACATGTGCCAGCCCTTAGCTCAGTGTGCAATTTGTGTGCTGTGCACGCTGTGCCACTGGAGACCCCAGCCCGCGGACACTTGCGTGGCACTGTCCTGCACAAACACATAGATTGGGACAGCAAAAATCTCTTGCAAGATGGGACAGGGCAGCCCCAACCCATTCCTCTCTGATGTGGGGCAGAGGCAGGGGCAGCTCTGCCTGAGCACAACCCCCAGGAGGACGAAAGTACACACAGACAGATCCTCTTCCTGAAAATATGCTTAGATAAACTCGCCGGGCAGAAGGGGATACGGGCAGCCCTTGGGATCCCAACTGCCAGCTCCCTGCATACCCTCTTGGGGAAGGCAAACAGCATCAAACGACCAGACGGACGGCCTCTCCCCCTGGACAAACTGCAGGAGCCTCAGCTCAGCGGGCACACGCTTGTGGCCCACTCCCCGGTGGCAGCATGGGGAGCTCAGCAAGGCGCGCTTGTCAGTCTCGGGGTAGCTCGCCGTGGGCAGCACCCACAGCACCAAAGCCACTGCTATAATTAGCCCTGCTTGGCTTGCAGTCAGCCTTTATGTTTCCTTCCCACCCCTCCAAAAAAAACAAGCGGAGGAATCTCTGCTCCCGGGCGGTGGAGCAGCATGTTACCGAGATCGAGGAGGAAGGTCACGGGGACCCTCACTTGCTCTTTTTTGGGTGAGTGAGGTGTCCCCCCTGGCTGGCTGGAGATGCTGCACCTCATGCCCACTGCCTTTTGCAGCGCCCAGGCAGCTCCCTGCTAGCAGGGAGGATGCGCATGGGTGGCAGCCTGAAGAAAAGACCTGTTTGTTACAGATTTGGGAACCTTTTACCACGGGAGCAGTGAAGTGTGTAGATGGAAGGAGCTACACGCGCCAGAGCAGGCTGGGGGCCAGGGGTGATTTTACACAACTGAAAACTGAGCGAGTCTGGTTCCACATTACAAGTACAGAAGCTGCCCCTAAAGAAATGGTCCTTTTACATTAAGAGAAAATGAGATGAAGGCTCAGATGGCAACAATAAATCTGATGCTATCTAAAGACACTTCTGAGGTGCCAATTCCAGTAACTCCCTGAGAACAAACGACTTGGTAGGAATGCCACAAAGGTTTATCATCGACTTTCTTAATGTCTCTGCCTACAGCGAGATCTAGCCAGAGTGGAGGAAAGCTCCTTTAATTAAATCTGAAAGGGCTGTATAATCTAGAGTAATACCTACAGCCCTTTGTGCTGGCAGCAGGGGGTGTCCCCAGCTAAATACACCAGTGCGGAGCTCGGACATTAGCCCCAGCTCAGACCATCCTGCAGCCCTCCATGGCTGTGCGGAGCAGGTCTCCTCTTGCTTTTGTTTGTTCTGCCCACGACAAGCTGAAAGGGCCTTGCTTGATGCCACTGCACAGGGCACTTGCACTAGGTACATAATCACACACACAAAATTTCCTCTCTGAAGTCCTCATAGCGTTATATTTGGTTCAAAAACCAAACTTGCTCCCAAGTCAGAACTCCTGAATTCAGCTTGAACATGGGCCATCCTTTACAACCAGTTTTAGTCCAGGTCCCTGGCACATCCCTGAGGCAGGCCAAGCACGCTACAGTGCACAGCAGCTCAGATCAAGCACACAGCCACTGCGCGGGTGCAGTGAGGGATGGGGCGGGAGTCATAAATACTGGGGCTGGCTTCCCCCAAGCCTTAGGTTGTCATTTACACCTATAAAGGTGTCTGTAAAACTGCTCCCCTCCTGGTTTCCGTATCTCCACCCCGGTTTGCACAGATGAAACTGAAGCAAGACAAGCAAGAGTCTCGAGGCAAACAGGACCATGCACAGGAGGATGCTGTCCTGCAGTTACAGTGAGGCAGGAGTCTGAATTCCTCCTTAAATCTGGTCCAGTGCAGAGTCAAGCCCTCGAAGAGAGGAAATTGTGCTTGACAGATGCAATCATATGCAAATGGCTGTAGAAGAGGGGAAATTATCATCTACAAACATTGGGCAGAAATTCCATCTGCCGCCGCCTCAAGAAGGGCTCTTAATAAATTCTGAGACAGCAAAGTGACACACATCTTAATCAAGACTTAATCCAGGGAATTAATTCACTGCGCGTTTCTGCATAATTCCAAGAGCCATGCTAAAAGCCATGGCAATATCAGCAGCAGATGGACTCTCCTTACTCCATGCAAAGGTATTAAAGAAAACACAGCCCCCGTCACACTGCGTTGTGTGCATACACACAGCAGAAAGCAACAGGGCCGTGCCCCGCGGCCGCCGGGAGCTCACGCGGCCTGCAGACACCAAAGGTCAGCCAGCTATGAGGGGGAAAGGGAAACCAGTCCCACGGCAAACACGGAGCCACTTCTGTCCAACAGGAGACAAAAAGCCTGGAGGAGGCAAAGGTCTGGGAAAGCAGCGAGGGATGCTGCTCTCAGAACGGGGCTGGGGCCAGCACTGAGGTTCAGCAGGGGCTGGGGATGGAGGGGCACCAGGGAGCGAGGAGAACTGCTCGTGAGCATGGCTGGCTGCAGGACCCAGCAGGACAGGCGCTAGGAATGGCTGCTCACTGTGGTCCTGCAGGCATTCTGCAGGTACAGGGGCTGCCTTTGCCAAGGGCCCCAGCAGCAGCCCTGCTCAAATTGACAGGAGGCTTTAGACAGCTCTGAAAATACATTCTTAGTCACTGTCATCCACCTCCAAAGGAGGTGCAAAAGCTATGTTATTAATCTCTTGTTTACATGTTTAAAGGCTAGCGCAGACCAGATGAATGCTGCCTCCAGTCAGCCTGGTCCCAATACGTGTGGATTAGAGGGGTCGTGCAATCCTCCACCAACCTTCCCAACTGACTGCAACCTGTAGCTTGGAAACCCCAAACACCTGGTCCCACAGCCCTGTACCTGGAGGCCCCTGGGCCTGGCACACGTTTACAGGCACTGAGTAACATGCTGCCTGGCTGGGGTGACAGGAGGCTTAGAAGCTGCTGTGTGTATAGTACACATACTATGTGCAGCAGCATTATGAGCTGAAACTTGGACTTAGCGGCTAACACAGGGCCTGCTCACCTTGCCGAGGTGATGAGGCTGGGCTGGTAACCCCTACTACTTCACTCCTGCCTCTTCATGAGACTCCAACACAGGCCTGGGTAGAGCAGCTCTCAACCAAACCCTTCCAGGCAATGTAGTCACAGGTGGAGGGCATGGAGGCCCAGAGGATTGAGACTGGAATAATTGGCCCTGGGACTGAAAAAGAAGGTCATGGAGTCCTGGTGTTGGCTACACTGTGAGGAGCAGCTCCCCAGCTGGGATGCTTTCAGCGAGGGAGGTGGCCCACAGCCGTAAAAGAGGTGCTGGGGAGCCTTTGGTCAAGATGACCCAAAGCTGGAAGCAAGCTGCTGCTCCAGCCGGGCTTACTCATCCCCCCAGCACCCAAGGGTGTGTAACGCGATGCCCGTGTTAATTCAGGCTGCAGAGGTCCTTCTGTAACCAACAGGAGTCCATTTGCACTGACCCAGCTTGTGGCAGCCTCCGTGCAGGCCAACGTGCCTTCCTCCCAGTGCCACACGCAGGGGCAGCTTTCTGTTGGGCGTGCACATGTGTTTGTCCACGTTCAGGGTCTCCGAGCTTTGCTTGTGCCCAGCCAGCTTGCTGGGAAGTGAAGGAGAGCGCAGGGAAGCTGCGGCGAGAGGCTGGGGAGAGGCGGGATGTCTGGGGAAGGTGCTAACAGCCCTTGGCTGGCCCAGAACCACTTCCTCAGATCTCCGTTACACAGCATGCTCCAGCGTTGCTATTTCAGTCTGAATGTCACCTATAAATTGGAGGCTCTTTCTCTGAAGGCTGCAAATAGAAGTGCCGCTAGATGATCTTTGATTTATAGGGGAGCTCAGCAGAAAGCCTGGCATCTCCATTTTCCAGCCAGGAAACTCGGAGGGGGTCCGAGGATCACACAGGGATCCTTTGCTCTCCCTCAAGGGTTGGCAGGTCCCTCCCCGAGTGGGTGGGGAGAGGTCAGGAACACAGGTCCCGTCTCCCTAACCGCCCCGTGCCTGCTTTTTCAGATTCCTCCTCCTCTGCTGCCCATTCCTGCCCCATGGATTTCAACCTGCTGGCGGACGCGGAGGCTCGCAGCCCGGCCCTGTCGCTCTCGGACTCCGGCACCCCCCAGCACGAGCACAGCTGCAAGGGGCAGGACCACAGCGGTGAGTGCGAGGCCCCGCGACCCTCCCTGGTGGGGGAGTGGGACCCGGCGGGCAGAGAGTGAGCAGGGGGAGGCGTGGGGTGAGCATCGCCTGTGCAGGGGGTGCTGCTGAAGTGCTTGGGTTGAAGCTTTCCATGCTGTGGGTTAGGTTGGCCTTAGGCTCAACTTGCCGGGTTCAGTATAAGGAAGAGATGATGCAGAGCTCCCCCGAAGAGCACCCGCACCAGGGGAGGCGAGGGCTGGGGCCAGCCTGCTGCTCCCCGTGTAAAGCCTCCGGGCTCACCCGCATGCAGAAGCTAATCAGCATAATGATGCAGATTAAAATTCCCTGGAGCAAGCATCACAGGGGCAGCATCGTAGCTATGTCGGAGAATCCACCCTCCGAATTCCTCGCTGTGCGTGTACCTTAGTTGGGCACATCCCCAGGCTCAGCGGCTCCTCGTCAGCTGCTGGGGATGCATGGCGTGCGTCTCCATCCGAGTGGCCTTCCCGATGGAGCCCCCCGGCCCCTGCACAGAACTACCAATTTAGGAGCAGACTTCTCTTTTTTTCCATTAGGCGTGAGCAGCTAATTCCAGCCATGACTGCAGGAGTTTCATTGAGTGGGCGAACGTGCATGGGATGCATCCCACAGCCTATTTTAGGGCGACAATAAATGCTTGGTGCCTGGCGACGTCACTCCCCGCTGTCTTACATAGTCTAGAAATAAAGTCACCCTGGGAGGCAGCCGCGTGCCAGCGTTACCTGCGCACGGGGGCTGCCAGCTCCTGCGCTCACACCAGGGAGGCTGATGGCAGCTGCACCAGGCATATGTCCCCAGCACAGGCAGGGCAGGGCAGGGCACAGCACCGTGGTACGTCACTTCTGGAGATTCCTGCCTTCCCCACAAAAAATACAGCCCCACTTTTCCTTTGTTCCATCTGCAGAGCAAGAGATGGTAAGGAACAGAGCAGAAGCCTGCTCTGTCCGGGCTTTCTGAGATCCTCAGCATCCTCTGATGGTGCTGAGCATTTGCAACACCCCCTTCTGTTAGCTCTCATCAGGCAGGAGGAGAGCCAGGGAGAGGAGGATACTTTCTATAGCCAGCTCCTCGGTGTGGATTCAGCGCAGCCCATGGGGCTCTTCCTGGGCTCCCCCCAGACTGCCACGCTTCTGGTCCCACCACAATGCCTTTACAGAGAGCACATTCCCTGTCTGGAGAAGAAGCAGAAATGAAGACAGTGTTCCCTGTAAGCAACGTTCAGGAAGAGCCAGAGGCAGCAGGTGTGGAAACAGAGAGGACACTAAGAGGAAGGTACAGCTGCAGATTGTTCCAGACTCAGAGACAGGATTCCCACATCCACTTCAACTTCACAAGATTTAGGGAAAGTCTTACTCCAGAGGGCATGGAGGAGATAAATACCAAAGCAAGATGCTTGGTTAGCTCTTCCACCAAGATGCAAACCGTTAGTCAGTGGGTTTTGCTCCGTTGCCATTCCCTTTTGCTGTAATTTCTTCCTGCACGAAGAAAGGCAGCTGTCAGCAAGAGCTCCCAGTTTGGGCACAGCCTCCTGTTTGGCAGCAGCCCCTTTTGAAATCCACGTGTCAGGGGCTCCTGTGGGAACATATCCCATGTATGCACCAGGCTCTTAATTAACCCAGACTTAGCAGATGAGCAAACAAACCAAATGTTGTCCCTTCATCTGTACTGAGCCATTCCTAATAACTAGCTCAGACGTGGTGCCATCACTCCCTTTTTAATCTGTTTTAGAGATGGGTGATGCAGGAATCTCCTTCTTCCAACGCTGGCTCAGAGCACTCAGCTAGAGAAATCAGACTTATCCCCTTGGCAATAACTGCTACTGAGAAAATAAATAAATAATCAAGAGCATGCTTCCAACAGTTCTGTTGAAGGTGGGATCCCTGCACGAGGATGCTCGTGGCAGCAAGGAGAGCACCGGGAGACCACAGCCAGCTCCTACAGGTCCTGTTTCCAGGTCTTATGGCTTCTTCTGTTACAAGAATGCACTCTGAAAATTCTTTTGCTGGTCCAGCCCGGCTGGAAACACTGCCTTGTGCTGGCTCTGGGAGCAGGAGATGGTGCCTTCCTGCCCAGCACGACCAGCTTGTGCCCTGCTGGTGGGAGCCAACACATGGCCGAGGCTTCTCCAGCAGTCTCAGGGCTGCTCTACACAGCCAGCTCGCTCTCTTCGCATTAGTTTCTCTGCCATCTGTTGGCAGGTAAAGAGATGGTAAAGTTATTAATATTGAAGGTTTCAAAGGTCGGCTAAGAAGTTTGTACTAACATTCCTTTCAACCCAAAGCCAGCAGCCTGTGATGGTTTCCAGCCCTCACTGCCGAGGCTGTGCGTGCCAACCCTGCAGACTACAAGCCCACTACTTGATGGGTCCACCCCTCCTAGGGTGGGCACCTGGCCTTGTTAACACTGGAACAGCTTTTTCCTCACCTCTCCTTCTTTTTGGAAAGGGTACAGAGGTGAGGTCTCTGTAATCACTTAGCTGAGACCGCAGGAGTGGTCTGGATGCTCTCTTGCCATGACCATAGTTAACAAAATTTCTGCCCGTCCCACCTTAAGTTCTACTTGCATTACAATGCACTTGGTCTTCTTTATATCCAACAGCAGCATTAAACATGCCATAGAACAGGAGGTGGATAGTAGGGAGCATACAGGAACTCTGCACTGCTGCAGTCCTTACATCATATATCCACAGAAACAACACTCTTCTGGCTTGTGCTCAGGCTGTCCTCTGTGAAGGGTGGTCACCTCTCCTGAAAATGCTTCCCGGGACCCCAGCATTGCTCCCCCTGGGGAAAAGCAGGTGCTGGAGAAAACAGGATTTTCCTGGGAATGGCATGGAGAGGTTTCCCTGCCATGTGTTTGGGTGCTTTTCAGTCTCTCTTCTTAGGGCCTCTCTCTTCCATTTGGCTTTTATGAGACTTACTTTTTGAAGGGCACATCCATTGGCCTTGAAGTACCGTTTCTCCTCACCCAGCTGTATTCCAGGGTCCTCTGCTTCCCTGCATCTTAATGGGCTGTCCAGGACAGCTTCCATTTTAGGATTTTTTTCTGGACTTTGAAGCCTTTTAAGCTAGCTTCCACTTAAAAAACCACAACCAAACAAAAAATCCTTTTCATCTGAAACTCAGTGGAATGATGCCAGGCTTTTAAAAAAAAAAAAAAAGATTCTTCTCCTGAATGCAATGGTTTGGCCATTGTTTGTAACCATTTCTATTTGGTTTTCTGGAATATTTCACCCTGGAAAAGAACACCTCCCCTTCCTGCTGAAATCCCGATTTTCAGCTGGAAGTGTATCAGAAGCTCCTCAATCAGTAGAAGGTGGTGGTGAATATCAGCAGTGATTCATTTTATCTGGAATAATTTCACTCCATGGTGTCTTGCCTTGTTTCCTGGCAGGGAATGCCCCCTTTGTTTTTTCTTAAAGAAAAAAAAAATCTGCAGTTTCCCTCCCCTCTCACTGTTCTCCACTCACTGAGTGACTCAGCTGCAATGTCCTCTGCCGAAGAGGAAGAAGTTTTTACTCACAGGGTGAGGGCTGTGGCAGAGGGAGGTGCCTGGCTTGGCCAAACTGCCCACCTCCAGCCCAAGCTCAGAGGAGGCACACTACAGTCTGGGTTTAGCGACTGGCAGGAGGCTGAGCAGCACTGTGGGTTAGATACTGGTGCAGCCAGCAGAAAGTTTCAGGGTGTTCACCAAAGGGGTGATGAAACGAAAGACGCAACCTCTCAGAGAGGGAGCTCTGAACAAGAAGGACAGGGTGGAAGGACAGGGAGATGCTCAAATAATTCACAGTAAGGTCTAAGAGAGACCTTTTCCTACTTTTTAAAATAAAAATACGCACATCTAAGTAAAAAAGTAATGGAAGGATAAAAGTTTGTGTTTCTTTGGCTTAGTTAATTTAAGATCCTCAACTTGCCATCACTAGCAATCTGCCTTTCCCCACACAAATCTCTGCAAAACCACTATTTGATCTTTTGCTGTGCCATAAATGACAATTTCCTTTTTGTTTTTATGAAGGGAGCTGTGGGTGTGGTGCAAGGCAGACACTCGATCAGCAGGGCGAGGGAAGGAGGTGGGACTGCTCCTCTGGTGGGTGCTGCTGGAGCTGCTGGTGACCACAGCAGAGGGGCACGCAGCCCCAAGGAGAGGCTCCCTGACACATCCAAGCCCCCAAACTCACTCTGAGGACCTCTCCATTCTGTTTCCCTCACAGACACTGAGAAGTCCCAACAAAACCAGACGGACGACTCCAACCCTGAGGACGGCTCGCTGAAGAAGAAGCAGCGGAGGCAGAGGACTCACTTCACCAGCCAGCAGCTGCAGGAGCTGGAGGCCACTTTCCAGAGGAACCGCTACCCAGACATGAGCACCAGGGAGGAGATCGCAGTCTGGACCAACCTGACGGAGGCACGAGTGCGGGTAGGACTGCAGCCCTCACCCTCCCATGCACAAGCTGTCCCCAAACCCAGGAAGGAATGAGGAATGCTGGAACACTTCCCCCTCTAGAAAGCACCTCACAATGGTCTCCACCTGAGATCTGGCACATCCAGACGCACAGAAACACACAGCCTGTGCTGGCCATGCCTTCCTCACCCAGCACAAGCTTACAGTACCACAGGGAGGTCCAGAGCCCAAGCAAACCCCTTCCTTGTGGTACCATCGTCCCCAGCCTCACTGGAGGGCTCCCTTTGGAGTTCCCAAACCACTGTGCAGTCACAGGCACGGTGTGGCAGGGCTCCAGCTGGAACGAGGGCTTCTCTCTGCTACTAGAAATATGAGTTAGCAGCACCATGAATAGCCTTCCAGCAGCTTCCACGCTCCAGGAAGTTATATTGTTTGAGTCCCTCCAATACTAACAGATTTTCCTGTTAGGAGACAGACTTCTAGCGCCCGCCCAGCTGAGGCTGAGGTGAAGTCAAAGCAAGAAAGGTTATTTCCTCAGCTGAGCAGCTCTCCAGCTGCATCCCCCAACTGCTTTGCTCCCAAGTCACACAACCCCACCCCCTGCCCCTGAGCTGTGCACACGTGGTAATACCAAAGCTGTTTTCCTCCCTTTTCCCCATGCAAAGGGCATTTGTTAGTTCAGTGCAGTGGGCAAAGCAGCACACAGAAGGTGGGCAGCAGGGGCTGCCTCTGCTAGCCCATGCCAGGGCACAGATGCAGGCCTGCCCTTTAGAGCCAACAAGAACCTAGTACGGGCCACATCCTTAGTCACTCCTAGATTTCTTCCACTAGTTTATGCCAAACAACTCCACTGAAGCAACCAGGGCCTGTGAGTCAAAGCCACAGCAGAGACCAAAAAGTCATCCAGAGGTGGTTTGTGAATGTGCCACCTGTGAAGGACCACCACCACTGTCTGGCATCAACATCCCCACAGTGATGTAGGACTGGGTGCCTGCAGTAAGTCATGGGCACCACCATCAATTAGGTGGCCCCAAATACGCTGGGGTTATTTGGTGTATTATAAGTGGCTGTGCTTGGGTTTTGACCCAGGTGGTGATTCTCCCCCCAGGAGATGGCCCTGCAGCCCAGACACCTCACTGCGACCCCTTCCTGATGCTCAGCCTCCCAGCTCTCTGGGAACGGCCCCAGCCCTTCTCCCACTTCTGTCTCACTGGGCACAGAGGCTGGAGCAAGGTCCCCTGCAGGGGACAGCCCGGAGTAACTCTATCCCTCCCTCCTCTCCCTCTTGCAGGTCTGGTTCAAAAACCGCCGAGCCAAGTGGAGGAAACGGGAGAGGAACCAGCAGGCCGAGCTCTGCAAGAACAGCTTCGGAGCCCAGTTCAATGGACTGATGCAGCCTTACGACGACATGTATTCCAGCTACTCCTACAACAACTGGGCCACCAAGGGGCTCGCCACCAGCCCGCTCTCGGCCAAGAGCTTCCCGTTCTTCAACTCCATGAACGTCAGTCCCCTCTCCTCCCAGCCCATGTTCTCCCCGCCCAGCTCCATCGCCTCCATGACCATGCCTTCTTCCATGGTCCCTTCCGCGGTGACTGGGGTCCCGGCCTCCAGCCTCAACAACCTGGGAAACATCAACAACCTGAACAGCCCGAGCCTCAACTCCGCTGTCTCATCCAGTGCCTGTCCGTACGCCTCCACAGCCAGCCCCTACATGTACAGGGACACGTGCAACTCCAGCCTGGCCAGCCTGAGGCTGAAGGCCAAGCAGCACGCCAACTTCACCTACCCGGCTGTGCAGACGGCTGCTTCCAACCTGAGCCCTTGCCAATACGCCGTGGACAGGCCTGTATGAAGGGCTGCCCGCCACCACCCGGGGACTTGACCTTAGCCTGAAACAAGGAGACCTTTAGCCCTACAACAGCGTACGTCCTGCAGAGTGAGAGTGAAAGCGAGAGAGAGCAAGAGAGCACGAGAGAGAGAGTGCGCGGCGAGCGGGCAGACGGACCTCTATGAAGATTTGTCTAACTATCGTATGGTGAATTTTGACTGTCTTTGCCCTCCCAAACCCCTTCCCTCCCTGCCCACCAACCCCCTTACCCTCCCCCTTGGTAAGGAAACCAAAACAGTCTACTGGAAGCCCCATGGGGAAGCAGGAGCCCCGGCGGGCAGGGCGCCTGGCCCATGGACAGCCAAGCTCAGCATGTTTCAGTCTGACCCCAAACCCTCCCTTTCCCGGGACAGCCAGTAATGGGAAACAGGGACAGGGCAACATGCGGCTGCTCTTCAGTGCTCAGCCGAGCCCTTCTCCCTGCACGCCTGCAAGATTTCGGTGGAAGACATCTTGCCCGCCTATTTATCTGGCAGATGGTCAGACAGCATAGTTGCAGTTGATTGGCATCTCTTTGTAGCGCATTTATAGGCATGGCCCTTCAGACTTGAAGCCTTTAGGAACTGGGAGTTGAAAGGATATAAAATATGTGTATGTATATATATATGATGTATATATACAAATACATATATAAACATATGTAATAAAATACACCTTTTTGTTTTGTACATGAAATAACCCGTGAAGTAGACCTTAAACCAAAAACCCCCATAAAGGAATCATGTCCACCGAGGCGGTGTTCTGCCTGTCGTGCTATACTGCTTCAGTCATTTCCAGTCAGACAGGAATACCTTTGCCAGTGTACATCCAAAGCATCCCTTTTGCAACAATCAACTCCCCCTTGCACATCTCCTTCCCTTCCTCAAATCCCATTTCAAAAAAGGAAGTAAAATAAAAGTTGGCACAATCCCTCTAAGGCTTCCGCCTGTCTGGTTATTGAGAGCACGACCTTGCACCTAAAGATTCAGAAGTGGAGCACGAGTAGCCTGAGTGAGAGCGAGCATCCTCAGGCAGGGTGGCCCAGGAGGAAATCTCTCCTTGCTGAGATTTCCCCAACTCACGGTATGGGGCCAGTTTCTCTGGGCTCCTTGCAGCCCTCCTGGCTCCAAACAGCACCTCCAGGAGAGGTCGGCTGTAAGAACCCGGCCAGCTGGCCTGTCCCCATGCTATTTATGTTGGGAATGCTGTAAAACAGAGCTGGATCTCTTGGGATGTACACACCACAGCAGGAACTGCTGCTTCAACCTATGCAGAGGGACACAGTGGGTTTCTCTAAGGGCACCAAGAAGCTACGCAGACCATGGAGTGCAGGACAGCCCCACTTGGTACAGGCTCCTTTTCCTCCATGGGGCACGTACCTCGGGGCAAGCACAACCCTGATATTTTACTTTTCTCTTAGAGAAAAAAGTAAAACATATTACCAAGACAAACCATCCTGCTTGGGTGAGGGGGACAGACAAAGCTGGTGCAAACCAGGTTTCTGCAACACTGCTAGCATGCACAGAGGAAGCAAACTGCTGAGAGGGGATTCTCACTAGGAGACACAGAGAGGTCCCCCACATGCAAAGTGTGCAAATCACTCAGTCTTTGCCATAGCCTGTTCCACAGACAGCAGCTGCTGCTGCAGGTATTGGGGAGCAGACACCAAGAACAGTCACAGATATCAGACCAAATAAACTATGCTTTGCTCTGACCAAAATGAGGGAGCCACATACCCCTGTGCTGGAACAGCTACTACTCCATCTGCAACACACAAACACCTAAAGCACACATCCAAGACAAGCCCCAGATCTTACCTTGTTGCTGGGTACCAGTGCTGCTGTGGCAGCTTCAGTGACGGTGGCCTCTGCTCCGGGGCCTCCCCGCCAAGGCCGCACCTCGGTGCCCTCCCACTGACTCCCCATCTGCCCCAGCTCCCCTCCCCAGGGGAAGGAGCAAGGCCCTGGCCACTCTCATTTCCTCTCCCCCTCTGGCTCTCCCACAGCTGGGTCCCATCCTCTGCCTGATCCCCCGATCCAGCTGGTTCCACAGGCCTCTCCTGCTCCTGCACCAAGGCACTGAGCCCTTCAGGCAGCTGCTGCTCCCCCAGCAGCTCCACGCACCCTGCCCTCCACCCCACGCTGACCTTGAGTGCAGGTGGGAACATGGCAAAGCCAGAAGAAACATCTCTCATAAAATCACAGCTTTACCTGGAGAAGAAGTCAAAGGGAGGCCCAGCTTCCCCTTCCCTTGGGTGATGTTTGCAGAGGGAAACCCCAACAGCAGCTGAGAGTAACACAAGCTCCTTCTTCCTTTCAGCCTGCTCTGGTAGCTGTGTGTTGCCTTCAGCAGCTCCATGTTGAGATGAACTTGTGGTGATCCAGCTCTTGTCCCACAGAGAGGATGGTGGTAGGGTGGGATGGGGTGGGATGGGGAGCCCCGGACAGGTGGAGCAGGGAGCAGAGGGGATACGCTGATCGGATGGGGCCAGCGGCTGCTGGGCATTGCAGAATTCAGCCCTTACCAGACAGCCCAAATGCATGCAGCAAGAAACCAACCCCAGCACATGGCTCTCCTGATCTCCTTTTGGAGAAGAGCCTTTGGGGGAAAGCCCAAACCCAATTTAGTTACTGATTTTTCAGCCTGAGATTTTCCATGCAGTCATTTTGATTACCTTTAGGCCAGACCAGTCTGATTTCTGAGCAGGACAGACTCAGCCAGTACCTGCACCAGGCCACTGCTGCGTGCAAGTGCGTGGCCAGTGGCTCTGCAGGCGGGCTACTGGGAGCAGGCTTCTCCTCCCCAGTCCTGTACTGGGAAGACTGTGGGGTCTGTCTCTGCAGTCAGAGGTACTGCACCATGCAGCATCCAGACCGGGTGGCAACCACACGCCAGCTCTGAGCTGAGAGCGCTTTGTACAATGGCACCAAATGACTGACACAACCTGGAGAAAAAAAACTTAAAATCTGCAGACACCAGAGATGGCCAAAAGTAAATATTGGAGTGAGAAAATTGGCAGCAGAGAGCCCTGGGAGAGGCCCCCTGCTTTCCAAATGCCACCTGCCCTCCCGATGCAGCTGAGCCAGCACAGCCTCCTGCACTCAGCTCTTTCCCCAGGCTCCCAGAACATAGATGTGATGCTCACTGGTCCAGCACAAACACATCAAGTGCCCTGCAGACCTTCTCCAGGACCTCTCTCTGCCCCCAGGACCCCAGAACCTCCCTAGCTGTGTCTCTCTGATGCTGCAGCCCAGTTAGGTGGGGTTTAGCAGGCTTCTGCTTATTCCAAAGGCCAGCTAGGCAAGAAGCTCTGTCACTGGATACTTCCCAATCTGCAGATATAGCAAGCACACATTCTCTTCCATCATCCAGATCATTAATGAAAATGTTGAATAAAACCAGACCCGGAACAGATGTCCCTGAACTTCACTCAGTGTAACTCTTCCTTTTCATCAGCGAACCCTGGATAACTCTCTGAGTATAATCATCCAATGGGTTTTGTCCCTACCCAACATCCCATCCACATCATGCTTTAAAGGTTGCTTAAGAGCCTAGAGCATGACACGGATCAGAAGCCTTAAGAATCCACTGAAATGGCAGCCAGGGCTCTTCTTCACCGTGCCCTTACCTGTCACAGGAGCAAATCAGATTGCTTTGACCAGGTTCTGTCCTTGGCAAGTCCCCACGGCTCCTCATCTCCACTGCTTACAAGCAGTGAGATTATCTGTTCCAGCGGTTTTTGGTGGGTGAGGGGATTTAGCTGTCAGCAGGTCCTGGCTTTTGGCCCCAGTCCCTTCTGAAAGGGTACAAAGCTTGCATTCTACAGCCTTTTTATGCCTCGCTGTCCCTCAGCAGTTCTCATAGATAATAGCAAACATTTCTGGGCTTGCTTAGCGGGAAGTTCATCACGCCCAGATGGTCTGAAAAATTCCTGTTTATGTAAACATCCCTTTCTTGGGCTTTCCCTATTCAAGGCCAGGCTTGTAGCCCCCACCCCTGGCATGGCTCGTGCTGCCCACTTCCTCATAGCTGTCTTTTTCCAAGGGCTAATGTAAAGCGTGCAGAACAGTTGGGCCTTCTCAGTGGCTGCCAGCAGCGTTTTCTCTCCCTGCAGAAAAGCCATGCAACACTGTCCTTGGTTACGCTCTTACTGTTAGTGCGGTGGGGAATTGTTTTCTGACACCTTGCTTGGTGCATGCCAGCTTTTACCATGGTCTGATATCAGAGCTCCAACCTGCAGGCTGGGTGTGAACGTCCAAGCTCCTGCTGGAGATGTTTAATAGCTCAGGTAGCGAGAGATGGAGCTAATTCCTGTCAACAATTCCTGTCGATAATTGCCTGGGGGCACCTGGCTGCATCCAGACATGGGAAGAGGCTTGGGGTGGGTACTTTCCCTCACCACCTCTGGCCAGCAACACCCCAGCCAAAGACCAAATTTCTGCACGGGCACCTAAATAACATTAAAACTGGAGAGGATTCCTTGCAGCCCAAAGCGTTTGCTGGCTACGTGGGGTCAGCAGCAGCGTGGTGCTGCCAGGAGCCGGCTCGGGCGAGCTGTGCCTGCCAGAGGGGCCCTCCAGCAGCAAAGCCCCCTGCTGGGCTGTCCCCACCCAGGGCCACCGCAGCACGGCCCCATCCCGCAGCCCCCTGTAAAAGCAGGTGAGGTGGTGTCACCTAGCGGCTGCTGCCACCCAGGGACAGGCTCAGGCTCCAAGGTTCTGTGGATATAGCACGGGGTCCTCAAACAGCCATGTGGTTGGGTCTGCTGGTAACAAACACCTCATTTTTGCTTTTATCATGATTATTCCCAGTTTCACGGTGATGAGCAAAAAGAGCAAGGCAGCAGGTCCAGCTGCCCCTGACTGCAGAAGAGGGAGCACGAAGGGACAGCCTGCCGGTACCTGGCTGTGGCCAAAGCAGCAGGATGCAGATGGGGAGAGCAATGCTTCTCCCACAGCCCAGGCATGAAAAAGGTATCAGATAATCAACCCATACACAACAGCATTTATTAGTCATTTTTACATGTTACAGCAGCGGTTCCCGATGCACCCTGAATTTTCGGACCCTGCTGCCTCCCAGCCCGGGGCTGTCCCTCGGGGTGACCAGGGGCAGTGCCTCGCTCCACAGGCCAGCCAGGGCTGGCTCCGCTCAGCTCCCCGGCAGCAGCCAGCCTGGTCACACCGCTCGGTAACCCTCGGGGTGGCAGCCGCTAACGCTGATGTGCTTCTGGGTGCAGCCAGACAGGAGGTGGTGTTTCGACCTGTGTCGGTGCGTTTAGCATTTACAGCAGATCACATAAGGCATTAAACCAGGCATTGCCAGGGCTCAGCTCAGAGGTTGGTGTTGCTTTTCAGTGACAATTTCTGTGCTCTGTGAGCAGCTGGGGTGAAGAGTGGCCACTCGCGCTTTGCTGCCAGCCCAGGGCACAGTGAGCTATGGGCAAGAGGGTCTCCAGCCCCCGACTACACACCTGTCCTGGCACTGCCAGCCTGACAACCCACATCCCCCTCTGGGGAGTCACTGCTGCAAGGACAGGCCAGAGGTCACTGCTCAAGTTAATCTGAAGGCTTTCATCCACAGCGACCCTCATCACCCCAGCCCCATCAGGTGCCTGAGCTCCAGCCAGGAATTAAAAGTTCCTCCTTCCCTCTCCCTCCCTCCACCCCAGCCAACTCCTCCCTCCCTAGTTTTATTCCCCCTTTGATTTCTGGGTGCCTGTCAGGTAAGCCTTGAAGAAGAAGTTGCAGAAGAGCACCAAGTAACTGAAGTACATCAGGAATGAAATGGAAATGTTTGACCAGGTGACAGGGCAGACCTTATCCTCCATCCAAAAGACAAGCAAGACATTCACTATTAAGGCTATCAGCATCTGCAGGATCTGTGAAACGGTGATGGTCATGGCGATGTAGCGGGGCACCCGAAAGCCCGCAGCTCGCACGGAGTAGTAGGAGTACATGAACGTGTGCACGCTGAAGTTCATGACGGTGAACCAGCCGCCGCCAGGCACCATCTCCTTGTAGGCGTACCAGGCGTAGATGAGAGTGGCGATGTGGTGGTACCAGTGGAGGAAGATGAGCTTCTGCTTCCGGAGAACGATGAACACGGTGTCGCCTTGGGACGGGGGAGAGGTGCATCGTTAGTCAGGTAAATCACAGCAGATGTGCACGTTTTCAGGTGAAGCAGAACAAGTGAGCTGCAATGCTAAAGACATCCCCTGGTTCGAGCCCACCAAAACCTAGCTTTACGTTGGATGTATCTGTACCAATAAAGCCCATGTAGGCACACATGGTTTGTAGGGAAGAAACTTTCTACCGACACATTCAACCCTTCTGTGCAGTGCTGCAAGCGCTTTTCCTTCTAACAGACTTGGCACCTGCCAACCAAAACACTGCCACAGACTTTCCAGCAATTCCTGCTCCAGCAAAGCAAGCTCCCGCAGGGCCGATGTGAGGAATCCCCACGGGCTGCTCAGGTGCCCCCAGCACTGCCCTGCCTGCCGCTGCCCCCTGGCCGCAGGCTTCCCACTGCAGAATCGCCTGTTGGCCTGGGGGGCTGAAACCAGGGCAATAAACCCGGGCTGCATCCCTGCAGAGGGATGACATGACGATGTACAGGGTCAAGCAACAGGAAGCAAGAAAATGAGCAGTGTGCAAGGTTAGACAGCCCCCTTCTCTGAGTAGTGTTTGGACAGACACCTGTGAAAAAAAATTAAATAACTACCTATACAAGCAAAGGAGTTCTGAGCACATTGCACAGGGGGAGGTTTCAGACTCACCCAGTTCCAGGACTTTGCTCATTGCAAATAAGTAGGCCCAAAACTTAGAGACATGGTAGACGTAGAAGGACTGATCACACACCGACTGCTTGAATCCCATGGAAGACGCGATGGAGGCCATGTGCTTCCAGGTCCGATGGGAGCCTATGGCACTGCAAGAAAACCAGAGATCTGAAGGCTGTGCCCAACTCACCACAGGACCCTCGTGCAGCTCTGCACCCAGGAACATTTGGCTAACTCCATCCGGCTCAGGGCAGCCTCAGGGATGTCTGAACAAACTGTTGCATCCCACAGCAGCAGCAGGAGGGCTGAGCAGCAAAGAGCACTCCCTCTTATACACCCTCTGCTTCCACTGCTTGAGAAGGCATGCAAGGGTGAGAACTGCCGCGTTTGGTCTAACAGGGGGGCAGCTGTGCTGGTATCCTGTCTAACAGAGGCTAACGGTGCATGCCCAGGGAGAACACAAACAGGGCAAAGTCGTCCTTTCTGTCCCCATTTCCTCTCACATTTTCTACCAGCCTGCGGTTCATGGTCCCCAGGCGTGAGATGAGGCCTTCACATTTCACAAGAAAAAGAACAAAAATCTGTCAAGAGATACTTATTTAGTTCTCTTTTGAATCCAGGTATGCTTTTACCATTTACAGCCTCCATTAGTGGGCAGTTCCTATAATTTAGCAGATTACAAGTTAAAAAAAACAAAACACCTTTTCTTTGCTATCAGCCTGCACATTTCATTTGCGTAAGCTCATCTCGAAACAGGCCACGAGCAGTCATTCCCTGACCCCTCTGTCCGCACAAGTTGTGATTTTACAGACCACTGCCACGAGGGCAACCAGTGACCCTTAGACTTGACTGCAGCCGACTAGCACACATGGGCAGAGAGCCTGCTCTGGAGTTCATGTGCAGCAAGGTACTCGTCTTGTTTTGTTCTCTCCACCCAGCCTGAAGAGGGGTGGAGATGAGGGCAATGTTGGAGATGGGGAGTCCACCTGCTTAATTACAGAGCATGGGCTGCAGCGGTCTCACCATCACTGCAGCGAGCCAGCACTAAAAAAACTATGTTAGATGAATGTTCCTCTCTTGCATGGGGGAATTTAATTGTATTTATTTATTTTTTTTTTTAAAGAAATCAGAGCTAGAACTTGGCAGGTAGTGCCAGGCTCTTACCTGAACAAGGCCAGCCCGAGGGACCACAGGGTCAGTGGTGCACGCAGCTTGTAGCCCCTCCGCTCCTTCATGAAGTGCTGGGTCCCAAAGATCAGCATCACATAAGCCGCAGAGAAGAAGAAGGACTTCTGCCTGCAAGGAAAGCAGAGGGAGAAGTCAGGGAAAGAAAGAGCCAGACTGGTGTCTCGTTCGCAGCAGGACTTTGACAGCCCCAGCAGAGCTCTCCCCAAGAAATAAAACATCTCCTGCCAGGGAGCAAGTTAAACCCTGGGGATGGCAGAGGAGAAAGGGAGCTGTCACAGCCAGGAGGCCCCCACAGGACCCAGCAGGACAAGGATGTGGCAAGCTGTGGGCAGGACCCCGAGCAGACAGGTGGATGTGTTTTGTTCCTTTACACACCTTGGGTCATGCCAGGGGCCCATCGTGGGGCACATGCTGAGCTGCAGGCTGTGCCCCCCAGCTGCAGCAATGCTGCATCGTGCCATGGGGGCAAATGACACTGGGAAGAGAAGGAAGCAGAGGGACAGACCCACAGCTGCAGCCTGGCCCTGACAGCCTGACTATCGCACACAGGGCGAGCAGCAGAGTCCCAGAGGAGCAGGTACACGGATGAGACCTTGGCTGGTGCAGGTTTGGCAGCCCTGAGCCCAGCGACAAGAGTTCATGGCAGTGTGTCTGACAGAGCGGCACAAGTTCAATGAGTGGATGACCCTGAGCACTGGAACAAGCTCTGCCCACACTGCCACTGAGAAAAGCAAAAGGGCAAGGAAGGTTTCCACATACTTTCCAGGGAAGTGGTCAAGCCTCCTTCAAAACTTACGCTTACCAAGGAAGTGAGGCGTGGCTGCAGGAGCTAATCTTCCTGCTGGTACACTAGGGGAAGCTGCAGAGCACCAGCTGATTTGGGCTCAGACATTCCTGGAACACAAGCCACAGCTTGAGTAAGCTACAGAGCAACCTTAAGTCAGTTTGGGCAACCACATCTCATTAATGTGGGTAAAGGGGCTCCAGGGAGCTGCTCTGCACTTCCAGTCCTTTCCTCCTTGGAGAAGGGCACCCACTCTGATGAATATTTATCCTAAGAAATCACAACCCCATGGACTCAGGAGCCCAGCTCCAGCCAGCAAACCCATCACTGTGCCATTCTCTACATGACAGTGTGGGAAATCCAGCCAGCAGCCTGCTGTGAGGTCCCCAGCCCTCCTCACAACAGCTTGTGACTGGTAAGTGCCTGGGTTTGGCCCCTGACAGCCTGTGTTCGCTACAGACCAGCCCATCTTCTCAAGCACTGTGTGGCTTTCTCAGGGCCACGTGCCATCATAACAGGTTGCAAAGAGGAAGGGATATTGGGTTCCCAGCACCATCCGGGTCTCCTGCCCAACCACAGCTGCACCAGGTACCCCACGTTTAAGAGCCACAGGAGCGCTGTGCAAACATCCAAGCGGGCTCTTGAAGCCCTCTAGCTGCCCTCACCCCATGACATACTCTGGCCATAAGGGGCACTCGGGGCAGTGACGTGAAGGACACTAGGTCAGGTGAGAGCTGGTTTCTTAGCCCTGCTCTCCAGCAGTTAGGCAGCTCCTAAACAAGCAGCTAGTGCCAGACTGGGTCACTGCACTCCCACCTTTGTACCTTGCCCCTTCCCCTTCCCGGCTCGTGGGCTGCTCGCCAGTGGGGTGAAGCTGCACAGGGAGCGAGCCTGCTGCCCTCTGGAAGCCCAGGCTGGCCACCAGTGAGATCCCTTTGGGGTGAGCCTGCCCTCCTCCAGGCCTCCCTGCTGCGCCAGCAGCTGCGAGAGCCCCATGCAGAGGCACGAAGCCCTGCCTGAGCAGCCCTCTGACCCGTCCTCCATCCTCCCTCCTCCAGCCCACAGGCTGTTAAAGCTGCAGATCCCAGACTGTTCCACTGCAGCCTCACCTCTGAGCCACCACGTCCCTCTGTCCCATTACAATCACCGCTCCTGCACCCAAATTTTGCTTTTTGCCCCTGAAGCCCAGGGTATGACGATGTTTCAGCTGGGGCCAGGCTCTGTTCCTTTCAGATTTCATTCACAGAGGTTTTCAGCCCAACACAATCAGAAGTATCACATGTAAAGGGGAAAAAATGCAGAGAGAAAGGCTTCCTCCAGCTGGAGGGAAGGCTGAGAAAGGGAAAATTGCCCTTTCTCCTGGTGCTCAAGCACCTAACAGGCTGTGCACCCCAAAATACAGAACTGCACAGGTGCCTAGCACTGCTGGAAGCAGGACAGCGATCAATATAGCCATCAGTGATTAAATGCAAGTGCTGAGAACATCTGGCCTAAATGGAAAGCCCAAATACATTTACTTAGGGTAAGAGAGTCAACCCTGAGCTCTAGGAACAGAAAAACAGCAGCAAGTCAAGAGCATCACGTGGATGGGCTACGAAGCAAGCCCAGCGAACAAGCAAGGCATTGTGAGAAGCGAGGTGGCAAGCTGGGGGTTCCTCTGCAAGGAAAGGGACAGGCTGCGGAGGTGTATTTGTTAAAGGTGTTACGAGGGAAATAAAACTGCAAACCCTTACGGTGAGCAACAAGAAAAGTAAACGAGATCTGCCCCTGGCACTTCAAAAGGTGGAGAAAGCTTAAGGAGGAGACACAGCTAAACCTGGTGTGGTCCTCTATTACGCAGTGTGCTTCTGTGCGGGTGGGCACGAAGGGGCAAAGCAAGAAATCCCCAAAGCAACCAGCGAAGAAACAGCTCAAACAAGAGCCCCGCGGTGATGGCGAGGAGGCTGCTCGCTGCCGTCTCCTTTGCCGCGGGGGGAACAATGGCACATTGAGGGCAGGCAGGGAGCCGAGCGGCTCTCCCAGCAGGACGAGCCCCGCCGCCGGGCGCTCACCCACCAGTTGTCCCGCATCCAGCCCAGCGCCTCCCGCTCGTCGAAGCTCCGCTCCACCTCATACTCCCGCAGCGGCGGCAGCGCCGACAGGTTGAAGCCCAGCGCCATGCCGCCTGTTCCGAGCCGTGCCGTGCTGTTCCGAGCCGTGCCGAGCCGTGCCAAGCCCCGCGTCCCCCCGCCGGGCACCGGCACCGCCCCGGGGCGGCCCCGGCTCCGCCCGGCCGGGTGCCGTCGGGGACCGAGGCGGAGCTGGAGCCGGCCCCCTCGGGCACCCGGCGGTCCTCCATCTCCTACCATTTCCCTCAGGAAACCCCTACACAGCCCCCAGAGCTGGGGCGGTTTGGCTGCCCCACAGATGGCACCGCACCCAAAACCAAGGCACCGATGCAGCCAGCGGGTACGTAACTCCCCGCCATGGTGCGGGCTCCTCTGCTGGCACTGGCACCCAAATCACACACAGACACGCAGCCTGCGGGGAACCTGCACCCAGTTATCTCTGTGCTGGGCACTCGAAGCCCTAGGGGTTTCCTAGGCCATAGTCTGAAAAATGAAACATCTTCTGAAGCCTTGCCAAGACCAATCATTTGCTCAGTATGTATAAAATTGGGCTGCATCTGCACAGTGAGAGGGCTTGCTGAGCCAGCTGTACCTGAGCTTGCAATTTGGGCATCATCTTTCCAGGAACATAGCCCTCATAGTCATGTCTCTCTTTACAAGAATTGTGTAATAATACTTTGCTGAATTCTCCTGCACTCCAATCTTTAGCTGCCATGGTCAAAAGCTACTAATTTTTGTTTGTTTGTTGAAAAGGATGATGCTACAATTTACACGGGAAAAGCTTTTGCTTGCATGTGGCATGGAAGGATGTGGAGAAACAGCTGCTTATGCCCGAGCCACTCCACCTGTTAAACTCCTGTTAAACTCTGCTCCACATTGGTCACTCCAAGAAACTGGCTGTGGGCAGGTACTGCCATCCTTCCCCTCGGGCAGGGGCGACCTGAGCTGTCCCTAATGGGTGTGTGGGTGATGCAGTGGCACGCTTTGATAGCGGCTCACCTTTGAGCCAAAGAGGAAACACCCCCAGACCCATCCCCATTGAATCTTTCATATAATGGTCTGGCTGTGAAATCTTGGGGTGTTTATTAACTTACTACAGAGTAGTGCTATTTCAGTTAGCCAATGCAGATCTCCAGACAATCATCTCACCTGCTTTCTGCCAAGGACTTCTCTTATCATTAACATCACAGATAAAATCACTTGCATAAGAGTGACAGGGCATTATTGATCATTGGCTGGACACAGTCTTGACCCAAGAGAGCTAACTGCCTTGTACTACTGTGAGCTGTCCCAGGGCAGCTTCTCCATCACACTATGAAAGCAAAGAACAACCTTTGTGATCAAAAATTATCAAAATGCCTTTTTACCCCAAGAGAGAGTGCACGGCAGGCAAACCATGACTTTGTTACACCTATACAGTTGAAGTGGGTGGAACGGTGAGGATAAGGAAACAAATGGCTGCTCCTGGCAGACTCCCTAACTTTGAAAACAAATCTTTTTTAAAAATGCATTTAAAACACGTTGCAACAAAGAGTTTGTCAGAAGATGCTAGAGGAATTGCCCTGAGTACTATGCTAGCATTCAGCTAATGCAAAGCTTATGCTCACATAATCCTTAGATGCTGATGTAAAATGAGATCTTACTTACATTTTTGGCATTTCAAAATGATATTCAAAACAAAATGTAGGCAGCAATGAACAGCTTTTTTTTTATTATTTTTATTTTATTTTTAAAAAAGGCAAGAGCAGATCATACAACACAATAAACAGAGGAGCTCTCTTAACACCAAAGCTCTGAGCATACAAACACGTATTATCAGGTACATCAAGCCTCGTAAGAACCAGTCTGCAGGAGACGTCTTATGGCTATTTGGGTGTCCAGGTGCTGGACATGACTTGTTTCCCACCCGAGGGAAGGGCTTCCCAGTAAATATCAGAGTCAGAGGGCTTCATCCACTGGTGTAGGCAGCAGGAATCGCTGACTCAGAGGATTCAGAGATGCCCAGCACACACAGGCACCCTCTGGCGCTAGAGCGCTGAGAGCACGGTCTCCAGCAAGGGCCTCTCACCTCCTTGGCCATTAGAGGGGAGCAGAAGCCTGTGAATGTGCAGGGAGGCATCACCCAGTGCGTGGAGCTCTTCACTTCTTGGAAGCAAAGGCAGGGAGGAGACCGGCTGTGCTCCTCCCTGAGCCTTTTTCCTGTGGGAGAAACAGGGGGTTCAGGCCCAAGGAGGACAGAGGATCCCCTGCTCCTTGCAAGCAGGCCATCCCTCTCTTCCTTCTGCTTCCCCAGTCTCAGGCCGATACAAACAGTTCAAAGTTTTTCACTTCTGCCCAGTACCAGAGGAAATAGTTCTGCCTTGTAGCTCCCTAGACAGTGTTGGCTGGCAGTCACTAAAAGACACGGCTCAACCACAAGGTCTCTTTGCCCCGGAAAGACACAGCCACGAGAAGAAGCCCCCATATCTGTATCAGAGCCTCCCTGCACAGCATTTCGTACTGACCTTCTGAAGGTTGTGTATGATAATCAAGAAAGTTGGAGATCTGAAAGCTGAACAGTTTTACAGAAAGCTAGCCAAAGTATTTCCTCTTTGATGCATTTGTCCTCCAAAAGACTGCTTCTGTGGAACTCACTGCCGTTCAAGACTGCTTCCCAAACAGGACAAAACCAAAGCAGATTCACTGAATGTAAGGAGGAGCCTTCTCAGAAGGCACCATCTGGAGTCCTTACTAGTACTGCAAGTTACTTTTGACCTAGTTGCTCTTACCACTGCAAAATACTCCAAAGAGATAATAATATAAGGGATAGCAAATGTCCTAAGGGTTACACAAAAGTGATGGTGACATCAGGAGCTATTAATCTAAAGATGTCACAATCAGCGATTGCTCTCGGGATGAAAGCTATCAGAGCAGCTTCTTTACTCTAAACCAAGAGCTGCAAATCCCATGTGAAACACTGATGACAAAAATCACCTCTATGGAGCTCTCTCAGTGGCAGTGTAGTAGTGTGTGCCATTTACACAGCCTTCTGTTCTTTGAAGCCCGTATGTAAGCTTGGTGGTATTTTTGTAAGCAATGATTAAGGTGAGTGAACAGAGCGAGTGGCTGAGGTTTTGCATATAGAGCTGCTATGTTTTCAAACTCCAGCCTGAAAACAGCAGCAGAATGCATATTCAGAGTCTGGTGAACCTGACCAGTTTGTCAGTTTAATTTGCCACTGTCTGTTTTCACAGCTGGAAATTCACAGAGGCTGAAGGAGACCAGGTACACCTGACTACCTAACAAATGGGCCAGCTTCTTGAACCAAAAATTCTATTGAAGGACTTCTGATCAAGATTGAAGGTGTCCTTTAAACAACCTGATCAGCTACTTCTTCATCAGAGAAATCTCAAAACCCAGGCTGAGTTAAGAACATCTACAGGAATTCACATATGCACCTATTTGTATTTTCTGAACTACTCATTAGAGAGAGACTTTGTACACAACATTCAGACTCTTTTTTTTTTTTTCCCCCAGCCAGAACACGCTCAGTGCTTTGAATGAGAGTAAAACAAACCACAGCACAGTAACAAGAGGCTCATTAACCAAATTGCCATCATGAGCGATCATCTACATTGGTTATGGTACATAAAAGCTTTTCACCTTGCATTCTCAGACCCTAAACACAAAACCTCCTGTTTTGCAGAGCCAGAGTATCCCCTGGTATTCACACAGCCAGACCTTGCTGATGGCTCAGTGTCAGCCCCTTTTCACCTCACTGTTCTTCTGCTCACATAAGGGGTCTGGGCTCACAGCTAGCAGAAGTTACACTGACACCAGACACAGACAAAATGACTTCTCCAGCTGAAGTCCATCAAGACTACAGAGTCTCAGACAAAGCAAAGAGCACAAAATGAAGGTTCAGCAAGTTCTAGAAAGCAAAATGCTGGCAACAGAAATGGGACTAAAATGTTACCAATTTAAATCAGAGGAATTAAGGCTGAATGAGAAAGAAGTACTCCCCTAGCCCTGATCCTGACTCTGCTAATTATTTTACTATCTGTGGTTACTCAGCTTTGTTAACGCATCTCCTGCCAACACACAGATCTTCAGTACCATCCCTCACTCTGCCAATCCAGGGGGCAAAAGCAAGAAAGAAAAAAGCAAAGCAATTTATTTTTAGCAATAAAAACGGCCGGCCCATCTTCTATTTTCACTGAGGCACTCAGCTTCTCATCACTTTGTTTTTAATGAAAATTGACTACTCAACACTTCTTTGCTATTAGTTTAGATTTTAAAAAGACTGGCCTTAATAGAAAACCCCACATGTGATTGGTGGGTTCAGTGCATAGTCATTAAGAAGCTTCACTGATTAGAGTCCCAAATCCACCATTACTGAGAGACCACCTCACCCAAGGCTTAGCACAAAGGGCACTGAAACTTAACTCCAGCTGAAACCTCTGTTGAACTCATGTAATTTGAATTATAATACTGTTTACTACTTACAGAACATATAATGTGTGTTTTATTTTGTTTTGCTTTCCCAAGATATGCAGGTTAACCTAGGGTGCTTCCAAGAACAGTTTAGCTATTGTTTTTCAATTCTTGATTCGCTTTCCTAACAACAGACATTAAATATACAGGGCTGCCCATGCCCACAAACATTCTGGTTACCCACTGTCCTCCAAGCCTCTTCATTCTCTCAGATTTGATAAATACAAAAAATCATCTTGTTTCCTTTAAACTGTTGTTAACTGGTTCTATGTCCCACTTTGAACACGCTTACCTCTTCACAATCAAGCAGGCTCATTCTAGTCTTCCAGAACTACCAATAAGAGAAGAAATCTCTTTGCTGTAAAGCTTCATACTGAAATCAGCAAGTTTTACATCAGAACCCATTTCAGAAGAGCTTGCCTTACAGGAGCACTTATTAATTAAGACAGGGATTAGGTTAGCCAATGGCAGCACTATCATAACACTGATACAAAGGCCTTATGTTAAATTATAATTCAAAAGTTCCCCTTAGGAGGAATACAATACAGGCATATCTGCTGCTGCTAGCACCAAGGCTACCTGCAAAAAGCCCAGAAGGAATCAGCCCCAGCTGCATCCCACATGGTCTTTAATAACAGCGGGTAGATGGGATTCATCCCCGGGTGCTGAAGGAGCTGGCGGACGTCATCGCGGAACCTCTCTCAATTATTTTTCAACGATCCTGGGAGTCTGGAGAGGTCCCGGTAGACTGGAAGCTGGCAAATGTTGTGCCGATTTTCAAGAAGGGTCAGAAAGAAGACCCTAGCAATTACAGGCCTGTCAGTCTCACATCAGTGCCTGGTAAAATCATGGAGAAGATGGTTCTCGAACGTATTGAGGCGCACCTGGGGGACAAAGCAGTCATTGGTCCCAGCCAGCATGGGTTTGTGAAGGGTAGGTCCTGCCTAACTAACCTGATTTCCTTTTATGATAAGATCACCCGTATGGTAGACCAAGGGAAACCAGCTGATGTGATTTTTTTGGACTTCAGCAAGGCTTTTGACACGGTTTCCCATAGGATCCTACTGGACAAAATGTCCAGCATACAGCTAAATAAAAACATCATACGATGGGTGAGCAATTGGCTAACGGGCAGGGCCCAAAGGGTTATGGTGAATGGGGCTGCGTCAGGCTGGCGGGCGGTCACCAGTGGGGTCCCTCAAGGCTCCATTTTAGGGCCGGTACTTTTCAATATTTTTATAAACGATCTGGATGTAGGAATAGAAGGCATTTTGAGCAAGTTTGCTGATGACACCAAACTTGGAGGAGTTGTGGACTCGAATGAGGGTGGAAAGGCCTTGCAGAGGGATCTGGATAGGTTGGAGAGCTGGGCGATCGCCAACCGCATGAAGTTCAATAAGAGCAAGTGCCGGGTCCTGCACCTGGGACGGGGAAACCCTGGCTGCACGTACAGACTGGGCGATGAGACGCTGGAGAGCAGCCTAGAAGAGAGGGATCTGGGGGTCGTGGTAGACAACAAGTTGAATATGAGCCGGCAGTGTGCCCTGGCAGCCAGGAGGGCCAACCGTGTCCTGGGGTGCATCAAGCACGGCATCGCTAGTAGGTCGAGGGAGGTGATTGTCCCGCTCTACTCTGCGCTGGTGCGGCCTCACCTCGAGTACTGTGTGCAGTTCTGGGCACCACAGTATAAAAAGGACATGAAACTGTTGGAGAGTGTCCAGAGGAGGGCTACGAAGATGGTGAAAGGCCTGGAGGGGAAGACGTACGAGGAACGGCTGAGGGCACTGGGCCTGTTCAGCCTGGAGAAGAGGAGGCTGAGGGGAGACCTCATCGCAGTCTACAACTTCCTCGTAAGGGGGTGTCGAGAGGCAGGAGACCTTTTCTCCATTAACACCAGCGACAGGACCCGCGGGAATGGAGTTAAGCTGAGGCAGGGGAAGTTTAGGCTGGACATCAGGAAAGGGTTCTTCACAGAGAGAGTGGTTGCACACTGGAACAGGCTCCCCAGGGAAGTGGTCACTGCACCGAGCCTGACTGAATTTAAGAAGAGATTGGACTGTGCACTTAGTCACATGGTCTGAACTTGGGTAGACCTGTGCGGTGTCAAGAGTTGGACTTGATGATCCTTAAGGGTCCCTTCCAACTTAGGATATTCTATGATTCTATGATTCTATGTAGAAGGGCCTTGCTGGGGGTTAGCAGGCTCAGACGGAAGGTGGGGAGCATGAGAACAAGCTTTTGCTAATGGCCTAGGAGCAATAAAGTCTGTAATTGCTTTCCTTTATTACTCTGAGACTAAATACCCAGATAGCTTAAGAGTTTAAACCACAGCCTTAGCAATGCTTGTGCCTGTGACTGAGCAGCCGTACATAAGAGGCTTTCCAGAAATTTAGTTTAGCCCAGCCAAACCCAGCAATTGGTTTGAAGAGGCTATTGAGAGGAAGACGAGTGGGAATGGATGAAGGGCTTAGAAAGGATGAGGTTGGAAAGAACAAGGAGAAGCATCCAAGGAAGGCATTGCCTGCATCCTCAAGAGGATCAAAAAAGGGTATGGGGACCCCTGGGGAGAGGTCCATGGGCAGAGCCAGCCCATGGTGGGCAAGTGGCTGGGGCTAAGCCATGCCCAGGCTCCTGCACCAGCCAGAAAGATCTGCTGGCACAGAGGTGCAAGGAAGCTTCTTCACCTGATGCTCTTTGCTCACTGCCATTTAATGATGGAATGAGTCAAAATCCCGGAGCCTTCAAGGAGCCGTCCTTGCCGCGATCCTCCCACGGCTAGGGTGACTTCACACTCACCTGCAGAGGGAGACGGCTCCCCTTGATTAGCCAAATTTTGTTGACCTACTTTGGAGCCGCCACCTTCCCAGGCTGGAAAAACCAGCCGTGGAGCTGACGTGGCCGGCTGCAGGCCGGGGACAGGCTGTCCTGCAGGGATGCTGACGGAGGGCACACGAGGACCCACCCCCACACGAACATGCAGGGGCTGAAGAGGCTTTCCCTCACACCAGCCTGGTGCTGATCCCTGGAAAACGTGCCTGCCTGCCTCCCCAGGGTGTCTCCGGCGCCAGGCCAGCTCTGCTTGCAGGGTCCCATGTTCTCCACCAGCCCACGGGGCTGGGGCAACCTGAAAAGCCAGCTGGCTCGCTCCCCATGCCTCCCTGTCTGCACAGCCACACAGGGCCCTCGTGGGGTTTTGTGGGCATGGGGAGGCAGCTGGCACTCCAGCTGGTGCTTGGGCTCTCCATGCCTTGCTAAGAGACAGAAGCAGGGGCAGAAGAGAGTTTGGTGCTGTACGGGCCTCAGCTGGGGTTGCAGCTCCTGGGTGAGGCCCCAGCAGCCTTGGGGAAAGTGTTGAGTCATATCCTACTTCTCCTTGAGGATGAAAAAAAGGGGGGGCTCGTTGCCTGCTTGGTGCATCACAAACCATGGTTTTAATGCTAAGTTACCTGACCTGGCACACATGTAACCTGGGGTTGCACATCTTGCCCAGAGAGAGGCACCAGCGCTGCCTGAGGGGCAGAGCGCACCCCTGTCTTTTCCCCCTGATACGGGTTTTGACCACACGTGTGTGACAGGCTGTTTATTATTAATATTTGGACTTAAAAACCAGCTCCAGGCTGTGTCATGGTTTCCTTCAATATTCAACACTGAATACCAACAAGAATAACATGGAGAAAACCAAAGAGAGGAAGCTGTGCTTTCAGCAGGAACACAGAAGAGTTAGAGGACAGGAATAAAGCAAAGCTGGAAAAACTTTATGGAGCTATACAAATAGTTTCAGAGAACCACCCTACAACTCCAAGAACACCTCCTGGCCGTTTCAAACCCCAAATACAGCTCTCGCTGGAGAAGACACTTCCTTTTAGGGTGCTTTTTGAATGACCACTTCCTAGTCATGAGATCCTTGTATGGGTTTGTGCTTTACTTCACTAAAAGTAGCTTTCTCACCAAGTTTTTGAACCATCTTTTAATAAGCATATATATTTCAACTCTCTGGCTAGACATGCCTCCTAACTCTGCTGTATGTTTGGAAATGAGCGTAGTCATGAAAAGCTTAAGGAATTCAGGATATAGCTAGTAAGAGGCAGCGTGTTAATGTTGCACCTGGTGCTATATTCTCATTTTTTTCTGGCTAGAACTTCTTTCTGAATGTGTAAACAGCAAGACGGCATCATTCTCAGCAAACTGGAAAACACTCAGGTTTTTGTAACCCTGCACAGGCTCCTTGGGCCACAAACATCTCCCTGCTCTTCTGCTCTTGAAAGCAAAACAAGATATAGGTCTCTGGCCCCATCAGGCCATGGTGCCCTTGTTTCTTCTTCTCTTTAAGCTCACCAAGCCACAAACTTCCCAAATCATTTCCTATATTCAGCTTGATCTAAACAGGCAGACCCTCATGTAGGCTGAATTAATAGTCTCCCTTTTCCTCCCCAGAAAGAAGAAGGAACTGAGCAAAACACCCTACCCCTTCTCCATGCTCACCCGCTGGTAGCTAATGACAAAGCCACCACAGGGCAACCAGCAGCCATGCTGCAGAACTTGCACCAATATATATTTTTCTCCAAAAAACTACCAACCTTGAAATTCCAACTCAGAGGCAGAAAGGTGCCATGTAGCCACTGTTTCTGCCACCTATCTACAACTCCTGCTTTTCCCCTCCTCCCCGTTTGTAGCTCACCTTGCTCTAATCTCCCCTTTCCATGCCCTCGGCTCTGAGGCATGAAGCCACCTAGGTCTGCTACAAAGCTAGAGCAACAGCTCACCAAGCTCACCCCTGACTACAGCCAGGTGTGGGTATCCCAGGAAACAGCAAGAAATTCCAGGAAATACAGCAGCAGCTTAAGTCTATGGGCTGTTCTCACCCATCCTAGACAGCAAACAGGAATCTTGTCCAAAACATTTTTCGCTACAACACCACTGCAAGCTGAGGGCTGGGGAGGGAAGGTTGCACTGCCAGGCATCAGAGAAGCCACTGAGTCAGAGCTGGGCACTGTCCCAACCCAGGGCATCCCAGGAGCCCAGCCAAACTGCTGCTTGAGAGGTTATACACAGCACCTGCTTTGGAATGAGAAGCACATGCAAAAGCAGGAGGAGAGCCTGGAAATGAGCCACAGCCAAGAGCACAGCCATCAACCCTCGGTGTGGGGCATCACCAGTCAGACCATCAGCCAGTGCTGCGGGTAGGTTGTGCAACTGCATCCAGGCGTGGGTTTGTCTTAGAGCCCAGGGTGAGTAAAAACACGTGGGTATCACTCCACACCATGACCCTGAGGGGGACAAGAGCATGCCTGCACATGTTGAAATGAGGAATGCTTTCTTCAGAAAGAGCAGAGCTTGTTGCTTCTATAAGCAGGCTGCATGGCCCATTGCCTGTGATCAGCTCTCCAAGCTGCTGGCTGCTCTTCCTGTGGTCCTAGCACTTGGCATCTGTTCCAAATTCTTCTTTTACCACAGGTTTGGAGACTCCATGGGCATGGGTGTGTTATGTACAGGCAGAGGAGGGAAGGCACCGCATGAAACCCTGGGAGAAGGCCAAGAGGAATTGCTGACAGAGGTTTGTAGGGGTCTAGAGGTACGTGGAGACTGTAGCAGCAGTGATACGAAGGGAAAACCATGTGAGTCTGCTTGAATGACCTCCTGTTACAAGGACCAGAGGTTCACATTAAACCGACACTGGAGCACTACCACCCAGGGGAATGAATATAACTTTATTTAAAAAATAATAATAATAATTTAGCTCAAACACAAACAAGATTGCAGAGGGTTGATGGAAGCAGGAAGAACAACATTTACCCACAGAACTTTAAACAGACCGGTTTCATTTTCTTTTAAGCAATACTTTCAGTGCCCTTCCCTGTCCACAGCTCTACCTCCAGTCCTCACCTGCACATAAAGGAATCCTGACTCTCAGGGGTCTTGGTGACAAGCCAGAGGAGAAGCAATGTCTGCCACACATGAAACGCTATTCCTACCTCCAGAGCCTCCCCAGAGATCCAAAAAGCCAGAAGAGCAACACTAGCATCTAAACCAACGTGCAATAAAAAGGGAACAACTCGCACTCCTCCCTGGAAGTCTACCTACCCATGCCCCATTCCCAGCGTCCTGGCCAAGTGCTTCCACCCATGCCTGAATTCGCGTCCCCGCCCACAGGTGCTGTACACAGAGGTGTGCACACAGGCCTTTGCAATACACCTCCCTCCCCCCGGCTCTTCTCATCCAGACCTGCTGATCTTTCGCCTCTCTCTGTGCCTGCGTGCCGTACATTTCTTGGCACGGCAGCAGTTCATTTCACAGTGAAGGGATGTGCCCTGGAACATGCTGAGCCACTACTGCAACTTCTTCTCTTCTGTGAAGTGGCCTTTCATGCAGTTGCCATTCTGATAGACAGGGCTGGCCCTCTTCCTCCTGTACCACACCACAGACTTGTAGAGCACAAATCCAATGCTGGCCAGGCAGAGCAAGAGAAGAGCCAAGATGTCCAAGCAGAAGTACTCATATAAGGAGAGGTCGTAGACAGCGGGGCGAAGGTAAGGTGCCCCATCATGACGAAGGAGGTACTCCAGCCAGTACACTGTCCTGTTGAGAGCATGCATTGGTTTGTCCAGGTGCAGGGCTGAGATGAGCTTAGCTGCTTTTCTGTAACTGCAAAGGAAGACAAGAAATTGTCAATCTGACAGGGGCCTCATAGCTAAGAAGCGGTCTGATTCAGTGGTGCCTTCAAGTCCCAGGTGATACCTTAGGGGTGTGGCACATTTACTCCAAGATTCGTTTCACATCTGCCTCTAAAAGCCACTCTGATGGCAATCATTAGCCATGGCAGCACAAGCCAGAGTGCATTTTACTGTTTTGTTAACAAGGCTGGCAGTTCAGTTCCTAAGTTCCTTGGTAAGATGACTGCTCAGTGGTTTCTGATGGATCAAGGCTTTTTGAAGCGAGTTTGCAGCAGAAGGTCTCACCCAGCATCAAGCAGTGGTCAGTTGTTTGGTAACTGGCCAAATACTTCGCTACTGAGTGGAACACCTTAACAACTTACTCTGTGGTCAATAGATGAGTTGATTAAAAAAAAAAAATCAAGCTCTTTGACAGCACTTCAAACACTAACAGTTGCATGTGTTATATTAGACAGTGGGAGCCCTGTGTCACTGTGCTGCAACAAATCAAGGAAAGGGGAAAAGCCTTGTTTTGAGAAGCAATGGATGAAGCATTATCTGCAGCCCATAGGCTGCAGATAACTGTTTCTACAGAAAGCTTTTTGGACAAGACCAAGGAAATCACAAGTTAAGGATACAATCTCATTTTACCTGATAACAGGCTGGCATTAAAATGAAAGAGGTTTGTGCCTCTGCATCTCAGAAAGCTTTCTAAGAAAATTACAGTCAAAGCCAAACAGGGCTAGATCATGCTCTCTCACGGCAAATGTTGGAGTATATCTTCCTGCAAACATCTCAGGATTACATGTCTGGCCAGCTGAGCAATATTTGCAACTCTGCTTGGTCCGGAGGCTGTATGGGGGATGCCACAAAGGCATCAATCCCTATGTGCAGCCCATACCAAGGAACTGCTTAATGCAGCTGCATGGCTCACCTGGGGTCAGAGATAACTGTGACGACAGCCTGGTAAAGATCCTCTTCTCTCACGCTGCTCCAGTCCATGAGGATACCCATGCCCTTCGCCTGCACTCTGGTCATGATGTCAAACTGGTCCCCATAGAAAGGGAATCCCACCACCGGCACACCGTGATAAATTGCCTCAAATATGCCATTCATCCCGCAGTGGCTGACGAAGGCTTTCACATTGGGATGACCTGCAGGCAAAGAAACAGCAGCAGGTCAGTGCCTTCCATGCTGAAACAAGACTACTGGTGGCTTCTTCAAGACACAGCGTGGATGCGTGCTTAGGGAAAACCAAACATGCTGAGCACAGAGGATGAACATTCACGTTATCCTTCAGGAACACAGCAGCCCAAAACACACAGGGCAGAACCTGGAGAGCAAGGGAAGTAAGCGCCAAGATACAGCTTCAAACAGGCAATAGGTGAGGATCATACTATTTACAGATCAGACTCACAACAAGCAAGAGACTTAGACCCACACAGGTGCTGTTTTCCTTGTATGATCTTGCTGTGGTTTGGACTAAACTCCAGAGATGTTGCTAGTGGTACACACACACGCTCAAACACATACACACGCTCACACACACTCAGCCCTGCCTTACCTAGCAGGTCGTTCTGGGGCAGCCACCCCATCATCAGTGTATTCTCACCCAGGTTTCTTGGCTTCTGTCCGAAGTATCTATGGGAAGAGATAAAGATAAAAAAAACAGGAAAAGAAAAACACACACAACGTAATTATAACAATTTATAACAATTATAAATTCAATCAGATCAAGAGATGGAAAGCAAACTGTCTGATTGTCATCCAACTGGAGTTATGAGGAATCCCATCCCCTCCTCACCTCCACACCACCCTCTGTGGGAGGCGGGCAAACGCGCCAGCCATCTTCTCCACCAGGTCGTTTGGAAGAGCTCGGATCCCGATGCCAAAGGAGACAACAACAACACCTGCATCTGCTGCTTCCACCCAGAGACGCAGACCCTGCAGGCAAAACACACACACAGATGCCTTGAAGTCTTGCTGGAGAAAGGCCCTTCCCCTGTAGCCTCTGCCAGAAGAAAGCTGTCTATGAAGAGGATGAAGCCAAATCTATATGGAGCACAAAGCCAAGCATTTCTGACCAGGGAGATGCTAAAACTGATGTGATTTCTGCAGCCAGACAGGCAGGCGTTACTCGAGCACAAAAGCTGAGCTTGGGCGCTCCATGCAGAGGTGTCTAGAACTTGCATTTTGTAATACAGCTTTGGAGGTGACACAGTTACTCCTTGGTAAGGAGGGCTCTGAAAACATAGGGCCCACATAGGTGCAGCCAGAGCTCCTCAGGGAGCTGGAGTGAAAATATTAAGGCTGTTTTCCATCAGCACGCTAAGGCAGGAGGCCTGCCAGGGTCTCTACGTGTAGGCTAGAGGCTTCCCAAGATGCTACATGCAGGTGTGTATCTAGGAGGAGTCCTCACTCCTTTTGACTGGCAGGAAGGGAGGAGGCTGGAGGAGAAGAAATCAGCCAGCACACCTGCTGAGGAGTAAAAACAAAGAATTCCCTTTTATGCCAGGCTAGGCTGAGCCTCTCTTGTCATGCTTTCTGTCCCGCTTCAAGCTTCCCACGTATCAGCTCACAGTCAGTGGCATTCTAGGAAAGTTTCTTAAAGTGCCTTTGAATATGAACACTGTAGAAGACTTACGGGCAAAAAATCCCAAAGCAACAACAACAAATTAATTCTGTTTTTAAAGGAGAAAAATGATTAATCTAGAGTATTTTATTAGTAGTAGTCTACAAGGTTGAGTACCGGTACAGAGGAGTTATCCCCAGAGAGTAAAAATGAAATGTGCTTTATGTTTGTCCTCTGTTAGATGCTTCAGGGACTCAAGCCTTTCTTTGCAGAAGAGCTTAAGAATCCCAAAAATCAACACAACAACAAAAAAATCAAGATGATTTCATCTAAGGGGTTTTGGTTTCTCCATGCTCTTGAATCTCTGATTTTCTTTTGAGCAATACAACTGCTAGAACTGAAAAAGAAGAGAAAGTTCTCGTTTGGCTTTGCTTGATAAAGCTATAATGACTCATAAAGCAGATGATTACATTATCTATTATAATCAGGCTTTCAGAAACAACTTCAGAGTTGCCAAGGGAGGCATGGTTGACCACCAGAGATTCTCACCATCTCTCAAATGCGTATCTATATTCCACCATGCCCTAATTAAAGGGACTCTCAGCCACAACATTTCAAATATGAGGAAATAAATACCTTAATTATATAACCCAGCTTCTGTGGAAATGCCTTACGCTACACCTAGACCTACCAAAGCCCTCTTCTGTCGGCATCCTGTACCCTGGGCACAGGCATACCTGCCTGCTAGCACAACAGCCACCGCCTACTGCAGGGCTCTGGACTTATCTCCATCGCTCTTCCCCTCGGCGCCTTCGGCTCTGTTCTTGAAGCCATGAAGCACATGAGTAATGCCACAGCAAGCAACTCCCTTCTTTATAAGGCAGGCGTGTATGCAGCCAGGTTGGACCAAGCTGGTGTTTTGCAAGACCTGTGAGGCAGACACTCTGACACAGCCTTTGGAGCACCCTACATGCGTTACATTACCTGCACGCTGTGCCACACGGGAAAGGGTAATGTGCAACCATACGCATCTGGAGAACTTCTGCTCCAAAGCACCTAAACTCGCTTTTTCCTTTTAACTGCAAAAAAAAATGGCATCCATAGTCTTGACTAAAGCTGCCGTCGGAGATCTAGACAGATCCCATATCATTTGAAACTTGAATCTTATCTCTATTTCAGCCCCTTGGTTGGGACACCAGGACTACCCAACTGCCTCAGAGTTATTATCCAAGTCTATTTCCCCACAGCATTTGTAAAAGTGCTAAAGCAACGGGAGGAATAGTATACAGGTACTGCTCCATTCCAAAATTGTCTTCCTTTGAAGGCTTTAAGGGCTTGTCCTTCTTCATCTTTACTGAGGACAGTGAGGTACAGACCTGAGAAAGCCTCTGGGATGCCTGGGGAGTTTCCCTCAGGGTTGCCACTTAAGGAAGAGAGGACAATACACTTCAGTTTTGTACACTTTGGCACTCCATGCTGAATTCAATGAGAGGAGAAACACAGCTCTCCTCTAGGGGTTCTTAAGACTACAAGCTTGAGGGCAGAAATACCCTGCAAGAAACTGAACTAAGGAAGAAATTCTGGATTGACTTAAACCAGTGATGAAGAAATAAAGACTAATTGTTCTTCCTATTTCCTCTTTGAATGTAGAAACAACCAACCTACTCATGTTCAAGTCTCAGAGGCAACACTACCATCACAGCACTTCCCACACCATTTTACAGAGTGCAGCTGACTCCTACTTCAGGGTGGACAAATTAACTATATTCTCCCTGCAACCCCCCCCCAGTCCTCAGTGCTCCCCATCTCCTCACTACACACAGGCACCAAAACGCAGCTTCACATGGCATTTATAAGGCTCTTCAAAAGAAGATTTGCACCAAGTACCTCCCCAGGTTAATATGCAATCATGGCTCAAAGCTTTCCTGCACTTACCACTGGAAGGGGCTTTGCAGGCTCAGCAAGGATCCCCCCTGTGAAAATGACATGGGGGAGTGTTGGCCGCGGAAAGTCCAGCACCACATCGTTGCAGAGGAAGAAGAGGCTAGTTCCATGGACAAGGTCCAGCATGGACGTCTTGGGCTCCACCCTGTGCTTCTCCATGAGACGTTCAAACTTGGGCAGGATGACCAGCTTTGTGGCCACGCGAGTGATCACGTAGACCAGGAGGTTCCAAGTCCTGCCGAAGAAGCCCATCCTGTCAGTCATCAGGGAGTTGAACTCAGGAACATAGGCAATGGGGGAGGTGGCGCCAATCTCCGCTGGGAACCAGAAACCAGTGGAGATCACAGCATATTTGACGTGTAGGATGTGAGCCAGGATAAAGCCACACATCTCATTGGGGTCCACCAACAGGAGGTCAAAGTGCTCATGCTGGAGTTTCTGCAGGAGGGTATTGTTTCCCAGCACCAGGTCACAGTTTTCCAGGTACTTTTCCAAAAAGGAGAACATCTCCAGAGAGGTCATCTTCCCTTGGAAGACACGCTTTATCTTCTCCTGCACCCAGGCGTCCGCGCTCTCCGTGCTGAAGATGCCCCAGTACCTCTGGATGCGGAAGGCAGGCAGGTGGGTTTCCACGTCCCGACCCTCGTGGAGGAGCAGCACGGGGTCATGGCCCCGGTCAGCCAGCGCCTCTGCCACCCGCATGAAGACTCGCAAGTGGCTGTCGAAGACTATGGTGGGCATGATCAGCACCTTGGCACAGTGACACGGCTCCAGACCGAACGCAGCCACCACAAGGAGAAGAGCAGCAGGACATGGTAGCACCTTCATCTTCATCACTGCAAGGAGAGAAACATGTCATTAATATAGTAGAGAAGCCTCAGTCATGGACTTGGGCAACTAAGAACTGGGAATGTAGCAGCAAGCCAGATGCTCATAAGGTGAGAGAGGAGAGAGCAGTATGGAGTTCACCACTGAGAGGGGAGAAAAAAAAAAGAAAAGAAAGAAAACACAAAACTCAAATACTAGAGCATGTCAGGTGCATTTTCTGTAAATCCAGAGCCACTTCTCTGTGCCAATCTGCGTCTAAGGCTCAAAAACTGGCAGACTGACTTGCAGAGAATCAGAGAGGGAGAGCAACTAGCACAGCCCTGCTGGGTCAGAGCACCAGCTGGGACACCCATGCTCCATCCCCAGGTACCACTACAGAACCAGCACAGCTGGATTTTATCACTGTTTCTGCGTCCCAGAACAGCTGACTGACTGCTTCCCAGCCCTTGCTGTCTGTGCAAGCTCCCCAGGAAGCCAGCAGAGCCCAGAGGGGATGCAGGGAGGCACTTTGCTCAGCGCAGACAGGGCAGGAGAAAGCCCGTACCACAACAAGGCTCCCAGAGAGAAACCTCAGCCCCAGAGAGCGCAGGAAGGGTCAGGATGGAGAGCTGCCCCACCAGTCACCACACCAGTGACACATCGGCCGTGGGAGGGCAGGGAGGATCAGCGGAAAGGGATAGAAGAGGTGCCAGGACTGATGGGGTGGAAGAGAGCAAACCCAGAAAGCAGCCCCAGAGCCAATGCGCAACACCACCGGCACAGCGACGCCCCTTAGTCACACTCCTACAGCTGTCACCCCATCCCAGCTGGGAGAAACACCCAGCACTCCTGTTGTGTAAGGGCTGTTGCTACATCACTGGAAGCGAACTCGCCTCACCCACACCTCACATTATTTTGGGAGAAGAATTGCCTGATAATTATTTGGGAACAGTCAGAAGCAGAGCTGTGTCCTGAGGACCCAGTTCAGACTTGCTGGGAAGGGTGCGGGGAAGAAGTTATAATGGGAACAATTATAAGTGGATTTTGGATGGCCTCACATACTAAGCCCAAAAAGGGCTGTGGTAATGTGGTAATGCAGAATTTGGACCAAGATTTTCTGCCAGCTTCTCCACCATTAACTTGATCAATTAAGAGGCAAGAAAGAAAGTCCTAAATACAATCCTACTAAATACAACCTCCAGACTCCCTTCAGCAGCTGGATATTGCTGCCCACTGCTTTCCAGTCCCAGATAGGCAGGGCCATGTCAAAGAAACACAGAGCAGCTGCTTACTGGGACCCTACCTTGTTTCAAAGGCAACTACTGCCAGTGCTTGGACTCTCATCCAGGGCCAGCTGTGCCTGTAGGAGTGAAGAGAAACACCAAAAACGCAAGCAGATGGTAAAGCTGTGTATGGACCAACAGAGCAAGAGCTCCAGGAGGATGGAGGCACGGGTGAGAGCCTGTAGAGAAGGGAACAGAAGCTCCACAAGAAAAGCAAAGACCTGCCCAGAGCAATCCCTAGAGGTGCTGGGAATCCCTTCTCCCTGCCCAGCCAACAAGAAGGCTGTAAGTCTTCCCAAGCGGTGGGAGGATGTCAGGCTGTGGGAAGGGACCTTTTTTCCTGCCCCAGCTCATAAACCACCAGAGCACATCCCTGCACTGCCCATGCCCAGAAAGGCACCAGCAGGTACCGTAGCCAGGGCAGTACTGGCTGCAGCCCAGCCACCTACACCTGCTTTTGGGCTGTGCACAGCTGGTTCAAGAACACTGTTAAAGTGGTTGTGCCACAGATGCTTTAGGTTTCCAGGTGCAGCAGTGGAAAGGGAGCATTGGTGAGAAGAGAGAAGAAAGGCACCTGAACCCCCTGAGAAACATCTAACTGGGCAGAAATTTGCCCCTTGGCTTTGCCCTGTTTAACATGTTTGACAAGGAAGGTGTCTGATATTAATGGATGATTTTATCAGTTTAACTGAAGTGAAGTAACTGAACATCCACAGCTCTAAAGATAGAGATTTCTTGAACTCAGATGTCTTTTTTTTTTAGAGTGAAGTACTAAAATCTCTGACAACAAGCAGTCTAGGCAGAGATGCCAGTGAAGAAAGAGCAGTGAACAGAGACCCCATAGCAAAGAAACTGCCTTTTACATCTCTTTTCCTCCTCCAGCATTTTATATTGCCTGGTTCCTGCCCACTAACTTGGAAACCCATATTCATGGGGCCAAATTATTTCCTTACCTGCCTTGTAGTCTCCATCTAGCTCTTGCCCACAGTAACAACAAATGTTTTCCCTGTAAGCTTCTCAAGAGTTAACAAAGCAGCACAATTCATTTGAAGCCAAGAGGAAAAGACATCTTCACCAGGACACTCAAAACTCTTCCTGGCACAAGAAACCAAAGTTTGCCTCCTCTACTGGGTGTGATCCAGAGAAAACAGCACCATCTGCTACCATCAAGTTAATGACAGCCAACCCGGTTGTGGCTAATTTATGGAAATGAAAACTCCGTGCAGGCAGGCAGGTATGCAGCTCGGAGAGCAACGCTGCCACTGCAGGACGATGTCGCACCACCAGCAGGAGCTGCTAGGGGGGGATCTCTAGTACAAGCCTAGAAGATACAGTGCTATGTAAAATAAACTCAATAAAAACATAGGTTGAAGCAGGGAAGTCTAACCATCTAACACAACCCAGTGCTTGGTGGGGTTCTGTTTTGGGGTTGTCACAACCTTCTACTTCACTATGGTCAGCTGGCTAAATAACACTGGAATACTAGAGTTTTAGTATTAAAAACAGTAAGCAAGGGGAAAAATCCCTTCAAATATAATCCTTCCCACACAGCTTATAGCCCTGATTTTTCTTAAATATTGTTCATATATAGAGTGAGCAGTGCACATGTTGTCTACTCAAAACAGTGTACCTTCCTAGAATTTTTCATTCGATATCTTCATGGCAGCCCACAAGAAAAACAAAGAAAGAACAAAGACCAGGTCCCAAAAAGACCAGAAGAGGCAACCACATGAGCCATCAGGTTAATGATGGTCAGAAAAAACGTCCCCTGCACCACCCTCAGTCCTACTGCTTCCAGACAACAGCATCAGAAGCACTCTGCTCAGCCTCGTCCATTTTGGACGGGGAATTAGGTAGTCCTGAATCAGTTTGAAATTTATAGGACCCTGAGCAACCTTCAACATCCTTTCTGGATGATCAGAGCTGTGTAGAGGAAGCTCTGCAGGCGAGGTGGGAACACGTGGGCCAGCAGCAGGTTGGCAGTCCATTGGTCACAGCCAGGGAGCCGCGGTACTAAAGAGAATAGCTGGTCCGTAACAACAGAAAATAAATTAAAATTGGTATGTCAGCTCATCGGGCATTTGAAACTAGAAATACCTTCAAGAGCTTGAGCCGGTGGGCGGTGTCTGACACCATGCACCTGCTTCCACGCCTGACCTCTCATCATGCACTGAGTCTGGCCGGGCGGTAGGACAGATTTCCCCCACCCCACACCCCCAGGCTTCCCAGTTGTCTTCTGGAGGGGTCAGAGATGGTTTGTAACACCACCGGGCTCTTCCAGACAGCTTTCCTCCTGCTTGCGACACGGCTGCAAGACACAGAAGCAGCTGACGTGCGGCAGTGCTCTTTGCGAGCTCTCTCAGGTCTGCAGCACGGAAGCATTCAGGAGCATTACTTGTAATCCCCAGGTGCCAGAGACAGACAGGCCAGGGGCCATTTCCAAATATTCATGAGGGCCACAGACCTTGAAGTGAGCGCACACCACAGCTCAGTGCATTTTGGTCTTAAGAGCGGGTTATGTCTGTACGGCAGTCAGGTTTAACGAGTTCTCGAGACTGCGGAGAAAACCAGAGAGCTACGAGAGCACCCAGCAAACTTTAGAGAAGCAAACTTTGGAGGGGCTGTGGAGAGAGCTTCCAGCTCCTGCCCTGCCATCTCAGCTTCTTCTGCAGGGAAGCAGCGCGCTGAAAGCCAGACGGCACTAAGCGCCGCGGAAGGTTGTGAAACCTGTGTAGGAAGCGCTAGGGACCGATAAAGCCCTGCCAGACGGGTCCGATCGCATTTAAAGCAGCGTTGAGGAGCCGAGGAGCAGAGATAAGGCTCAGCTCCCGCACCAGCAGCGACGCCCCCGCACACACAGGAGCCTGCCGGGCTCCGGGCGGGCGGCAGGGGCGAAACCCGGCCAGGCACAGCCAGGGGGGGATGCCGAGGGAGAGGGGGCAGGAGGGGAGGGGAGGAGAGGGGAGGCTCACCTGGCGAGCACGAAGCGAGTCAGCGCAGCAGCACCCAAAAACCTGGGCTGGGGCACCCAGGGCTGACCCTGCCCAGCCCCGCAGACCCCAGCCCCGCGCCCCTCGCGGCCCCGTCCCGGCACCCACCTGCACCCAGAGCCGGCCCCAGCGCCGCCGCAGAGCCCGGCCCCTTTCATGCCGGCCGGCGCCGGGCGGGGCGGCCCCAAACCCAGCCCCAAAGCCGGCCCCAGAGGCTGAGCGGGGCGGAGCAGGGCCGGGCCCGCCCGCCGGAGGCTGCCCCGGGCCTGCGGGTGGGCGAGGGGCGGCGGCACCGGCAGCAGGAGGGGGCCCAGGGCAGCAGAAGGGGCTGGCCCCGCCGCCCAGTGCAGCACTAACCGCGGCTCGGCACAAGCTGTGAAGGGCACGGTCCTGCCTTAGGGCTGTCAGACAGGTCACAGAGCACGCAGCTTTGGAGGTCTCACAACGCGTTACCCTCCCAGCACCCAGGTGCTTGTTTTCAGCATGACCAGTGACACTCTCTGCAGGTGCTGCTGAGAGCATTACACCTTCTCCTGCAGCACAGTCAAGGTGCCGAGCTGTGGCTCCCCTAAGGCAGGGGGATTAACTGGTGGATGCCCTTAATTATGGACTGACATCCTATCAACCTGGCACTTCTGCTCATCCCAGCTTTTCCCTAGAGGTATAGCACAAGGGAAAAACAAGCATCATAGTGCTCAACACCTCCACCAGGCCCTACTTATTAGGGAGTTTCCTTACCCTGCACAGAGCAGGAAGGGATCAAAGGAAACACCGCATCTTTAACCAGGTAGATACAGAGTTTGAGTTGTGCCTATGAGTTCTTACTCCCACAAGTTGTTGCTACCCATGTTGTATGGCAGATACCATTAAGCTACTTTGGCAGCAGCATTGCAGAAGAGCTGACTTGTTATTCTAGTGGGAAGTGACTCAAGAAGCCTGAACTTGGCTTGGTGTAAGTAAATATCCAACTCCTGTTTTCTCCAAATTTCTTGCAGCCACTTGCACAGGCCACCTTTCATTTTTGTTACAGCCATGTCAGTGCATAAATTAGGAGACAAGAATTAGTTGTTGACAGATGTAGTCAGACTTCCCAGTTCACCTTTGAGATAGAGCATAGCTACACAGCTCAACATTCATCCTTCCCTCCCCTTTTCCCACCCACTATTCCACACCTTTAACTGTCAGATCCACAATTACAAAGGCAGCAATCTTTATTTTCTGAGACACTTCTGTGCTCACACATAAAATACCCCCAAAACATTAGTTTTGTTTAAAAGTTTCCTTTGACAGTTACAAAGATAAAGATTGAAGAAAAAAGGACAAACGACAAATTATAAGCTGTATTTAGTTCAAAACCCCAGCACAGAGAAGCACTCTTCCCACCTTCCTTTGGCCTCCAACTTTGAGCTCTTTGTAATAACCAGGGTCTCCTGGCTCCCTCTGCATTGTTGCCTAGAATCCAACAACCAGGCTGATTGTGCAAGCTTGAGGGGAAGTCCTGAGAAATGTTCATCGAAACAAGTTGCGGTGTTTGTGTATGGGGTTGTCTCATCACTCTCAGCCAACCCTCAATTATGAGCCATTGCTTTGCACACAAATGCATCTTCCTCTAACAACAGGGCTCTCATCGGCACCCTTCTGGGAGTGAATGGAAACATGGAAATAAGGCCCAACATAACCTCTTAGTGGCTGGCAATCTCACAAGATGGGCTGAGATCTCACATCCCACTACCCTTTTTCCCAAATACGCTTTACCACTGTTCAATTTATCCTGGCTATGTGCTCAGCATAATACAAATTAATTTTAACTCACCTTACAAAAATAACATAGTTGGGGGATATATATTACTTTTTAAACTGTGAGTTTACTAGAAATAGCAAGGAGGGCAGTCACACAAGTGGAGGAAAAGCAAGACCTCTCAACAGCAGCAAGCCTTTAAATTATCACAGTTGCTCATGAAATCTCAGTTTAAGCTGCAAGTTACTTAACTTGAGATCTCATTTGCCATACAGAATTAGTGCTTGAAGCTAACACTTCAAGCCTTGCAACAATAAACTTTATTTGCCACAGTGCTGTAGGAAACTGACATTTTAATTCCTCAAAGGGACTTTACAGGTAAAAACAGTTCAGAGAACAATTGATTCAACTCAGTAAAGAGATTTAAGGCATCAATGTTACATTCATCTCATCAACTAACAAGCTGTATGGCACATTGCTGAGTAACCATAAGCTGGCACATTATATGCTCAGAGAACATGGAGTAGTGCCACACTGCAGTCTAAGCTTCCAAGAGAAAAGAAACCTCACAGCAATAAGCAGAGCTAGGTTTAAAAAAAAAAAAAAAGACCTTGTTTCTTCTGTCTCCTTAAGCACTCCCACTAAAGACTTCTTCAAATATGATAACCTACCTTTTGCTATCTTCAATCCCCGGCTACATTCCCAGCATAAGCAGTACTGAAGACCTTGTCCTTTTAGACAATAGCACCCAACTTGTAACTCCAAGCCATGTGATTCCTCAGCTACCCAGGTGTGCCTATACTCTGCTCCTTTAATTGAGCTAGTTAGTATCCTCAACAGGAATGGAGGGAAGAGGAAGGTAAGAATTTGTGGCAATGTAAAACTGTAGGAGAAGGAAACAAAAGCGAAATCCTGCCACACTGCAACTATAAATTTGAAATGTCAGATGGGGATAGGGATTACAGCCACAGTGTTCAAATGAGTTATTCTTACTAAGTTTTCCAATGCTTGCAATTTTACATCTGATTAAAACTACCTGAAACAAACAGGTTAAGTTACAGGGAAATAAATTTTCTTTACTAGATGGACAAGAAATTGAAAGGAAAAAAAAATTACTGTCAGCCTTCTAAAATAAGACTATAAAAAAAATTAAAACTTGGAGGTCACACCCTAGTGGCATCCAATAACACCAGCTCAATGGTTCCACGTTAGGGGCCTAAACCAGAATTAGAAATAAAGGGGGGTAACGTCCGACCACTCTCCCATATCCCCATACTGGAACTTCCTGCTCCGCAAGGGGCTGTGGAAGGTGGCATTCCAGGACGGCTCACTGATGTCCATAACATCCACATGCCCATCCAAGCGATTCTGGTGAGCCGACGGTTTACAAATACCCAAACATTCTCAGTCACTTTCAAACTTGACTGAATTGACTTGAGTTGATATAGTGCCTCCACAGTAGCTGCCTCGTTTTTTCTTAGTCTTCTCATGACGAAAAGATTTGCCCTTAGTGAATTTCAGGATATTGTTAGCCTTTTCTCCCCAGTCACCAGCTGCTCCTTTCTGTGAGAGATGAAGGGGAAGAAGAAAAAGAAATTCATGTCAATACTCGTGAGAGTAAAGGCAATGCTTTGCACGTCATCCTGCCCAGCAAGTGCCACTGCAGGATCACTAGAGCTGACACCACTCCTATGCACCTCGTGGCAGTGCTCAATGCACTTCCTAACAGCACCTCCTGGTGGAAAAAGTTCCCACCAGAAGACTGCCCAAAAGCACACCAAGGCTGCTCTGGTGACCTATATTTGCAGAGGTCAAGTGTTAGCACTCTGAGCACTACCTAGCCATACCTTTGCATCAAATGAGTTATCAGCAACGCGGGCATCCACTTCAATTTCTTCTTCTCTTACACGTCGAAAAGGAGAAGCTGCCTGTTAAAGAAAATGAGATACAGTAAGTGCATATGTGCATGTGCTATTCCCTTGGTGACAGGCTCCTTCCCTCCTTGCCCTGCAAATATGGAGCTCTGTACAGGTCACCTCAATCCTTAGCCATTTCTCAGATTTGTAATCCCTTCTGTTCTTCAGATCAAGCAGCACAGGGACAAGCACATCCAGTCAACCTTTGCCAGAATAACACTACGCACATATGTGCGTTACCTAGGCTTCTCCAGACAAGATTCAAGTGCTTGAGAAAGGGACAAAAAATATAAGTAATTTCTGTGGGCTCCACCCAAAAGAAAAAATCCCACAAAAAAACCCAACACACTATTGGTTCAGTAGGCAACGACGCCTCTCCTACTAGTCAGCAGTCTGCCCACACTCACCCGTTTCACCTTAGGAACGGTGTGTGGTGTTTTGGTTTTGATCTTTGCCTTTTTACTGTCTGGTGTCTCTGACTCCTGAACATCTTCCCTCTTCCGTTTCTTCCCGATCATGCCTGTTAGATGTAGAGCAGTAAAACTGAAAAGGGAGTAACTGCAGTGTTGGGAAAGGTAATAGCATCTCTCCCCCAAAATGCAGTGCTGAGACATGTGAGAGTCAGTCCCTGCATTATCCCACCAAGAAAACAAACACCAATTGCTATCCTGGGGCAGCAAGGATTTTTCCATCTTATCCTAATGAATAATTACCTTTATATTAATGACTTAGTGAACTCAAAGTTCTGTCAGCTAAAATTTGCCAGTTCTCGGAGTCATCATGTATATACTCAAGCACTCCACTACTGCATTCAAAGTGGTTTCCCTCCTGAATGGAGGAAGATTGTGCACTGGGACACTTGTGGTGTCCCATTCACAGCATAGATAAAGGCCCTCCAGTAGTCTGCCTTGCTCTCACTTACAATCTTCTCCATGCACAAATGGCAACCAGCAACAACCGTGGAGAAGAGTGCTCCATGTTATCACACGTTCCATTGCCAGCAGATATATAATACAGACAGAAAGGAACAAAATAAGAACTGGTCCTTCCCCCTCTGTACTGCACTGGCAGTTATAATAGGATACACAAAGCAGACTAAACACTGTTTAAGAATGGCTCCCACTGATGTTTAGCTCAGTAACACACTGACCAACAGACCCAGTTCCCAGACTAATACCTCCATTTGCTTTTCCTTTCTCCTCTTCAGAGCTGCTTTCACTGCTGCTACTGCTGTCATCTGCTGGCTTAGACTTCGCATTGTTTGCTGTTGGTGTGGATACTTTTGCTTTTTCTGTGGAGGGAGTGGTCTGAGAACTGTTCTGTGCCCCTTTCCCTGCCTTTTTGGGTTTCTCATCCTCTTCACTGGAACTATCAGACGAGCTGCTACTACTGCTAGAAGCAGCTGTCTTCTTCCCCACAGTCGCTTTTGCTGCCCCTGGAGATTTGCTGGCTGGTTTCACTGCTGGCTTCTTTTCCTCCTCACTGCTTGAGCTCTCAGAGTCAGAACTACTTGCTTTTTTGGGCGCTGGGGTAGGTTTGGACACTGGCTTAGTTGCTTTGACAGCTGATTTAGCTGGAGGGGCTTTCTTCTTTTTCTCATCCTCTTTCTTCTTTTTCTCATCCTCAGAGCTGCTGGAGCTGCTATCTGAATCAGAGCTACTTTGTGCTTTCTTTGCGGTAGGTTGTGGCTTCTTTGCCGCAGGAGTTGCTGCTTTAGCTGCGGGCTTCACAGGGGTCTTCTTGTCAGAGCTATCAGAATCTACAACAGGAATCAAAATTCAAGACTCAGCCCTATTCAACACGAAGGCAACAAATTCAATGCTGACACAGTGCACTTCTCTAGCAACACTGCAGTGGGTATTCCCTGCCCAACTGCAGCCTCATATCCAGACTAGAAACACAGATTTAGGAAAGCACAACATGCAGGCAGTAATTTTTTTCCTTCTATCCCAATACCTGAGCTCTCTGAGGAGGAGCTGGAGTCCTTCTTTGCTTGTCCAGGCTTGACAACTGCTTTTGCTGGTTTGGAAGCGTTCTTTACCAGAGGTTGTTTAGCTGGGGGCTTACTCACTACCTTCTTCTCATCTTCAGAGCTAGAATCTAAACAAAAGGACATGCCTCCAGTTAATAATCTTATGGTGCAAGTTATTTGAGCAATGACATGTGCATAACTCATGGAAAAATAAAAAGCAAAACTGGTTGCCTAACACTGAGACACTAGGTAACTGGCAATAAGCAGTATTTGATGAGTGGGCAGGGGACGGCATTTGCCTTTCTTTTTTGGGAGAAGTGGAAATAAGGGGGAGTTTAAGTTCTTCATTAATGTACGCAGAAAGCAGCAGATATTTAGAGAGTAACACAGGAGAATAGGTATGGGATAAGGAACTGTAGAAGTACAGATACCATCAAAAACCAGCTCAGGGAGAAGAAATTGAGAGAAGTACTAAAGATCAGAGAACAGGCAAGAAATTAGAAGACAGAATTGTCAAAAGAGACAATACAGTGAGGAGGCAACAGATCAGTATCTCTTTTTAGTTTTCTATTTCTTATGTCAGATGTGCTTAGTATTCCAAGGGACTGGAAATTTCTGCAAATACTTAATTCACAGCAATCTGGAATACTACGCCTGATCTATTCCAACATTTCTGAACACCTTCTTCACAACAGTAAACAGATCACTGTTAACTTCTGAAAAAAATATGCAACAAAACCAGAAAACACACAAAGAACTCCTGCTACTTGTGAAAGGCCCTACAGTCTACTGCCAGCAGACAGGCTGCTATCACCCACAGCCCCTGCTGTGGCATTACGGATTTTGAGATACAAGAACCACGAGACCCCTAAACGTTTGGGGAAAAGCGTATTGCATAGGGAGCCTGTGTGTGAAATATAGCATTGCAAACGCTAAACCTGATCAACAGAAGATACAAAGCATGCTGTCCTGTATTTCTAGGGCAGTATTAGAAGGCAGCTTTTGAGTCTGTTTTGAAGTTGATACTGTGGTAGTATTTTTTCATTTCCAGAACTTCTCCCAAAGCCCATAATGGTATAGCACAGTGAAAAGCTTAAGATACGGATCCTCAAAAAGAGTAACCACAAACCTTCCTGGGTAAACTTTTTAAGCATGATGCTCCCACCCTCTCAACTGTCCTAGTTTCAGTTAGGACAGACTTCATTTTCCTCCTAGTAGCTGGTAGGGTGCTATGTTTTGGCCTAGGATGAGAAGAGTGCTGATAACATGCTGATGTTTTGTTGCAGAGCAGTGCTTACACCAAGCCAAGGACATTCCAGCTTCTCACTCTGTCCTGCCAGCGGGCAGGCTGGGGGTGAAGCAAGAGCTGGGAGGGGACAGACCCAGGACAGCTGGCCCAAACTGGCCAAAGGGGTATTCCATCCCATCTGACATCATGCTAAACAATATATAGGGGTGGCTAGCCAGGGGAGGGGGCCGGACTGTTCAGGGTTAGACTGGGCATTGGTCAGCAGGTGGTGAGCAACTGCATTGTGCATCACTTGTTTCATACACATTAGTAGTAGTACTATTACCATCGTCATTATTATTGTCATTATTATTTTGCTGTCTTAATAAACTGTCCTTATCTCAACTCACAGGCTTCACTTACCCAGTTCTCTCCCCCATCCCAGAGAGGGAGGGAGGAGGGTGAGCAAACGGCTGTGTGGTGTTTAGCTGCTGCACGACATCAACCTAACAACATGGTCTCAGCTGGTGCCTCACAGTCAAGCTCTGCTCTGTGATGCAGGCTGCTTTTCAATTTCAGACGTTGTTAGCTATGGAGACTGCAAAGCTGTCAAGCTCATATGCTGAAGACCTTTGCAGATATACCACTGCACACCAACTTGGCCAATGCAAACATTAGCAGAAAGCAAAACTGTTTGTTAAAATTACCTGAATCACTGTCTGAACTGGATTCCGCCTTCTTGGTAGTCACAGCCTTGTTTTGGGGGACAGGGATTGTTTTGGCTACTGCTGCTTTGCCTGCAAGAGCAAGTCTAACATTAATAGGCCACATCCACACCAAACCTTTGTCCTGAAGTCCAAACCTTTCCAGAAAGCTCCCTATTCAGTACACCAGTCATTCAGACAGCATATCAGAAGCCAAGCAAGGACGTGGCCAGCTACACTAATGGATCTGGCTCATTCTGGCTAAACCAGATCCCAATAACTTCTCAAACTGAATAACCCAGTTTGCACAGCTCATATCCAGAGCTCATACAGTGGTACGTGTGGGACAGCTTCAAATTACCAAATCTCCCAGAGAAACAAATAGCAACACAGATCCATCATATGGCTTTTTCAAGGAAGCCAAGAGACTGACAGGGCACTGACTGCATCACACAATACTTCCTCTGCAGTCTCTGCTCCTCACAACATACCTGTTCCTCCCTTTGGGGGCACCTGCTCTGCCTCATCGCTACTGTCTGAGGAGTCACTGCTCTCAACCTTCTTCACTGGAGCCTTGGTAAGGCCTTTCTTTGTCTGCGCAGCTTGAGGAGGTGGTACAGCACTGTACTGACCTAGACAGAGACAGCATTAGATGCCTGTATGGTAATGCAAGCAGCACATTCAGTTGTTATAATTAGAATAAAACACTTCCGCTACTTGGTTCCATCTTCTCCTCTTCTGTAAATAATTTTATATAATTCTGCTTATAATTTGAAAGGTTACACCCGCTACACTGCTACACACCGCTTCTACTGTGAGTTTAATTCCCCTCTTATGGTTTCAGCTGACCCTACTATCTCTGAGGAAGTCTTCTCCTCTTTTGGAAGAAGGAGAGCTTGCATTTCCAACCTTTCAGAAAAAATACAGATTTCAATTGTTGCTAGTCTTCTTTTGCTACTTTCTGAAGTCCTCTGGTTAGAGCACCAGACTTGAGTTTCAATGCTTGATCCTCCACTCTGATCAGCTCTCTACTGAAATCCGAGAAGTGCTACACTAGATTGGACACACGCCCATTTAGGCCATCCACTGAACTACAACCTAACAGCCCTGGATACTTCAGGGAAAAATAAAAATAGCTTCAAGTGCTGCAGTTACAGAATAACCAAAGCACAGAAATTACCTCCCAAATCCTTGCAGATAGGAAACCTGCAAGATGGTCCAAGACCATTTGAACAGAAAATATGCAGTAAAGCAAGCAGCATCGGAATCTCTCCCATTCCCCATCCTTTACTGAAGATGGGTCTGAATTTTAAACTTAGCATACACAAAAAAATCTGTTCTTTCTGCTTCATGATACTACCACTGCTTAGATGCTTGGGGACAGCAAGATTTGCCTGTGGCTGGCAGCTGGTAGTCCTGCTGTCCTGCGGGAAGTACCCTCCCACATAGCAGTAACAGTGTTAAGCGCTTACCAGACTTTGGCTTTTTTTTTGCAGGTTGCTTTTCATCATCTGAGCTGTCAGAAGAGTCTTCACTACTGGAACTTTCCTTAGCAGGGGCAGGTTTGTTTTTTCCTGGACATGCCTGCGTGGCTACAGGTTTGGGTGGAGGTTTCTTGGGAACAACCTTATCGCAAGGAGAAAAGAAATACACTTAAAATCATATTACAGAAAATCCTGGGCATAGAGTTGCAGGAAATACTTTTAAACATTCTCTAGAAGAAAACCCAATGTTACAGGTAGCTAAGCACAAAGGATTCATGCAAAAGTGAACATATAATGGAGACTACAATATATTCAAGATACAAGATGTCTTCTGTAAAAAGTAGCAGAGGAAAGCCAGGGCATAGAGAGAACACAATCCCACTACAGAAAGGAAAAAAGCTGTAGAAGAGCCATAAAAGCTGCACTCAGCATCTATGCAGTCTCTAACCTAGTCGTTTCAGTTCCAGAAAGCCAAAGATATACCCAGTATTACTACATCTCTACAGTCTTCGTTAAGTCTTTGACAATCTAATTTACCTTCTTCGGTGCAGCTTTTTCCTCATCAGAATCTTCACTACTGCTGCTACTGCTGCTGCTTGATGCTTTTCCATTGACCACCTTGGTGGTTGCCTGAGCAGCTTTACTTCCTTTTGAGAAAAATATAAAGGTATACTAGAAAATATGTTCTGGGAGATGAGGAGTAATTGCATTCAGTATAGCATAAGGTGTTGTAGATAAAAAAACAAGAAAAGTCAATAGGAAAAAGGGCAGTACTGTGAAGCTTTTGCTTTACCCTTTTAGTTTAGAGACATTTTACAGAAAAACATCCATTTTAGCTGACTAGAAGTTCCAGGAACACAGACTAAATTTAAACTTTCTTCACATAAAGAGCAGAGCTGAAGACACTGAGATAAAAGCACAACATTAGCAGTTAGGGTTGCTGACTGCAGCTACTTATGGCAACAATACAGCATTTGTGACCTGAAGTTTTATTTGCAATCAGTTCTACACCTGACCCACATTGGAAGCAGACTGTGCTGGAGTACAAACAGCTGGGACAACAGACTTTCAGACTATGTTAACATGTCTTAGCATGTAGGTATAACCTCCATCAGTCCGCCCTGTACTTTTTTGTCTACTCAGACTCAACATACATAACTAAGGAGGTACCTGCTTTAGGTGTTGCTGGTTTTGGTGGCTCTTTTTTTGGTGGCTCTTTTTTTGGTGCTGCTGCTTCTTCTTCTGAGCTGCTTGAGTCAGAGCTGGAGCTCTCTGCTTTCTTCTGAGGCTGGGTTTTGGTTACAGCTGGTTTTGCTGCAGGTTTTGCTGCAGGTTTTGCACCTTTCTAAACAAAAGGAAGAAAACTGATTAAGTTTTGTAGCAGAGCAAAGAATAAGAGGCTCATAAATAGGACATATATAGGAAGTACAAACAGCTGGAAATCTCACTGCCTAACAGTTACTGTTTGAAAAAAATCTCTGGATAATGGCTTTGCTCCAGGAAGCCTCCCAGAAGTCCATGGGAGGCTTCCTTTGCTTCTTCAGTCTCCAGTTCTGACTCCTCAAAATGAGGGAGATTTGAGGTTGGTGCTGTGTTCTTTCCCTCTGGGGTCCTGATTAGTTTGAAGACTGAATACAATAAGTAACCCTGTTTTGTCTCCTGAAGTATGACACCATTTTTCCTGCCTCTACTTCTCAAAACTGTAACTGCAGCAAGTAAAAAAGGAAGATTCTTATTTTATAAATGCATACAAAGAAATCTAACTTGTTCTCACGGTTTTAAAAACCTTCCTCTAGAAAAATAAAAGCATCTTATTATGTTGCACCTGCAGCAGTCTATGCCCTTCACAGTACAGGAAAAGTGAGCTCCATTTCAAAGAAAATTTTGCTGGTCAAATTTGCTATTATTGATCATTATCAAGTATGCATTAAAGCAGCTAGAGGCTGACCTTTGCTGGCTTCTCCTCCTCCTCTGAGTCTGAATCATCACTGGAGTCCTCGCTGCTGCTTTCTGCCTTCTTGGCTGGAGGAACTGCTTTTGCCTTGGTGACAGCTGTTGCATTAGCTGCAAATAAAGGACAGCATGCTAACTAGTAAGCTAATTCACAACTTTCACACACACGTATCCTGCACATCAGGTCAAAAGAATATACCGAGTTCAGTAAATGATGTCTGAACCCCGTAACGCTGATCTTCAGTTTTTGTTTGTCAAGTAACATACAGCAAGAGCTTCTAAAACAAGTAGGCAAGAAGATATAAACAATTATAGATTCATTCATTCTTACGCATTTAGATGCGAACATCTATCAGAAAAAGAAGACCTCACATAAAGAGAGTCCCTACAAACTGAGAGAACGTTAATGGGCCCTGTATGTATATATATATATATGGAAGTTTTACAGGACCCATATATATATACAGAAAGCCCAGACAAGTGAAAGAGCAGTGTAATGCTGTGCTAAGGCTCTGATTAAGCTACACGTGGATGAAGAGCTCACACTTACCTAGGATGAACGCATACCGCTAACGGGAACCACAGGCAAGAAGTTTACCAGAAACAAGACCAGGACACAAACCCAGCCCTTGATAAAGGCCCTGAACGACTCCAGGCATGCCAGAAAACTGAGGTGTGCGTGCAGGCCACGCAGAGGCTTCAGCCAGAGCCCTCCCCACCCCTCACCTGGCTTCTTGGCCGGGGGCGCCTCGTCCTCCTCCTCCTCGCTGGAGCTCTCTTCGCTGCTGGAGGCCGCCTTCCCCTTGGCGCGGGCTCCGTTGGGGACGAGTTTCCTTTTCTTGGCGGCGGGGGACCTGCGGGAAGGCGAAAGGCAGCGCTCCCACCGCCCCCCCGGCACCCCCCCCCCGGCACCCCCCGCCCCTCAGCGCCCCCCACTCACTGCAGCCAGTAGCTGAAGATGTCCAGCAGCGAGGCGTGGTTGGGGTCCTGCTCCTTCTGCGGGGGGACACACACACAGACAACGCTCAGCGCCCCTCACGGAGCCGCCAGCCCCCCCCTTTCTTTCCGCCCCCCCCCCCCCCCCGTCACTCACCGCCGCCGCCTCCCGGGCGAAGGCGCGCGCGGCCGCCTCGAAGCGGTGCTCGCGCAGGAAGCCGAGCACCAGCGGGAACAGGTCGCTGGGCACCGCGCGCCGCGCCGCCATGCTGCGCCAACACGTGCCGCCTGCGCGCGCAGCGCCGGAAAGTGGGGACACGGGGAGGGAGGGGAGGGCTCCGCCCGCGGGGCAGGCGCCGCCGCCATCTTGTGTGTGTGAGGGGAGGGAGGGAGGTGGGGAGGGGAGGAAGGGGGCGGCCTCACACGCCCGGCCGCCGGCAGGGGGCAGCCCCTGGGCTGGTTAGTAGGGGACTGTAAGTAACGCTGTGAGTCTAAGAGGACTGTAAGGCTATACAAACATATCCCCAGCCTTACTAGGGGTAAAGCTCGCAGCAGATATGCCCGCAGAAATAGTCTAAGCAAGCACTAAAGGGTCAGGTGTAGAGCTTAAATGGAGCTCCTGGGCTCAAAGGTGGGGTGGGTGTCACAGGTGGGGCTGGTCAGGACGACAGCGGGCTGTTGGTGTGTTCAGGGCCCTGATAAGGAGGAAATTTAATTCAGCTGATGTGTAGTGCTGTGGCTTTAAACTAGTGGATCTGCCAGGTGCTGGTCTTGTATGGTTAGGGAGCAAAAAGCACCTTGTGTATTTCTGTGCTGTAACCTCCCATCATGTTAAATGCCCCTGTGAGAAATGCTATTAAGTTGAAGGCTTATTCATTAAGTGTTTTTTTTTTTTTTTTTTTTTTTGTTTGTTTGTTTGTTTGTTTGTTTGTTGTTGTTGCTACCACTGTGGTCTGCCCATATAACATATGGGATTGCTCAGATTCATGTTGCAGAAAAGAAACTTTCCAGGATCCACGTTTTCCTCTCAGATCTTACAGTTCCTCCTTATTTGGGACTGTAAGATGCATCCAGAAGCTTCACCTGTGAAACTCAGCACAAGTTTTGTGCTTCTTTGTGTTAGAAAGGAAGAGGCACAGTCACTGCTAGTAAAGTGTCCTTAGTTTAAGTCCTGTTATCTAAGTCTGCTGTGAGGAGTCAGGGAGACTACTAGCTGTGTTTTCAGTACTAACTGAAGTGTTACTTTTTGTTTACTAACTGAAGTGTGACTTTTTATAGACAAAGTTTCTTTCTATTGCCTTTATGGGATCTCAGAGCAGATGGATTAGAGCAGGTTTCCCAGAACACAAGGGAGGCAAGAGAAGAGCCTTCCCGTTTTACAGGTGTTAGGGAGTGACGTGTACCTGTCTGCCATGAGAGTCATCAGCTGAGCCTGTCCTGTTTCCCTACCAAGTACTCAAATCAAATTGCCTCTAACATCAGTGCACCGGGGGTTTGAGCAACAGCTCCAGCAATTCAACCAGCTACGAGAACTGACCTCTGTGTGGTGGATTTTGTGGGACAGATTTTCAGGAAAGGCAAAGTGACATATGTCTTCCTGTCAAGCGTAGCTTGAGTCGGTGCTGTAGTGGAAATGTGGCAGTAGGTAAGGCAGAAATCACAGAATTAGAAGCATCAAGATCAGGGGTTTGTCACCCACAGGGGAACTGGAGGTAATAACATACATCCTGTGGTGAATTGTCGGATGTGCTTTATAAGTCCAGGGTGACATCTCAGCTCTTACGTTGCAGGGTGGGTTAAGGGGTAGTGTAGTTCCAGTGTGGGAGGAGCAGGTCATGCAGGTTCCTAACTAAAAAACGTAGTTCAGCAGGGCTCACGTTTTCTCTGAATTAAAGTTGAGATTTGTTTTTCTTTATAGAGGAGGAGAAATTTGATATAGCATGCTACTGTGCACGGAACTGCAGTCAGTGCATGAGGGCTGAGACCCAGAGAATGCGGAGAGATGACCTGGCTCTTCGTCAGCAGAGCAATAAGGCATTTCTGTTGCTTTTTCCCAACCCACAAATTCTTCTTCCATGCCTTGAAGTGAGACCTGCATGTTTTGATTCCTAATGTATAAAGCATCTAGTTGTCATCAGATTTTTTTTTTTCAGGTGGAGGTTGTTGTAAAGGTTACTGAAATAATGCGCTGACAGTTACTTCACCTAAAGTCCTTTGGGGAGGCATATTAATTTTCCTTTAGTGGCTACAGAGGTTTCCTGTGAGCTTTGCATTGATTAAATAAAATACTCAGCACCCCAAGTGACACTGGTGCATAGGGAGAAGTCCCATGGGTTCTCATGGAGCAAGAAGCTGATTCTAAAGCCTGGCAGTGTCATACAAAGGGCTAGCAAAGGGAGAAAGAATTTAAAAGTTGATTCCAAAGAGTATATTGAAATCCTAATCTAATATCAGAGAGATGGTTTTGAGGTAATCTTTTAATGTTTTATTCTGAGAGTTAAAAGATGCACAGCTTTACACGGGAAATAGCGTGGAACAGTCATTATGGATATGTATGTTTATCCATCTATTTTACTTTAATCTATTTTATAGTACAGAGTATTATTCCATAACATTCAAGGAATTTGGATAGAGACTCTAGCTTCCAACTGATAAGTTTTTGTCCCTTTCTTAAACCAGAAGTGCATTCTGTAGTGGCTCATTTCTACAGCACCCAGCTGTTCTTTATTCTATTGTACGTTTTTGGGATTTGTTTGGGGAAGTGCTGCTTTCTTCTCCATGTGCCCTAAGTTTCTCATAAGGCTGTATCGTCAGGGATTTTATCCTTGTACTTACCAAAGGAGCAAACTGCCAGTTTTTGGAAGACAGGCTGTGGCGCGTAGTTCTGTGTAAGCTTATATTAGGCTTTGGTTGAAGAAGGATTTGGAGGTAGCAGGAGAGTTTAATCTAACTTTAAAGACTGAGTTGATTAGAGGGAAACAGTCTTGGCTCCTTACCGTGTGCAGGTAGCTGACGGATGTGCTGTAGGGTTGGTGTTCGTGACATTCAGCTACATGCACAGCCTGGGTGGGACTTTCTTTCCCAGATCGCAAGGGAATCTGGTTTTGCATACTGGAGTGCAACAAGAAGTGTTTCTGGATGCCAAGCTGTGCAGCTGGCTTTTTTTTTTTTTTTTTTTTTTTTTTTTTTCTGAGTTTGCAAGGGACTAGCCTGAAATAATCACCGAGGCAGCCCCTGGTGGTTTGTCTCGGGGACAGGCTGTGCTGCGAACTCCAGCGGAGCCTTTCTGCTGCCCATTTTCTCTGCTCTCAAACACGAGCGTAGTCCTGTGGACCGGAGTAAATCCGAGTTAGGGCACCGAGCTGTGCTCACCGCTTGTTTGCTGTGCTCCCTCCTCCTCTCTTCCACTTCTGACCGTCTCCTCGCCCTTACCACTCCCCTTCCACCTGCCCTTTCCCCCTTCTCTCCCCGCAGAGGAGCCGCAGGCAGCGCTCTCTCCCGGAGCATCCCGGAGGAGCCCCGCAGGACTTGGCAGACCGGAGCCCGGCAGCACCTGGCCCCGAAACCCCTGCCCGGGGCTGGAGCCGGGGCGGCGCTGTCGGGGCGGGGCGGGCAGAGGCAGCCGCCGGCCGGCCCGAGGAAGCGGCCGCGGCTGGGCCGGCCCCGAGCGCTGCCGCCCGCCGGGCACCGGGAGCGGCCCCGGCCCCGGCCGCCCGCACCATGACGGCCCCCGGTAGGTGCCGCGGAGGGGGGTGGAGGGGCCGGGGGGGTCCCTCCTGGGGAGAAGGGGAAGGGGAAGGGGCTGGGGGCTGTGGCCGGGCTGCGCTGCGCTCCGCCTCGCCGCGCTCCGCTTGGCTGCAGCTCGGCAGGTGCCGCAGGGCTCGGCCAAGCCCCAGGGACCTTCCCCGGCTCTGCGGAGAGGTTTCTCAGCTCGCATTTCTTCCCCAAAAGTGCCTGAGCTCTCTTTGGGGTACGGCTTGCTGCGCTGTGGCAAGGGACGGCAAGCAGGCTGCGCTGGGTCGGTGCCAGGGAAAGGGTTTGGCTTGCACACGCGGGGTTAATGGACAAGAGCAAACTCCAGAGGGAGAGGGGTTTGACCCGCGTTGTGTAATCTGGCTGGTGCCCACTCTGCAAGTTCCCCTCTTTGCGGGGAAGCGGGTGCGTTTTAGCTAAAAAAGGAAAAGCGTGCCATTCGCGGGGTGTGAAGTAACGGTGGGGTTTCACTGACGCATGTCTCCTGGTGATGTAAAATAAGCTAAACGGGGACCTCGGGAGACTTGTGGGCAAAACTACTTTTCTCCCTAAAAACAGAAGATGATTTCAGAGAGGCTCAAAAGTAAAACGACCTCAGGTTAGTGTATCGTAATGCAAATCTCACGTTCCTATCACAGAAGCAGTCTTCACCAAACTTATCTAGTTTGTTTCTATTTCCTCTTGCTTGTTTGCAGCAGTCTAAAGTGAAGGTTTTCCATTCCAGACGGTTGCACGTTAATAATTACTGCGTGTGATCATTGTTACTTTGTTATGCATTCCAGCTAGGTGAAGGATGCGTTCATTTCCTCCTACATCACTTAAATGCACACACCTCAGACACCGCTGTCAGAAAGGTACAGCGGGCTTCTTTGAGTGGCCTACCAGCGGCTCCTCGTACCTCCTGGGGAGGTCCCTCTCATTTAAGAATTGGATTTTTAAGACACCTTGGGTTGAGTTTAATTTATACGATAAGAAATTGGTTTTGATAAGAAGCGCATCCCCCTCTGTCACGGGTTTGGACTCTGTATATTCTTATACCTTCCATGCACATGCGTGCCAAAGCAAATTGATGATGTTGATAACGGGCTGTGTACTTCTTCATTTAGTCAGAATTTGAGGCAGATTTGATTTAGCAGATGAAAACTGGCTAACATGGCACTAGATAAGATCTTCTGAGTTGGATTAAAGGATTTATCTGCCATTTTTTTAACCCATTGTGGTTGTTGGACCATAAGAAGTCATGGTCTGCGTAGGAAGGGGATGAGCAAAGTGACGTAGAGAAGCTGTGCAATGTTAGAGGCCTTGAATTTCCTTTATTGGACACAGAAATATAATGGAAAGCTACTTATGATCTGTACACTGTAAAAGCTGAAACATTTTGGCTTGCACAATAAAGCAGTGGGTGGGAACAACTGCAGGGATTTAGATTCAAAGTTGGGAAGTGTTAAGTGAGCAAGGTGTAGTCTTACCCAGAGCTGATCCACCTGCTTCCTGCGGTGTTCTCTAGCTCTTTCAGCAGTAGTTAGGATCTTCCACGAGGTAATCAGAATCTTTTAATATCGCCATAAATTGCTATCTCATGTTTATTCTTAGATCAGAGATTGTTGCCTCACTACTCCTAACCACGGTGCAAAGATTAATTTCTTTCTCAGAGGGACTATGAGGCTGTGATACAGTCGGTCGCTTTAGGATACTTTTCTTCTCTTGCCACCAGCCTCTGGAGATTTTGACTTAAGTGATTTATTCCTTTCTATTTCACGTGCAGTTCATAAAGTAAAGGGAAGCTGCGTATCTTGCTTTCTCCATGCTATTTAGTCTGTCAGTCCCAGTTGGAGAGCTTAGACATTTCTACGGTGCTAGTTCATAATCACAGCAGTCTTACGTCAGCGCTGTATAACTGAGCGTGCAGCTAAGCATTAATAAGGGAGTTACAGCTGGAAAGGAGTCCAAAGATTGTTTTATCATTGTAAACTGCAACAGAACCACACCTGGATGATTTTCCATGAAATAGTTAATCATGCCCTGCAATGTTGTTAATGTTGCTGACGTTTTGTAAGCAAAGAAGCAAAAATCACTCATACCCTAAGCTTGGGAATGCAGAAGTGAGGTATTGCTGATATTCAAACAAGATTACACTTGTGTGTGAAAGATTTTTGAAACAGTTGGCTGGCACAGATCTTTCTTTGTCTTGCTAATGCATATGCTGTTCTTGAATGGAAGGCTTCCTCGTGCTTGTTTGTCCAAAATCAGCCTGCTGAGTGCATCATCAAAGCACCCGAGTTCAGGGTTAACAATATGCTTGGGGTTCACATAGGGATTTCCTTGTGTGTACAATTGGCAGTTTATTTATGCTTTATTTTTCGTGCTTTGAAGTGTGCTCTGCAAGTTCTTACTGTAACTGGTGTGTCAAGAGCTGGGGAGGGACTCCCCCAGACATTCTGCATTCTCCATTTGTCACATGAGGACTAGTCCCTGAGGACTAGACACTAGTTGGTGCTGCAAAGGGATATACTTGATTGGACAGAAATAGCATGATACAGGAAAGTGAGCCTCATGTAATTAAAATAATAATAATAAAAAAAAAGGGGTATGTTGCAATTGAAAGTAAGTCTACATTTATGTTTTCTTTGAAATGGTCCCATCTGCTGACTTAAGCTTACTTGGCTCTTCACGACCCAGTGTTTTTGCTTATGAACCAAGATAATTTCCTTGGCTCTACTAGCAGAGTCAGTAATTTTGTTTTGCAGTTCCCCTTTTAAAGACCGTTGTTCCGCAGTTTTTCTGAGGCATGAGCAAAAGGCTGTAGGACTTGAGGCAAGGCAGCTTGAGGAGCTCTGGCACAGCTCTGTGGGGCACGGCGTGCCCAGAGCAGCACTCCTGCTCTAGATCATTACTTTTCCTACACACTGGGTGAAGTTTGTTCCTCCTGGGTGTACAGGCTGCACGCGCTGGGTGATGTTATCTTGGGGTGTAAATGCTGGCAGGGAGCTTGCAGAGAGCCTGTCCAGTTCACATTGTCTGCATACCTGCTGGAGAAGGGAGGCTTCCTGCAGCACCCGGCAGCGCTGTCAGGGTGTAAAATGACCGGCTTCCCGAGCGCACCCACCCTCAGCATGGCTGCTTCCTTTTGTTGAAAGACTGCTGAGGGGGCTGTTTGCTAACAAGTGTAATTGCCAATCCTGTGCTCTTTTTAAACACGCAGGGTAGGATTAGGTGCTCTATTTTGCACACTGTTAAAATGCCCTGGAGGCTGCTGCCCGGAGCCTGGAGATAGGTGCCTTCCAGAGAGCTTGAGGGTAGGACTTCAGGAGCCCTGGGCACACCTGAGAGAGCAGCTGTGCATCTCCCAAAACTGTGGTGCTGGGGGGTGTTCAATGTTCCCCCACACCATGCCTCAGGACCTTACTTCCCCCCCTCCCTGCTCCCAGGAGCAGAGCAGGTCCGACTCCATCCGACTACCGCAGGTACCTCCGCATAGGGCTGTAGAAGCAGAAGTCTCTGGTGGTTCTCCCTTTTGTAGAATAAAACAATCGATCTCTGAATTCTATTTTGTTTTTCTGTTTCTGTTGTCCTTGTGAGGCGGTGTTTAGCCAAAAGCAATATTTTGATGATAGTGGTGTTCTTGCTGGCATGAAAGCCTTTTTTTTTTTTTCAGTGGTTCTGTTCTTTTAACCTAAAGGTTCCCAGGCTTTGGGTCTTGTTTGTCTGTTTTATGAATTTACTGGATCCACTTCACTGAGGTTGCTTTCTCCTACAAGATTCCATCTGGGGTTTGAGATCTGTATTCATTCCGAAACATGCAGCAATCCCACCGAATGCTGCTGAACTGCAGTGCCTATACTCTCGATAGCTAAGCCATCAGCCTTCCGAGCACAGATCCCATCTCTGGGCTGTACTTTTCAACTGCATCACTTCTGCTCAACCACAGTTTTAAGTTCGTATCTGTATGGTTTGGAGCTGTGGTGCAATAGTCGAGATGTCATTTCAGTCTTTCTTACAACTGTACTGAAGGTTCTGGGGAAGGTGCAGAAGGGAGTCTTTGGAGGCTGTTCAATTTTGATTGAATTTTAATAAGGTGACTGCAAAAATGTAATCTTCAATTTTGGTAAATTCACTCTTTGCAGATGCTCTTCTTGGCATGCCAAATTTTAGGCATTGCCTTCTACTTTAATTAGCAAAATCTGTCTTTGTTTGCTTGCTTCTGGATGGAGATGGGCTGGAAATATTGGCACTTCCAGTCCAACTGGAATTAGAAGGCAGTTCGCTAATGACATTTGAAATGCTCAGCATTGAAATTTGCCCCGGGACCAGAGCCATAATCCTCAAATCTGAGTAAACTTCTTCACAGGTGAAGGGAGAAATTAAACTTAAACTTCAGAACTTTCTTGGGATTTATGGGAATGGCACTGCATTGTGTCATAGTGGTTCAATCCGCATGTGATTTTTGCAGCAAACGGGAAGAAGTTTTTAAAGGGCCTTTAATCCAGAGCACAGAAATGCAGGAGGGTGTAGTTAGCAGATACCTCTAGAGAGGCATTGAATAAGTCAATGTTGAGTGTATGTCAGGCTGTTATAACTGCTGCTATTGTATTATTTCCCTCCAAGGAGAGGGGTTTTCATTCCAGACAGGTCAGGAAACTTTTGTTTGGCAGTTCTGGAGTTTCAATTGAAGCTTGCAAAGTGTTTGAAGCCTGAACAATGGGATTGTTGTGCTACAAGCACTGGGGCTGGCATATCCTTCAGCTGCACATCTACCTTGCAGAGAGTTTGCTTTCTGCTGCAATGAGAGCAAAATATCTAACACCATGGAAGCCATCGTGACTTCCTGTGAGCACTGAGACCTCACTTAAATGAAGGCCTCTCTTATTTTAGGTGCACCGCGTTTAGTGCGTTCTCCACTGGAGCGTGTAATGGGCTACAGTTGTGTTGCAGAGCATCTGAGGTTGCCTAAAACAATTCCACTTCTCACCCAAAGATGAACTCTCCTTTTCATGCTGATTTTTTTCCTCTTCATTCTTTTCCCTATTGATACGCTTTACATCTGAAAATTTCCACGTGTGGTTTGTTTCGCTTGAAACTACACAGGAAATCCCCTTCTTCACTAAAGGTTTTTGAGAATGAAAAAACTACTTCAGATTTAGTGGGCTAAGTGTGAGTAGGAGTTGAGACACCCTTCGAGTTGCTCTGTGGCTGTGAACACCTGCTCGCTTTAGATGTGTCTACTGTGCTCTGAAAGTGTTCTGGAGCTTCTTACGCGAATTACAGAGGTAGTACTGCAGACGTTTTCCTGTAAAACTGAGGGTCAGTTCATGCTTTGTGTTTAATCCTCTTCTCCATGATGGTCTGCACCTGTACAGGAACTCACGGAGGATATGATGTGCTGATTGTGTATGCAAGTGACGCCACTGAATGGTGTCAGTACCTTCGGGACCTCTTCCTCTCTACTCGGCACATCCGAAAGCATCGGATTCTGAGCTACCAGCTGGAGGGCGACTCTGCCATCTCCCAGCAGGAGCTGGACCTGTTCGTCAAAAGTCGGAGCATCATCGTCTTGCTATCTGTGGAGCTGGTGCAGAGTTTTTATTATCCTCCTGTCCTGCAAAGCCTTCAGGAAGCTTTATGGCCCCCGCACAAAGTAGTCAAGCTGTACTGCGGTGTTACGGACTGTGATGACTATTTGACCTTTTTCGAGGACTGGTATCAGTGGCAAGAACTCACGTATGATGATGAGCCCGATGCTTACCTAGAAGCTGTCAAGAAGGCTATTTCAGAAGGTAAGGTAGCACATGGGGAGCTGGGCTTTGTGATCTGGGGTTGGAGGAGGGATACATGTACGTACGATACTGTTCATCCTTATTTTAAATCTGGCAATGTATTTTTCTGAAATAGAAAACTAAATTGCACAGCCATTGTCAACTAGAATGTTCTTCAATCTGTTGTGTATGTGGCCAGTTGGTCCCTAATTCAGGAGAGATCACCAGTGACTCTCAGAGAACCTCTGAATTTGTGTATCATAACTGGTTTTAAATGTAAAAGGAAAATTTAAAGCTGAGTGTCTTGAAATTCTGCCTGTAAATATTGTGCCCTGGAGTTTATTGACTCCAATCAAGGGAAAACTGCTTTTCCTTCAAACTTAAATGTCATACCAGAACCAAAATAAGGTTATCCAACAAGTATTCTCTAGCACTCAGTTTGAAGTCAGAGACAACACCATTCTGGCAAAAGCTGAGTTTGTTACCTATGATGAAATACCAGAGGTAAGTTGAAGCATTGCACTGATGGCTTTAAAAATAACCCAACCGGTCTGAAACTTATCACCTCATAATATGCACAGAGGAGTTACTAGCACAAAAATATTAACAACTGGAGACTAAAGATACCAATGCACTGAATTTTAATCGAGTCTGAACTCCAGAGGGATGTGTGGTGCTCCTTTCTCATAGCTTGTGTAGAGATGAAGGCAGAGAGCTCCAGGGAGTCTAATGCTGGTTAAGATGTTTTTCTGATACTGCCCTATTTAGGGTTACAGTGTTCCTCCTTAGTCTTAGCAAGATTGAAGTCCTGTGACTGCATCTTGGATTAGGATTTATTTGCAGTTAGTGGCATAAATGAAATAGTGCAATCTTTTGGTACAGCTGGTGTTGTGCATACAAAGGGGCTTTATGCTGGGATAATGGGAGGAATGATCGTGATGACAAAATTCACACAGTAAAAATAAATTTTGAAAGTCATGATCTTGGCCAAAACAGTCCCCCTGAAAAAACACAACTTAGGGTTTGTGCAGGAGATGATATTATAAGGTGACCAGGTCACAACAGATGTTTCCTAGTACCATTTAACAACCTGCATAAACTAAAGCCTGCGTCCCCTTTTCCAATAACCCTAAACTGCCTTTGTTTCCTGATGGATAACCTAGGCCTCAAGCAGCCTGTCTCCCTTCCTTTCGGACTGAAAGAAGACAGAAAATAGTGCCTGAAGATTTGTGCTTTATAAACAAATAAAGCTGACCAGAGATTAAAATCACTTTTTTGACACTTTCTGGCAAAAGCCAAAGTTTTCTGCTGTTTTCCTCCAAACTTGGGCCTAGAACACAACATGAGCATTTTATTGTTTGTTTCTTTCTTTTTTGTTGTTTATATATATATATATGCGCCTCTCAGAGTTAGGGAGTTTTAAATAGCATCTCCCTAGACTACGAGTGTTAATCACTCATAATTACTAGGGACTAACTATTAGTTAAGTTATGGTCAGAGCAAGAGTAAATTCTAATAGCTGAAGGATGTGTGAGCACAAAGGGATGTTGATCCTGAAATCTATTCCCAGAGCCAGCTCTCGCCAGCCCCTTCCTCTCTGGGTTATGGGGTTCTGAGTGCACAAAGCACAGCATGGGGCTGAGGACAGCCTCCTGCTTCCACGGCTGCAAGTGGAGTGGGAAGCACGAGTGTCTGTGTCCTTCGTTAGATGGAGTGGCTGGGGCAGGAGATCTCGCATAGCCAGCTGGATCCCTGTTAGTGAGAGGTTCTCACCCTTCTTGCTTGTTCGGGACGCATTAAAATTCAAAGAGAACTTGAGGTGGAGGGGAGGGGACAGGCATGGAATAGATCATCTGGAAACTGCTCTGGATCAGCAACCGCTCTGTACGGAGAAGCTGTGTTTGTCAAAGGGAAGCGTGCATGATCTGACTTCTGTGCCCAGAAAGTCTATCTGCCTGTGGTGGTACGCTGAAGGCAGAGCCTTGTCAACTGGACAGCAGCCTCCACTCTTTTTGATGTCTGATGCACTCAGTGAGTCGCATTAAGCTGATCTGCTGTCCTGCACTTTAACACGTGGCTCTCTACAGGTAAGCTAGCTCTTTCCCTGTACAGCTGCCTGTCCCTTGGCATAGGGGGGCTGCACCCAAGGGACCTGGGTGCTGGTGCTCCTGGCACTTGAGAGACCACCCTGGAAGAGGAGCGGAGGTGGGTCCTGCTGGCAGCACTGCCCTGTCTGAGCAGCCAGGGAAGGACTGTGTGGTGGGTCTGGCTGCCATACATCTGTGATACAGCTTCTTTGGAGTGCTTTAGCTACATTTAAATAGTGTTTTTAAAGGGAGCTTTGGATTTTTGTTGTTGTTTCTAGGTAACAAATAACTCAGCTTATTTTCTTTATATGCAGAAAGGAAGGAACATACGAAGATCTTACACTGGCTTTAGTATTTCTGGAAAATGTATACACAGTCAGAATTTCTGGACTTTTCTTACTGTTACAGAAGGCCTCCCTGGTATGAGCTGTCAGCTGCACACAGGTTGGGCAATGTCAAGCAGTTTCATCATGCACGTCAGAGCAATTGCCAAGGCAAGCAGTCCCCTGTCACTGACTCTTGTAAGGGGAAAACCTACTTAAGATAGGCTGGTTTTATGGTAAAAGCATTTGGATGAATTTATGCAGTTCTGCCATGGTGAGGAAAGAGGAACTGGGTGACCTCCCCCCTCCTGCGATCCTGCAGACCAAGTTTTGTGAATGGCCTCAAATGCAAATGCTCTGACACTTCCCCTGCAGAGAAGACAACCCCAGGTGTACATAGATCCCTTTTTGGGTGAAACTGTGAAAACTTTCTTCTTGGCTGGTACTATAAAATTAGCATCTGCATTATAGTTTGGCTGTAGCCAACTCCAGCATGAGAGACATAAAGTATGGGTGTTTGTGGTAGCTGTTCTCTCCCATAAAGAAACATGGCCTGTGCTCTGCTCTTCACTGTTAAGGTTTTAGATGAAGGCTTCATAGGAGGTCTGTTAAGTCCATTCTCTACAGCAGACTGAACTTTTCCCAAGAAAGACATCTCTTCCTTCCTACAGCATTTAGCAAAGAAAGTTCATGACCATGTTTGAAATAACATGTCTCTGTGTCTTCCTCTCAAAGCGATTCTTTCCACAGGTATTCACCAGTACTTCTGTCAGCAGTGTCAGCACACAGTAAAAAACCAAGACTAAAGCAAAAAGGACTCAGTTCAGCTTCCTCATAGCTCAATCCTGAGTAAGTGGACTGTGTGACACAGGACACAGCGGGGACAAATACTTCTCCATAGCCTGTGTGTTGGCCCTGTTCAGGCTGTGCTGTTGCCTCTTGCACAGCTGTTAGGCTGTGGCTTATTTAGTGCATCATGGGAACAGGCCACCCGCAGACATCACACGCTGAAAGCTATTTTAATTTTTATTAGTTCAGTACAAAGTCAGAAATGAGGAAGCATTCATCTAACCTTGTTGAGAACAAACTGTGTGCTGATGCCGATTCTTGCTGCCTTGTAGACAGAGCAGTTGTTACTTTAGTTTCTCAGTTGTGGCAAACTACAGAGACCCTAAGGTTTCTGTTTGCAAGCCCTCTTGGTTGTGGGGAAGTCTTTCAGGCTGTGCTCTACACTAACTGTGCTAAGGACATGAAAAAGCTCAGGGTGGCACTGCACAAGCCAGCTTCGTTCTGGCAGGGTGTAATCACCAGCCAGGGCACAGCGACCAGCCTGCTACTCAAACCGTTTTGTCTGGCTGGTGACACCACGCTGTACAATGCACGTGCATTGAGCACCAGCTGGGAATCTGTGCCTCGTAGCTGGAGTCTTTCTCTTCCTCCTGTGTGTTCACATAACTCAACTGACATCTGTTTTCTATTACACACATTTAGATTTATCTAGTTTATTTCAGCCCCAACCTTTGTCTTAAAATTTTTGAAATGTCCTGCTTTCTAAGCCTACATTTCCAAAATGTTTGCTAATTAATCAGTGGCTTTGAACTTTCAGGTCCTAAGCAAACCTCTTGCAGGTAAAATCCTAGGGAAGTTAACAGCTGCCTGAGAATATTAAAGTGATATCTGGATGTTAACAGCAGTTGTGAACCATGCTGTTGATGGACAGGTACAGCCTTGGCAGAGCTGAATTCTGGTGCAATGAGATGGGTGAGAAGGAGAGATCAGTACTAGCAAACTTCTTGCAAAACAGGAGGATCAGAAGTGGCTGTTAGGAAGTGTGTGGTGAATATGAAGGACAGTGGGCAGCTAGAAGGAAGGTGAAAACTTCTGTTGGGGCCCCGTAGATCCAGAAGAGCTGTAATGTTGCTCCACCTAGTAAGAGGCTCATTGGCATTGCAGGGAAGAGAAGGAGATGCTATAAATGGCCTCATTTATCTGTTGGGAGGGAAATGGCATAACAGAAACCACACAAACTGTTATCACTCTCGGTCCTGTACATGACAAGGAACTGAATTAATTTCCTGGGTTTCTGCTCTTGCATTGGTGAAACCATGAATGAACCTTAAGAACATATATCAGAATTGTTGAGGTTGGAAGGGACCTCTTGAGATCTTCTAGTCCAAACTCCATGTTCAAGCGTAGTCAGAGCAGTTGCCCAGGACCACGTGCGGTCAGTCAGGTTTTGGATATTGCTGCAGAAGGAGACTACAATCTCTCTGGGCAACCTATTCTGATGTTTGACCACCTTTACAGTGTGTGTGTGGGGAAAGTGTTTTCTTGTGTTCAGGTAGTATTTCATGCAGTTTAGCCCCTCAGAGTCTGTCTCCTGATAAGATCCCTCCAAACCTCATCTCTAGGCTGGGGAGTCCCAGCTCTTATGGCTCCTTTGTGTATGAAAGATGCTCCAGTCCTTAATCATCTTTGTAGTCCTGTGCCAGACTCAAACTATAAAGCTAAAATAACCTTGGAATAGGATACTTAGGGTTTGAGGTCAGGTTGGGCAGATGCATTAGATATTTTTCAACCCATGGGGTTGAAGTGGTTGTACAGGGGAGACTGCTTTCAGCCCGACGCTTCTGTGATTGCTGGGTTGTTAGCTTTTGCTCATTGCTACCATTTATGTTCACAATGAGTTTTTAAGTCTGGCAGGAACTGTTCTGCCTTCCCGCTACTTCTGGTGGTCATGCCAGGTGATCTGTCTAGCGGTGACACGTATTCCTACTTGTTACCTGTCTTGATTTCTGTCCAAAGGCAGCTTTTTCTGGAGTAGCTCGTTGACCAGTAGTCTCCCTGTGGAAGCGTGTCAGGGTTCGTTCCTTTGATTGCTCTGACAAGCTCCGTGTTAGGCCTGGATGCACTTGTGGCCTGCTTTGCCTTGTGTCTGTTTCACAGCAAGCACAGTGACAGCCAGTGTTAGCTGATATGTTGCCCTTTTACTTCAGATGTCCTGAGGAATGGCAAAGCAGATACCATAACCCAAAAGAACAGTCTGAGGCTTTTGTGGATAAATTTGAACACTCTTCCCCCTTCCCTCCCCCCCCCCTTTATATAAGGTGTATCCCTTCAAGATATTACCTCACATTGAATACTTTTAAGGGAAACTCCTCACTAGAAACCACAACTGGCACTAGCCAGTACCAGAGCTGCACACTTCAGCATTGGGCAGTGTTGGTCTTCTCTCAGGTGCCTATTGCAACAGTTTGCTGAATTCTGGGTGTCTCCGTTGTGCAGTGGAGCTGGTAGATGATTTCTCTGACCGTAGCAGCTATTGTACCTGGTGTGCTGTGTCTGCTTCTGGCCAGTAGTGCTGCACTCAGGACCCCTCTGTCACCCTCACACTGAGACTTTCAAGTAAAGCAGCAGGCAAGGGGATGCTGTAAACGAGGAAATACAGCCTTGCTCCCTCTTCACAGGTCCATTCCCATTGCATGGAAACATGCTTCTACAAGAAGTTGTGTCCTGTGATTTCCACTGCTTATACAGCTTGCTTTAGCAACTCTTGCCTGTGCTGCTTGATGTGTTTCATAAGGCATGGCCATTAAGCCTTGTGCCTAGGAATACTGACTGCAGAGGGGAATCTTGGCAGGAGGAGGCATGGTAAAGTCAAGTACTTCATGAGGAAGTTTTGTGACCCCCTAAAAGGACAAATCCTAGGTATAAAGCAGCCAAAAAGAGATATGTGAGTTAATTTGACACCCTTGATCTAATACCCTATCTCTGATGCTCCAATTTGTGAGCAGACCCCAGTTTCTGCAGATGTAACTGCAGTGTTCTTTTAGAACTCTACTGTGGAGGCTCATCGCTTGTCTGTACAAGATTCCCATTGTATAGTCCTCAGCAGCTGATTCCCACATCCTCACAGGGTGCCTGCAGAGTTTCCAGTCCGAAGCATGCAGTAGCTGTTCTATGCAAGATCCATTTTGGCACTTGGGAAGTTCTGGCAGCTGCAGATTGGACATGGATGCCTGTGCCAATTTTGTGATCTCTGCTTGCATCTTCAGAGGCTGTTTGGATGTCTGGAGTGCTCTAAAGGAAACCAGCTGGAGGTAGGAAGGGCCAGCAGTCAGTGTGCATGCCCTAAAGGGACAGAGGTGTGAAGCTGGGCACCACTTCCTGTTCACTTCTGGCTGTAGGTGCTCTGGGGAGGAACATGTTCTGAGTAGTCCTCACACAGGATTGCATCCAACATTTATTTCTGCCAGCCTGTGAGAGTGGCCATGGACACAGAAGGTAACATGATTGTTGTACTGCGGCCCTCACTCCCTCCCTTGAATCTTTTTTCCCCCTTGAAAGGGCAAAATTAAGTGAATACTTAAAAGTGTATTTTTCTCTGCTATATTGTGTTGAAATAGAAGACACGCTTCTCTGACCCTGCTCATTGAAGAGGAACAGGTGATGTATTAGTCAGCCCTCTGAGCATAATGAGAGTCTGCTTCATTATATGGGAGCTCTGCAGCCTGGCTGCTTCTCAGCGCCTGTCAGGGAGGGGAAACTGTGACACTTGCACAGGAGTTAAGGTTGAGAGAGCATACTGTTATCGTGCCCTTCCTTGCAGATGCTAGTGTAGCTATAAATGACTGGTGCTGGAAACAGATACATCAGAGAGCTGCTTAAAGCAAACAGAAACCTCAGCTAAGCCCCCAAGAGACGCTGAGAGAAATGCATAGATGTTCTTATCCATCTGTAGAAAACAGGGTCAGGCGGTTGAAAGAGCCTTCCCAGTTACGGGATGGCTGTGTTGTTTGCCATCAAGGTGCTTCAGAAACTCTTGGTTTATGCACATTAAAAGCAACACCTCGCGTCTTGTCTTCCATGACAGAATGGGATTCGAACAGTCTAGCGTAGGTGCCTACTGGCTTTCTAGATGGGAGCAAAGAAATGATAGTCCAGAACTTGTCAAGTACAGAAATCAGCATGGTTGGGAAGCATCAGGATGTAATAAACTTCATACACATCACAAATGTGCCAAACCTTATTTCTGTATAGCCTGTATTTGTAATGATCTCCCCACAGGTTGCTTCAAGGTGGTAGCTAAGGCTAATTTTAAATATCCTCCAACTTGGGCTGTGAGGCTTTAAAATGTGCTTAAAATAAAAGCCCGGTGACCATTGCTAATGGCTTCTTCCAAGTTTGAAACAGCTGAAGTTATTTCTGCAAAAATCTTTGCAGAAGTTTGTGGTCAAAACAAACCTGCTTTACAGAGCAGGTCTGAAGAGATGTGTGGAGCAGACCTCAGGTTGTTTCAGAGACCTTTGTTGCGCACTTAGCATTTCTCTTGCTCCTAGGTTTGCATTTGGTAGGATTGTGATGGATTCATCATTACCACAGAAAACTTTGGACAAATTTTTCAAAATTGACTTGAGGATACTGGTGAGTCTTGAGTTTCTCATGGGCAGGGTCCATCAGTGTCATAGGATGACCTCCGCACCGTCTGTCCCATCCCCACCTTTGTTCTGGCTAACTAGCTGGGTAATTTGGTGTGGGCTGCAGGGGTGGTGGTATTCCAGGAGACCGTATGTAGAAGAGAGAAGGGGCAGGATTGCTCTGTCAGGAGTAGTCTGATGGAGTGGCTTCAGTAGATCTAAACCCAGTCAAGGATGTTCTCTTGGTGGGATGTTTCCAAAGTAGCTACCCAGCTCTTAGGTGGACTGTCACCTCGTCAGACTTTTATGTAGACAGTCTTTTCTGTTGTGTGAGTGTTGTACATTGTGTTTAAATTGAAGCAAGGATAATTAATCAGCAAGTTGGATTTTCATGTTTCTCACATGTGGTAGCTCAGGAGCACCGACTTGAGTCTGTGACTGATGTAATGTGATTTCAGTGTCCTCAAAAATCCTCCACCATGCGTACACTTCTTCAGTACATCTGGCCTCCTCCTGGCACAGGTGTTTGAAGCACACCATCCCAGCCCTTCTTTCTTGAGATTTTGGTCAGGTACATGGTGCCTGTTGTCTGGGTGGTCAGAGCTCTGCATCTTCCGCAGAAGATGTCTCTGTCCTGTTCCCCTGCACCCCAGTTCGGTCTTTAGGTTTATGTACTTAATCCTGTAACAAATTGAACGCTAGGCTTGTGAGACCCTCAAGCTAACTAAAAGCTCAGAGAATTACAATGAGTTGGCTTGCAATTTCTGAACTGTCATAGCCAGGCACACTTTGAGCTCAAGGCAGATGAGGTCAGATAAGCTGCAGCAGATATATCTTGTGTGTTGTAATAAGGACCGTGCATTTCACCATGAGCTGGCAGGTCACTATCTTTGCAGGAGGTATGAATGAAATGTATGAAAATTCCTCCTCGTCTTGAAGTTCAGCGGCTGGCAACTTGGCTTAACCCCCCAGTTGTCAGCTGCTCAAGCAAAGATCCTGGTCTTGCGTTTCAGTGACGCAGCCAGACACGTTCTTTTCCACTGGCTCCGCTGCGTGGGCCCCAGCCTCTGGTGAAAGTAAAGACAAGAAGGGGAAGCAGGAGAGGGGAGGAGGGCCGTGGTGGGTGCAATTGTATTTTAAACTGCTGTAGCTTTTTCTGTTGTGAACATCTGTCCTCCAGACAAGTGCACACTTTGTTTTTGCAGTTTAGCAAATTTTCTAAGCCAAGTTTAGTGATTACTCTCTGAAGTGAGGTATACATTTGAGCCAAAACAATCTTTTCTGGTCAAGTACCAGTGCTACAGGAGCAGTGTTTTTGCTCATGCTTTGTTAGGCAATAGGAGATGACAGTTCCTCTCCATGACTCTGAAAGGTCACCTGATGTTTCTACGAGCAGAATTTTGCACACTGTCTCCAAACAATATTTTGAGGGGTCTATACTGGGGCAGTGTTTTCCTGTTAGTGGGGTTGGAGGGAGACCCTTGCATTCCCTAAGGCCTTGCATGTGGCAGTGTAGGAGTCGTTGCTATCTCAGATCCATCTAGAGAATGAGCAGAGGAGCCTGAGGAGCCTTGCTGGGGCAGATGCCGTGTGGTAAGCAGTTTTCCAGCTGTTGCTTCTGAGACACTGGATCCATGACAAGAATCCCAGCTGCTTGTTAATACGGCTCCCACCTCCATCTTTCACTAGTGCAGGAAGGACTTCCCATGTGGGGTTCTGGTCTGTGCTTCTGCAGGCCAGGGAATGCCAAGTGAGGTGCAGTGGTTATGTACGTGTCTGATCACGGTTGCTTTGTTGCTGACAGTGCTTCGTCACTTGCAGTGTCTGACAAACTCATGCCTTTGTCCATCTGGACTTGGGAATTGATTGTCGTGTTTGGAAAGGAGAAGCAATGGGCTTTGTGTCTGCAGTACAATGGGATCAAAGTCAGGACCATCATGTAAACACACAATTTTTTAATTATTCACCAACATACAACACTAATTAGAAGCTCAACCTAGTCCAAACAGCCAACTGGAAGTTACTGCTGACATTTGTCCCTAAACTAGAATAATCCCCCAGAAGGTGCCTTTGATCCTATACGTTGTCTTCCTGTTCTCTGCTGATTCTCGGTGTGCCAGAGATTTTATTTTATTACTCTTTTCTAGTCTGGTATTTTTTCTCTTGCTCTCTTTTCTGTGTTTCTGCTTTTCAGACTTTCCATTCTTAATCTTACTGTTGTCAGAACAATGCAACCCTGGTATGGCATTTACTGGGCACTTTCTCATCCCTACCTTCCAGCATTTACTGCAGGGACATGGAATTGCCCTTGGCATTCTTTCGGTGACTCAACTTTCTCCAAATACTTGCTCATTTCAAAGAAGAAATTTTAAAAAATAACCTGGGAGCAGCAGTTGGGAACACTGAGACAGGAAAAGTGAACAGATTAATTCACTTGGGTTAAACATTAATGAAGGTCATGAAAGCTTCTTGCACTCTGTTGCAAAGAGATTTGCTCTTTCAGTTTCATGTTTTTACTTTTAAAATACAATAAGGGAAAAGCGTTTCTTGAAGTTAGATGTGATTCATAGAGGAGCTGTGGAGTAATGTGTGCTCTCAAGTGTTAAGGGTGTATGTTGTCTTAGGAGGTTACAGGGGTAAACACAACTTTACCAACTGGCTTCTCAGTTTGCTGAAGCATCGGTCCTGTCGGCAGGTCTCTGATAAACCCGGTCGTGTTCGTAGCACGAAACCAACTTCCCTAAGAGATGGGCATGTGTGGCTATGCACAGTTGCTCAAGCAAATCTTGGCATAGCAAAATAAGCTTTGTTTCCTTGGGGAGGGGAGGGGGGGTTGGAAATATAACCACAAATAAAATGTGACCACTTGCTTTGTAGAACTGAGAATCTGGTTTTAGGTGCTGTGCTTGGAGATTTAAACAAGCTGCTTGGGGTGGTGTTTGGAGAGGAGGGGGAGATGTTCCATACGTAAGTTATTTTGTAGAGGCAGTTTTACAAAGTCCTATTTCCTGTGCTGAGTTTTTGTCCTCACCTGCTGCTTTTCTGCATGCTTCTCTTCACTCTGTTGAGAAGGGAAGTGTTGCTATGGTATAACCCGGTGTGAGGGGTTATCACAAAATACTGCCTGAATGTGTTTCTTTTGAGGAAAGCAGGGACCTTGAGGTTAGCATGATGCGAGATAACTTTCCCTGCTCCTCCAACTTGTTTATCAGGACTTTGCCTGCTTCTTGCAAAGGCAGCTGGCATTACTTGCAGTCTTAATGTCCTCCTTCATGTTTGGAAGAGGAAGCTGACCAGCTGTAAGTCTTGGATGACAGCAGAATTCTCTGAAGGTCTTCTGTCTTGCTGTAGGTATACCAAGGTGAAAGTTGGAGGTCTTGTGAAAACCAGTCTCCTCTGCCGGTGAGCTGGTTGACAGACAGGTGCTGGTGAGGGGGAAGTCTACACATGCAGAACTTGCAAGGACAAGGAGTTGCTCAGTCATGCCGTTTGCCTTGGTATCTGGATGGCAAAGCGGCCAGGGCAGGCTGCTGACTGCATCCAAGCACTCACATGTCCTGTGGTGTCAGGGCTGACTTCTGAGAAACCACAGCTGTCAGCTCCACGCAGCTTGGCCAGGAGGAAGTGGATGACAGAGCAAGCTCCGTGCTCTGTACAGCAAAATATCAAAATAACTGGCTGCTTTGTGCTGGTTTCTAGAGCTGCTAAAAGGCTCGTGAAGGACGTGGCCATGCCTGTGTTTCCCAGGGGTGAGTTCCAGCAGGGAAGCTGCGTGGGGAGCCAGGCAGGATGGACATAAGGGGCTGTGTGGGCTGCGCTCTGCAGCGGAGCTACTGATGTTTCCTGGTGGGGAGCACAGTCTTCGAAGGGAAATGTGGTTGGGTTTCTTGGACCGCATTTCCTCTAGCTGCTATTCTCATGAGTATTGCAGACACTGTCAGGCGTGGCCTGAGGTAGCCTTCTTTTAAAGGGGAATAGAAAGGGCTTCCAGTGAAGGCAGAGCCTTTTATAACCACAAGCTGTTGACCTACAGCAGCTGCTCATGGAGAAACTCAATTCAGGTATTATTCTCATCACTTTCTAATGTGTCTGATCTCAGTGATGGCCGGTCTAACCTGGCTCCAGTTACAGCGGTATAATTGCTGAATCTTTATATGCAAATGGGTTGTCGTTAGCCAAGTATCTGAGTGAGAAGGAGGCCTGATCTAACAGCATGTCACTTTAGAGCATGGGTATTACTGAATGTAATGGCACAGTTTCCTTGCATGTTCATAAGATGGCGTGTGACTGGAACCTGCGAGGTGGCCATGGCATCACTTCGCTGCTTATTGGGGAAGTTGGTGACTTACAATTTCAGAATTTTCTGAATGAAGAAAACAGATGAATAATTCATACCCAAAACCCCAGCGCTTGTTCCGTCAGCTGTTAATCTAATTACTGATTAACAGTGCTTTTTCCCATATTACCTAACAGCTCTGTTCTTACGTATGACCTCCAGGCACTCAACTCTGTTACAGGAAAGCAGAAGTTCAAGATGGGATCTAGCAATGCCGGAACTTCTTCAACAGCTCAAGTGCAGACTCCTGTAGTTGTCCTGCTAATTATTTACCAGTGTTAAATAATGTCAGGAAAGCAGAGGCCTGGAGGCTTGTTCTCTCTCATGCATGCTTACTTTAGATGTTGTAGCTGAGATCCACAGCTGTAGGTTTTCTTTCCTCTGACACAGACCATATGTTGGGCAAATTACCACACCGATGGCTCCATATTAAGGAGTGGGGATGGTGTGCTTAGGGTAAGGATCCTAGCAGCTTGTGCTTATGATTCAGAAATATTAACATGTTCCTAGTCTGGTCATTGTTGGTTCTGTTATCTGTGATGTGCTTAGTCTTTCTGATTTAGTCATACTGGAAATAACCAAGAGATAAGACTCAATTCTGTAACAGTTGCCTCTTCTCCTCCTAAGGGGATATGCTGCCTTGCTCTGCATATGCCAAACACCTCAAGTGATTGCAGTCATGCAAGGGAAGGATGTGGGACTACTGCTTTAATTTTCTCCTGTGCAACTGGGCAGCCTGGCTCTCCCAGATGGGAGCAGCCCACCTTTTCCCAGGACAAGGGTTCCCAAAACTGAGATCTGGCTTCTGCAGCTGATAACTTTGGATGATAATCAACATATTTAGTTAAGGAATTTAAAACCTCAGACCATTTTCTGTAATACTTTTTGATGCAGCCTGAAAATCCGTAAGATCTTCAGTACGTAGCCCTGTGTCAAAGTAGTTTCTTCTCTGTCAAATCTGCAAATTTGCATTGGTGCTGTTTTAAAATCTCCATGTCTTATTGACATACACTGTTCTACGTTTAAGAAATACTGATATTGGTAGTGGTGCCTTACTTGGACTTTAGGGCTGCAGATTTTTGGCTCTGGTCTTTCTACAGCAAATATTAAAGCAGCATTGTGGTTATACTTGCTATGTAGAATGAATCACGAGCTTAAAGTTAAGTGTGTGTGTGACTCTGTGACCAAACCTTCAGCTGAATAATTTGCTAACCTTTTGTGACTTGAAACTCGTCAATTAAAAGCACAGTCACATCTGTGTAGTTCATAAAATCCTGTTCAAATGTGTAGAAAATACTTTAAAATACATTTTAAAAATGTGTGACAATTTCAAATATCCTAAGTTTCAATCTTTAGTTATTATAATAAGGAAGAAGTCTAGACTTAAATTTGTGACTCACTCTTGTTCACTGTGTGAGACTAACAGGACCTGACATCCTAACAGAAGCCTGCTTTAATAAATTTTTGGCGGTCTTCATTTTTGGAAATGATGTTCTTGGAATTTTGGGGGCAAATAATTTGTATTGCTCTTTACAGATGTGTAAGTAGTAAATAAAAGAAAAATTTCCAAAATATTGTCTTAAATTTTTCATTGCTTCACAGTTTTCCAAAATTTGAATGGAATTTTTTGCCTATTGTAGGTAGGCTTAAGAATTCATGCTAGTCTTCTGACAAAAGAAAGTTGTCATGGGGACTTTTACCCCATGTTTTGGGAAAATGGGAAAAAAAAAAAGGTATGATTTGAGGTAGAAACCAGATTTTAAAAAAATCTTTCTACTAACTAAATGCAAATGTGTCTATTTCCTTTCTGCAGCTGGGGAAAGTATTTCCTGGCAGGGTAGGATAACTCTCGTATATGTTATTTTTTGCTATCCTTTTTGTGTCCAAGTGTTTGGTCTTCCATCAATAAAACATCTATGGCGTTACTGTGAATCAGGAAGGAGAACAATGTTTTGTATACGCAGATTGTGGAGTTACATGTGTTTACTTCTCTTGGGCTTATTTGGGTAGACTGCTGTGATTCTTCCAGGAGAAGGCTCTGATATGTTTCAAGTTCACTCTTGTATAGTTACAGGAGCTTATACTTGCTTGCGTAGTAGGATCCCTTCAGACTATTGCCTCATGTTGTATTTTATCAACATTACAGTAAACTTAGGAGTCGGAGTAAGCAGTGCAAGCAGGGTCCAGAAAAGTAAAGATACTGCTGAAATAAAAGTAGATCTTCATTTTCTTTAGGAGAGGAGGACTTTAAAGGTTGTTGCCTATTCTGCAGTGCACTGAGAGTGCAGCTGGAATCAGATGAGTCCATTTACAGAATCACAGAATCACAGAATTTCTGGGTTGGAAGAGACCTCAAGATCATCGAGTCCAACCTCTAACCTAACACTAACAGTCCTCCACATTTGCTGATCACTTTGACACCAGACATTAAGATACTTATTTTCCTACCTAATGAGAGAAAGGGAGTATCCATCTCATCATAGGAGTGGCTTTGTGTTTGTTTTGTAAGCATGTTCAGTGCTTCTCCAGCACTTTTGTGTCTTTCTGAACGTTCCCCAGCAGTCCCCTTAACGGAATAAATGAGGAAACTCTGTAGTTTCCCTTTCTTCAACTAGATCCCCATTTCTAAACATTGGTTTGAGAACTGTTGCAAGTTCCACCTGGCCTCTGTGGCTGTTTCCTAGGATTGATGTATATATGTCCGTGCATTTTCAGCAAATGGAAACGATGTAATAGGACTCTATATGCTTTATTTTAGACTCGGGCTGTGACTCTGTGACTGACACAGAAACAGAAGACGAGAAGAACCCAGTTTACTCCTGCAGCCTTGCCATGAACGAAGAGCATGGATCATCCACGAGCACTGCGGACCATCCGGTGGTGCAGCCTGACCGCATACGCTGTGGGGTACTGTATGGCCACTCCGTGGGCTGTGTTCTTGTGTGCTGGTGCAACACATTATGCTACTCTGTAGTGGGCAGCTTTACAGGCCTGGAAAGCAGTCCATAATTCTTTTTCTGTCCCATTCAGCTCCCTGTCCTCAGTGTCTCAGTTTTAAGAGCTCAGTTCCCTAGGCCCAGAAATAGCTTGGTAATACGCAGTGTCTGCTATCATCCAGGCTGCAATGTCACTTACTGATGGATACTGTCACTAATATAGCTGCTTGTCTTGCGTGTTATGAGGCAAGTTCACACTCTTGACTCCCCATTTTATGTTCTGGTGACATTTAGGGGTGCAAAGTGGAGTAAGGTGGTGGTAATGAGACAACTTCAGAGCCTAGATGCAATCTAGTATGGCAGTTCTGGTGCACGTCCTGCAAGTGACTTCAGAGAGCTGGGATCATGGCTTCCTGTCTGAAAAATTACATTTCTTAGCCTAGCGTTGTGTCAGATGGAAAAAACTAATACCATTCACTGGGAGAGAAGTGTATGGCACCACTGTCTCTACCTCCTCTGTAGTGTACTTTTCAGTCAGAGTGGCTGGGCTTTCATTGCATAGTTTTGAGATGTGAGGCACTGGTGTAGGAGGGTCTGGCTGTCAGAGGAAACTTCATCTAACAGTTTAGCAAAGCTCCACTGCAGTGTGACTGCTGCTTTACATTATTTCCTCCTCTGCCCCCCTGCCAGGGGCGGACTCATGCTTCAGTGCACTGAAGTGAAGCACTGTTTTATTTTTTTCTTTCGTCCATATCAGTTTTGCCAACTCTTAGGAGCTTTGTGCTTTTTCTAAAAGCACCAGTTAAGGCAGTGTAATTTGGGGATCCTCTGCTTTTACTTAGAACCTGACCTTTGTGCTGTGCAGAGAAACTTGAAAAAAATAAACATAATAGCTCAAATTTGGTAGAAACAGTCTGTCTCCTGGCTTTGGAAAGGAACTCAAATGCTGTTGACCACACCTTGAAGTGAAACCAGAAGTAAACCGAAAGGGGAGGGGGAGTAACAAGCTTGCAAATGGCTATTAGAACCTTGTTTCTGCCTTGGCAAGAGCTCAGTGTGTGACAGTGAAACAGCACGTCCTGTAGTCAGGTAGATGGATTTATTTTGTAGTGTTAGTGTGTACCTTGCAGCGTGCTGCGTTTGAGGTGCATCTGAGCCTGTAGCAAGAGTCGTGGATGTTCAGTGTTGGATTATTCAGTAGTCTATGAATATGTGCCTTGGACTTTAGACATAATCTGCTCTTGACGTGGGATAGCATTCTCTTGGGGAAGAGGGAAAGGTGAAAGGAAGGAATGGTCATTTTAGGAAGTATCCTTACCGAAACAGTTTGTTCCCTCTGTGGTGTGTGTGGCTTGTGACTTGTTCACAGCAAGGGTGGTTTGGGAAGTCAGCAGACTGTTGGAATGCTTTAAATGTTTACACAGTTGTTGACTTAACACAGAGAACACTGTACCTGGAATTTTTGGTATCAGCTTTATTTGCTTGTTCACGGGAATAGTGCTGTCCCCTTGTATATACCGGGCATCTATTTGTGAATTCACTGCATGTGTTTCCAAGACTTGGTTGAGTATTTTTGCTTCCTTGATGGAGGAATTTAGTGGAGGACTTGTTAGTGTTAGGTCAGAGGTTGGGCTAGGGGATCTTGGAGGTCTCTTCCAACCTAGATGATTCTGTGAGTCTGTGAATTTCTCTAGTGCAGGTGACGGGTGGCAGTGGTAGCAACAGACATGCCTCATCCCTGGAATTGTTCAAGGCCAAGTTGGATGGGACTTTGGGCAACCTGGTCTAGTGGGAGGTGTCCCTGCCCATGGCAGGGGTCTGTGTGTGTGTATGGAACTAGATGATTTTTAAGGTCCTTTCCAACCGAAATCATTCTGTGATATTAATAAAATATACTTTACAATGATGTTGAGGTAGGTAAAACTCCTTTGCTGTGGCTTGTCTGTGTTTTGAGTTGAGCTGCAGCATGGTAAGGAGCAGCTAGGAATGAAGTCAATAAATCGTTATATGAGAGTTAGGGAAGATGACTCTACTCCGTCTTGAATCGTTTGAGTTTTCTGTTGCTGCTGGGCTGCTTGCATTGGCCCAGGTAGGGATCGTTATGTTCAGCTTAAGTTTGTGGACAAGAATGTCTCTTCAGGCTTCTCTCAGGTTAGTTATTGTAGAATCTAACATAGCCATGTAAGTGGCCACAAGTCAGGCCTTTGGTGATCTTTGAAAACCTGACTGGGTGATGGCTGAGCAGTACAACATTTGCAGTATGAAGGGCTGCCGCAAAGCATGACCCAGGAAATCTCCTAGTTTTCAGAACTGAGAATCTGGTCCAGGAATTCACTTTCATAATTCACATAAGTAGAGGCTAGACAAATCTCAGGCCAAATGAAGGACTTCAGCTATCTCATACATTTTATTACAGGTAATGTAATAACTGAACTGTTAAACATAGGGCCAATGAGAATTTTGCAGACCTGAAATTCTTGCCTTTTAAACAAAACTCTGGCTAAAGACCCGTGCTACACAGGTAGATAGAATAAAAAATAATTGGATAAGGTTGTTGCATCTCCAGAATATGTGAATTTTAATTTTAAGTTTCTTCCTTTGTGTCTGTTCAAAATGGGGCTGTGCTGCTTGAGGGAAGAGGCCGCTGTGGTTGAAAGTAAATCAGATTATAAATATAGCATCACAGAGTTTTTATCAGCTTAATGTCTGTATTCGTGCTGGTGCAAGCTGTAACAGAAGCCACCTGCCTAGTAACTCAGTGACTGGAAGATGTTACTGAAAATCATTCAAGACTGTGGAAATGACAGATGTTAACTTGTTAGTCGCAATAACAACAAAATCCCTGGAAAGGGGGCTTAAAATAAGTGTTCTTGTATTGTGAAACTACATATTCTAATGCCTTTCTCTCTTAGGTGCAGACCACTATTTATATTATCATGAAATGTAGACTAGATAGCAAAGTGAAAACTGAAGTGGAATTCTCTCCAGAGAATGCATCGTCTGTGTGTGTGCTGGCTGAGATGGAGAATGAGTACACAATCTCCGTGGAAGCTCCAAGTAAGCTGGGCTGAGCTTTGAATTTCCACCTCCCCACCTCTCATTGTTTCCTTTCTATCCCAACCTACCTGTCCTGAGAAGTGTCAGGGGTGTAAGGGTGGAGGTTGCAGTGTGGGAAACACTGACACCAGGAAATCTTGAACTTGAATTCTCATCTGTGATGCTTTGCTGGTATGGAACTGAGGAGAGTGCTGCTCGGGATCTGTTTTCCTGGCAGCAGTCGTGGGGTTGCAATGTGGAAAAAACTTAGTTGGAGTTCTGAGGAAAGATTACAGCTTGTATAGCACTTTGAACTTAATTATATGTTAGTATTACCAGTATGTTAGTATTGGCAGGCATGAAGAGAAGGTAAGTGCTGGTAAATAACTGCATGATTATAACAGTACATGTTTAATGTGTGATGATCTCTGTGTGATTAGAGATGAAGCTGTTTATCGTAGCTTGTCTTTTAATTCAGATGTGTTCTGTCATTCTAGATATTTACACTTACAAAAGCTTAAGTTGTCTAAACTTTTCATTCAGTAACCTTTAGGGGCAAGATTTCTGATCTTTTTAGTGATAGTGGTTTCCCAGGATTATTTTATTTAACCTACTGTGGTCTGTGTTCGTGAAGAGTCAATGTATTAGGTCTGGGAATAGACACTAACAGCCATTACAGCAACTCTGAAGAAGTCAATCAAGTGGATGGGTCTAAGGAAAACTACCTCAGCCACATACAGATGTTCAGTTTAATCTGTCCTAAATCAAGACTTCTGATTTAAACATGTACCTGGAAACTAACATGCACTTTGAATTATAAGCCTGACTTTCACTTTGATGTAGTACACATGTATTTGTTAGAAACTGCAGAGCTAAAATATATTTAGAATTCCTTTCAGGTGTGACAGTAACCATTTCATTGGTTGCTTAGTTGTTACAGCCAGGCATATAGACAGGGAAAGATTCATTTCAGTGGGATTCAAAATACGTGTGCTTCAGAGCTCAGACCTATGAGTACACACTGGGTAAAATATTAGGAAGCTCCCAAGTTGCATGTCAGAGAGAAATCCTGTGCCCGTGTAAACTTGCAAAGCTGAAATCTTCTAAGCTGATTTCACTCAGAGAGTAGTGAGACTGAGAGGGGATGCGAAATCCCAAGCCAGATGTGGAGAGGGATGAGGTTCTGTAATTTGAGGTGGAGTACTGTTACCATTAGTGGTCCAGACTAGGGTTAGCAGATGACCTAGAAGGTCAGGTGTTATGCTTTGACATGCCTATGAAGGAGGCTGTTCCAAAGTACTTTCCTGCCTGGTATTCAGATGAATATCATCACCTTTCTTTTGTGTGACTTTTCATGAACTGTATATAACAGAAACTATTTTGGTATCCAGCTGACAGTATCTCCAATTTCCTCCTATACCTGGAGCATTTGATGAAGACTTGTTGCCATTGTTAGTTCTTAAAGGTGATTTCTTCTCGTTTCTTTCAAAGATTTAACCTCTGGGACAGTGCCTCTAAAGATATACTCAGGGGACTTGATGGTGGGAGAAACGAGCGTCACCTACCATACCGACATGGAGGAAATCAGCAGTCTGCTGGCAAATGCAGCCAACCCAGTACAGTTCATGTGCCAGGTAACAACTCTAGCAAACGGCTGCTTTGGAAACCAGCTCTTCTCAAAGAGTAGATAGGTGGACGTGAGCTACCTTGTGGCAAGCGCTCTTGCTTTTCTGGAATGCAGAAATGCAAAGTTGTTAGGGCTATGAGAAGGTCCCTAAAAATCCCCTTAGAACAAAAGCACAGGTACTTTTACCGTATCTGGAACAAATAGTTAGCTAAGGCAATTCAGGCCATCCAGCTAACAAAGAAAATACTATCAGTCAACACCCATGTTTAGACCTTGATTTGAAAAGATTAAGGTGACAGAACTTGATACAGTAGAAAGTATCGCATAAAATGTTTGGAAATTTGTACCAAAGGGTTTTTGCAAAAGATGTGAAAATGTAACATAGTTTACACCAGCTGACTGAAGAAGGGTAAAATAAGTACTAAGAATAAACAAATAGTTCTATTTCTTTAAAGCCTGTCCTCAGTTCTTGTATCATATTTTGCCAGTTAGGGTACCTGAACCCTGTTACAGTGGTAAAGCTTGCACGAGCAAGTTCTCCAGATCCGTTGTCTGTGCTTTCTGCCTCCATATCCCTGATTAGCTATGTAGCAGAAGCCTACAGAGAGCGGTGTTAATCACCAGCATGCCTGGGGTAGAGGAGACTGTCTTTCACCTCCTTTTTAATTCAAGTTAAGGAGCAGGTGGTACTGGGCTGTGCTCCTTCTTGGGGTAAAGGCATGCTTCACAGTCTTTGACTAAGCACTAGTCCAAAAGCCAGGGTGTACACCAGGGCAATTCAAAATTGACCTATTCATACTTAGAGCATGAGTGACACTTCACTGGAGCAGCTTCAAAAGTGAGATTATGCCCATCAAAGAAGTAGGAAATAAGTCTTCCATGCTTCCAGTTACATGAGTGACTTTCACCTTGCACTCTGTCTTGTTGTGGAGTTTGTAGTTCTTACCTGTTTAGATTAATCATACTCTGTTGGACCATGAAGTTCTTCATGTTCCTTGTTTATCTAAACATTGCCACCCTCAGTGTCTATGCATATTGTTTCCTGATATATTCTAAATAAATAAAACTTACTACATCACCCTCCAAGTCTCATCTTAAATGACTCTCTAGACTTAACCAAGCAAAATTACTTTCCATCTATTTCTAGGCCTTTAAAATTGTGCCATACAGCATAGAAGCACTGGACAAATTGTTGACAGAGTCACTGAAGAAGAACATTCCTGCCAGTGGCTTACACCTATTTGGAATCAACCAGCTGGAAGAAAACGATATGATGACAAGCAAGTTGAAATATTTTTGTTTTCTTTTGAAACTTCATCTGTATCAGTAGTTTTTCCTTGGAGCACCTTAATACTGAAGTGTGTACCTGCACAGGCTGTCTCAAGTTTTGAATCTCAGCCAGGAAGCTAAATTTCAGATTATGTCTAGAGCTGGTTGTGTGTCCCTTTTTATTACGTGTCTGTCTCACTTTATTATAGCGTGGCAGATACAGCTAGGTAGACAGCTTCAACCACAAAGTGAAAAGATGATGCCCCCGGAAATGCTTGCCTTACTTTCTCACTTATTCTTCCAGTCCTGTGCGGTATTTTTCCCCAGCACAGTCCTTTTTCCCCCTACCCCATGAGTCTGTTCTAAGGTGCACGGTGGGCACTTGGCAGTTGGATTGGTGTGGTACCATGGTTTGATTCCTTACAGCAGCTGGAACTTACTGGAACGATGATTAAAGAGCTCCTTCTGAACCTGTGATCCTACGTACATGCAGCTAGTACAGTGCCAGATTCCCCATTAAAGACCATAGCAATCAAATGTGGGGATGTGCTAGATACCTCAGGTAGTTCACTTGTGCAGAGCTAGCTCCATTTTGAAATGTGGAGCTTTTCAGGGTTTTCAAACCTGCTTTGGTTGGTGCGTTTGCTAGGAAGTCTGTTTCTCATCTGCTGTCTCTGCTGCTGCTAGAAAGAAGCTTAGATTCTAACAGACATCTCTTCTCACAGATCAGAGGGATGAGGAATTGCCAACGCTGCTTCACTTTTCTGCAAGATATGGGCTGAAAAACCTCACCGCTTTGCTGCTGACATGCCCTGGAGCACTGCAGGCATATAGTGTGGCCAACAAATATGGCCACTATCCAAACACAATCGCAGAAAAGCATGGCTTTAAGGACCTCCGGCAATTCATTGATGAATATGTGGTAAGAGGGAGCAGCAGTCCTTCTTTGTTCTTTCAGCAGGTTTGGGCAGTGGCACCAAGCTCGGCACTGAAAGTGTTGTGGGACCAGGAGTGCTGAGGTACAAAGTGGTGTGGTAGGGAGTAGATGTCCAGCTACCATGAAAGCTTCCATGTGGGAGGGTTGATTTCACCTCTGGAGCCAGGAAAGTTCTTAGGACTTTTCAACAGAACAAATAAGATGGAAGCAGAGCCTGCCATGCTGGATTTCCTTATTGTTCAACCATCTAATGATGTTTCTGCAGCCACATGGTGTCTGTTGTATTCTTCTAATTTCTGATCTTGGAAAAACTATAGCCCCTTCATCTCACTTACTTTAGGAGGTACTATGGGAACTGAATATGTTTGGGAAGGTACAGTCTGAGGTACTCTGATCAGTCATAGTACAGTCTGATTATCAGATCATTCACAGCTGATTTTTGTTCTACATGAAATGCATTTTTTCCTGTGTTGGGATATCTGTCCATTTCCCACTTGTTCTTGCTGTGGGAGCTCAATTCACAATTCGGTTCTCCTTTGAGCCACCCCAGCAAACAGCGCCCTGACTTCTTCCAGATTATGATGTGGACACCCCCTCTCCTCCCCAACATAGGCAGGGATGCCACCCACTAGATAAGGTTGTCCAGAACCCCAAATTACTGACTAGATTTTATCTGCCTTTACTTTTTGTTGAAATGGCGTACGTAGTTGTCCCTAGCAGTTGCCTGAATGGTGGGAGATAAGTACGCCAGTCTATTACAGCAGTATTTAAGCCCTATTTTGGTGGTATGGGTAGTTCTTAGACTAGGGACTTGCTTCGTGATAGGAAGATAAATTTAGGGTTATATATCAGAGCTAAATAAAGGTCATATCCTGTCCTGAGATCAGGAAGGCTACAGAAACTGTAAACTATGATTAAAATCTTTGCATTGGGGTAAGAGAGATGCTCAGGAAGTCCTTTCAACTTTATTGCTGTACTGTGTTCCTCCCATGTTTTCTTTACCAGCAGAGTGACAGAGCTATGTTAAGAGTAGGTCCTGCTTACTAGCCTTCAAACTATCTGTGCAATTTAGCACCAGAAATAATAGCACAGAAATAATCTGCACCAGTGTGTCCACAGCAGGGTAGCGACTAGGAGCGCTGTGGGTTTAGAAGGAGTACTAATATGGATATCTGAAAATCCTAGTAACCCCCTTTACTCACCTCGTTTTATGTCTGGCAAAAGTTCCTCTTCACCTCCCTAAAGCATTACGTGAGCTACTGACCCATTTTGGCTGTGAACGGAAGCATGTGTGGACAGTTTTGACACATGCCCCATGGATGAAGGCCAATGAGGTGATGGTTGTGGATAGAAGAATGTCTTGTAGTACTGCAACCAGTTAAGATGTCTGAGCTTGTGACATAGTAGGAGCTTGGTAAGGAAGCTGGGATGAAGATTTTCATTTTGCTCTCCTGTGGTGTTTGGTAAAGGTCAGCACTGCCCTCCATACCTTTTATTTTCTCCCCTCATGTGGCAAATGTATGAGAGAGTTCTGCTGTCCTGTGAATCGAAAGTTGCCCATATTGCATGAGCAGCTGCTTGCTGTGAGGTTTCCTGTTAGTCTTACCAAAAAAAAGGTGGTCTGTGGACTCCCACTCTGTGTGTTACGTGCTGCTGCTAGTGCCAAGAAATTGAAACTGAATCTACAGCAAAGCTAAAACTTTGCTTTCTTGAAAGCGCTCCACATGCGGCAAGTTTTCCCCCTTATGGTCATGTAAGCTACGCTTACACCAAAATAACCTTTGACAAACCGTTGTAATTTTAGAATGAACTTTGCTCATGTTCCAGGAGCTCGAAGACATCAGGTAGAAAATGAAATTGATGGACAGAAAAATAATACTGGCTATTCTGAATGTTTTAGAACCTCTTTGCTTCACCTTTGTTACCTAGTGTTACAGCGTAGATCCTGAAGGGTGGCCCCAAACAGCTGTAATGGAGATTAAATTCCTTTGAGAAGCCTTAGTCTTTGGGAATGGGCTACTCTTGGAAGGTTTCTTTCCATCAGTGGTGGGAGAAAAATGTTTTGTTTTGCATTGATTCTCCAGATTTTTTATTTAAATTAGCTTTTTTTTTTTTTTCCTTGGACTCTTTTTCTCTCTAGGAAACAGCAGATATGCTGAAGAGTCACATTAAGGAAGAGCTAATGCAAGGTGAAGAGGATGAGTCTGTTTATGAGTCCATGGCTCATCTTTCCACTGACCTGTTAATGAAGTGTTCCTTGAATCCTGGCTCCGATGAAGAGCTATATGAATCCATGGCTGGATTTGTCCCGGGTGCCCCAGAAGACCTTTGTATGTATAATCACTGCGATATTCTGGGTTTAGAAGCCTCAGCTGCTCTGTCTCTCTTACACAATAATAGTGCCCTGGTTGAGTTTCAGAGTGAGGGCTGGTTATAGCTTTTCTGATACCACGGTAAGGAAGCCATGCTCTGGTTTTGGCATTGGCTGGCTGATAAAATTGCCCTAAGGATTTCTGTGGTTGCCAGGGTACATGGTCAAGAGCCATTTCCTCAGTGTTTTGAAGACTGTCTGAATCCTGAGCAACTGATGTAGCATTTGGAAGAGAAAGTTTCTTTTGTTTCCCATTTCTCCCTCCTGAGATCCCTCTGAGATGTAGAGACACTGACTTAGTGGAAGACAACACTGTGCAAGATGTAATTTTACTTACAACTGTGAAACACTGAAAGATTTCAAACGTGAGTTGAGCTTCTACCTCAGCAGCTTAGGAACAAAGGAAAATGAACATCTAGAAATGTGTTCTAAAAAGATAGAAACTGAAAAATCATGATCCTAATTCACCTTGTTTACTGATGAAAACGTAGAGCTAATTCTGGTAAATATGCAGCTGTTTAACTTTTTCACTATTAACGTTCAGTGAGGCTGATTGCAAATATAAAGTTAAGAACTTATGTTAAGCAATTGTAAATTTGCTGTTCTTATCTTCCTTCTTGGTCTTGCTTCATCCCACTGCTACATTTTATCATTCCCATGATAAGCAGAAAGTGTAGCTTATTATAGTTTAAGTACCCACGTAAGGGCTTCCAATGTTTCTGCAACTTTAAGTGTATTGCCTTGGGAGAAAAGCTTTTCCTGCTGAAACACTTTTGCTTATAGACTCTATCTGTCATGGGTTGTTTTTCTTCTCTTTTAGATTAAACAATGCTATAAAACACATTTTTATTGGTCGTGGAGACCAGAAAACTCTGTTCTCTGCCTGAAATCATATATACCTCTCTGCTAAATTTTGTTTGGCTACTGTGGGGTTAGTTTTGTTGCTGTCAAAACCAGGATTATTGTGCCTTCAGGTGGTGAATAAGCAGTAAGGGCAGTTGTACTCCTATGGAACAAAGCTGCTGTTGTCCACAGTAAGAGGGTGGGAGTTTCCAGATATTCAGAAGCTCTACTGCAGTCAGTGCATCTCTGAATGGTGTTGATAGAAAAATTCTGCAGAGGGGGGAAAATGTGCTTAAAACCACCGAGACTAACCTGTTGTCTTCCACTCCTCAAAAATCTAGAAATCCCAGACACTGTGAAGGGGGGTATTCCTCTCTTCCATGAATGCAAGTCAAACCCCCTGTACTTTACCACTTCTTCAACTGGACTCTGAAAAGCCTCTCTGAAATGTCTTCATATTGGTTCAGATTTAGATCAGAATTGCTTGCTGTTAAGAAAACTATTTGCCAGTTCTGTAGACTGTTGGTGGAAGAGCTAATTGTTCTATGACTCTGGCTTCTTCCCTGCTGAAGATCACCACCTCTCTGTGTGCCACCTGAATTCCTTACATATGTGTATTCTTGCCTGTTTCTGTCAAACTACACTGAGTTTATTGTTCAAGAATACAGGTTTTTCTGCTCCCACTTACTCTGGCAGATCTTAGGAAGGATCTTGGCTGGTGTTTAGGATGGAATACGGAAAACAGCCTGCTTGGCTGACAGGCATGGAAATGGAGAGCTAATGAATTGGCTGCCTAGGGATAGGAAAGTTGTGCATTCAAAGCCTAAGTCAGTCTGCTTTTCTTAGGCTTCTTTAGCAGTGAAAGCCCAGCAGGCCACTGCCCTTCAGGGGACCCTTCTGCAAGAGCAACTACATCAGTAGTGTGGTAGAGGTCTTTAGGGTCAGCACCAGAAACTTTTCCTGGTGTTTACACATGCTGTGGGCTCTGCAGGGCTAGTAGGACTGGAGAGGTAAAAACCCAAGCTTGACTCTGAAGTAGATATTTACGACTTCTGTACTAGAAAGCATGGCTGGATAAGTCTGTATTAAAATGTTGGATAGATGTGCTATATGGCTTATTTGTAACACTTAGCAAGGGCAATGAGTGTTCCCTGCTTTTTCTGGAGATCTCCCAACTTATTGCTCCTGTGCACACTTCTTTGTCACCTTCCACTCAGGAATCTTTTACAGAAAATACCTGTATTTATATGTAGTCTGTTAGTCTTTGTCTGATGAATATTTACAGCTTGTCTGAATGGTGCCTAATATGCCATAACAGGTGCCTGTGTCATAACAGGTAAAGGTTAAACAGGCACCATGTTCCACAATTGGTCTTGTTCCCTCAAACTGAAGGAGTTTCAACATTATTTAGAATACCAGCACAGAGGTAAACTCCCACTGAAATTAGTGGGAGTGCTGGCTGGCTTAGGACTGACATCACAAATACAAACTTCAGTCTTCTGTACTGTTTTCTGAGGACAAAAAGCTTCCTAGGAAATAGTAAACAGCTCTTACTGAGGTACTTTCTGCAGGTCAGAATAGCCCTTGTGTAAGTGATTACAGTTGTGGTCTAGAGGACAATACTTGGGCTTTTTTTAAATGTAGACATACTGTGGCAGTGTGCCCAGATATTGTGATCAGAATGTGCTTCCACCAGTTTTTTGGAGACTGATCAAAAGAAGGTTGGTACCACTAAGTCAATTAGCCTAGCAGAAACTGATATGAAAACAAGGTAATGCAGGACTGGAGCCGTTGTAATGAGTTAAAAGTAGTAGCAAATATTTAGATGCTGGAGTGTTCTGCCAGTTCTTGTATTTTTCATCCCACTTTTTTAATACATTTTTTTCCTATCTGCTTTTGATGCTGGGGAAACACAGAGTGAAGAAGCTGTACAAGGACTAGCTTTGCCTAAAGTGGTGCTGCATGAAGGTTGCACGTAGCTGTTTTGAGTTGCTAATTGTCCCTGTTAGCTTTGGGATAAATAATGGGTTTAAAAAATGGAAAAGATTTTCTTCATCTATAGTAATACACTGCCTCCCCTTCTGCTGGAGAGGGGTATTCTTTGTCAGATAGGTCTTAATACCTTGAGCAGTGTAATTCATAAAGTACTCCTAACTAAATCACTGGAAACTTACTAGTTTCTGCTACTACCTTGTTTGCTTTATTTTTTTTTAAGTTAGATTGAATTGTCTTATTTAACTTCTTATTATCAACTGTAATCATTCCTGCTTCAGAAGAGCACTTCCCTTTTATTACCTTTTCAAATACCTGTAATGTCAAACATAACTTTCTTGAGTACGAGTGGAATTTGCTCTAGGTTGGTGCGGGTTGCAGGTAAATGGGTGGGTCTCTCACACACTATAACAAACAGCAGTTGAATAACAAGAAGGGGAAGTTATCTCCATCGTATCGATCTGGTGGTATGAACTACAGCATCAGATGAAGAGATTTGCTTTTTCTACTTTCATCTCACCACCACCTCCTGAATTTTACAAAACAGTATTTTTGAGTATGCTAGAGCTCAGCGTAGAGGCGAGGCTGTGGGAGCAAGGACTCTTGAAAAAGTCTTGAAAACCTGTTTGATTCATGTGAAAATTAAACTGCCATGTTTCTGTGTGTGTGCGTGTGTGTGTGTGTGTGTGTGTTCAGAAGTGTTTGAAACACCTGATTAGTTTGAACAAAAGGAATCCTCTGGAGTATGGAGTGTTACCATGCCTTACAGCCTTCTCTAGTATCTCTCACGTGCTGCCTTGCCTTCTAAGCTGACTTTCCAACTGTAAGGCTGAAGTTTGCTGTGACATTTTAACTGGGGAAACAGGTTGTATTTCCTCTATCCAAGGTCAGTCGCTGGCAGTGGCAAAGGGCTGGTGGAAACAAGTCCTGACTCCATGTGTTGTTTCCATATCTATGAGCTGTGTGGACATTCAGATTTAGCGTGAATTTCATCCTTTATCCTTGAGAGTTTCAACTGAATAAAACCTATTGTCCCATAATTTGCAGGTCTTCAAAACCTCAATAGTACATAGTAGTTGTGATGTCCTTATTCTACTCCTTCCCCCAATATTTTTATTCTCTTGAGGCCAGGTTTTTAGCACTGTCCTCATTGACTTTCACTTTTTCCTCACTTAATGCAAGAAACAGCAGCCTGGTTTTCCTTGAACGAACTGTGGGAATTCTGCAGTAAAATATAACTTCTTAAAAACATCTGGGGTGTGATTTATGCCAACACATTGAAGCCTTTGTCTTAGTTAATAAAGGACTGGTCTCTTTACAGAGTAAGTTTTCTTATTGTACAGGAGTATTTAACTTCTATTGTTTACAAACGTTTAAAGGGGGAAAGGATATGATTACTTTCTAAAGGGTGCCAACATACGCCTATTTTAGCTCTAGTGAGGGGTCAGTAGGTCATAACGTGTCTTCTGTATGTCTTGCTGCACATTGGTTGAGATCCCTTCTGAAGTCTTAAACCCAGCAAAGGGAAACTAAAAGTCTCTTTGAAAAAATATATTTTAGTTACTAAATTCTGAAGACTGACATCTAGGAACTCTCATCTTTCCTTTCTTCCCACTAGCCCTTCAGAACAGCATTACCCAATAGCCTCAGGAGGATCTGGGGATCTTTCCTGACTGTGATACCCAGTTTTGTGCTTGCTTCCTTGTCACTTTTGTCCCACTGTCCTGGTTTTGCAGCAAGTGGAACAGAAGGTGTCAGTGGAGAAGTTCAGAATTTCTTTTAATTTTTGGTACACAAGTGAGATGTTTGAGCTTATCTGTATGCAAGACAGCCCCATGTGCCAGAGAGTATAAAGGTGACAATCATATCTATTAAGTGAAACTAACTGGTTCATAAATTTAACTGTGTTTAATACAGTAATAGAAAACAAAGCCTTCAGTATCCTGTTGCTCTGCTGGTTTAGTAATTATGTTGAGCACAGCCAAAATGGGGAGGATACTGCTCATACCATAGAGAATCAAAGGAACTTTGCACACCTGTCAAATTCTGTTCTGCCCCCAAATCCATAAAGTATTGGCTTTGCTCAGGGCTTATACTTGCTCCAGGTTTGTTTCTAAAAGCTATGTTAAAAATAATAATCACGTTTGGCTGCAAGGTAGAAAAATTATAGGGAAAATACAGGTTTGTAATGCTGATTCTTTACCATGCTCAAAGGCCAAATCTGTGCTTGTGCAGTGTAGCAATATTAAGTGAACTTTAAATTAGGTTGGTGGCGAGCAGATTAACTTCAGCAGCATGAAACTGGCATATGAACTGCAGAGCTCTAAGAAACTGCTGATGTGGTTAATCCACACAGCATGCAGCATTGCTGTGACTGTACGGAAGGTATACCTGCGAGATTAAAGCGAGGTTGGGCACATTCTTGCAGCCATAACTGGGTCCTTTGACAATGAGTCTTTAACCGGAAAACCAAACAATCAAAAAAAACAACAAACCCACAACCAAAAAAAAAAAAGAAAACCAAAACATTCTAAGAAAGCAAAATCTTGGTAGTGTATTGTTAGCATTTACTTAGTCTCCTCAGCTTTACAGGAACCATCATGTAATCCAGAGTACTATTTTCTATTCTCAGTTAATCCAAACCATCCAGTTTATATGGTAATTGATATTTTGCAATATGCCTCAACAATTCTTTTATATTCCTCTTGTTTTTAATATTATTAGGAACATGTGAACCTAACTTTTTATCATCACAGGGTTTCAGGATTAGTTTTAGAGTGCAGTTAAGTTGGTGTTACTTCTTTTCGTTTTTAAATCAGAATCCTTCACTGCAAAACAAAGACCTCACAAAGTATCTTATTGTTGTCACTTCTTTCTCCATAGTAAGTTGTTACTTGACTGTCTAAACACCTTCCAGTCCAGCTGGTTAACTCATCCAGCTGTTTTCATTTTTATTGAGTACCAAACAAAAGGTATCTTGTGTGTTATGAACAGATGGCCTATAATGTCTGGTTTGGGAAATTCATGAAGTTTGCACCAATTTTGGCCTCCCAGGAGTGTCTGCTTTGGAGCCTTGTCAGAAGTTCTCACCAAGCAATGCTAGTCACATCTGTCTTCCTCAAGCATGTGTCAGGCAGCTGGCAAAGATTTGTGCAGGGTGAACTGTACATAGCAATTTATGAGCCTTTTTTGAGGCACCTGTCTTGTCAGTTGTCTGGTTTAGTCTTTGATTTTCACCGTAAAATGAAATTTCAGTCAGAAATATGTCATATTATATTGTTCCACGTGTTTAAGGGCATAATCAACAAGGTCACCTTTCTGTTTTTTTTTTTTTTTCAGATGTAGAGATGCTTCAGTCCAAGCCAGACACTCCAACTGCCAGAGATGAAATTTCTCTAAATACAAAAGACTCGATGCTCCGCAAGTTTTTAGAAGGTGAGACCTATTTGGAAAGGGAGGAGAATAGCACAGTTGAACTTGAGGTTTCTCCTTGATCTGTTAAGCATAGGAGCTAATCCTCATCATATGATATGGACAGCCTTGCTTTAGTGGGTATAAATGAGACACAACAGTAAAAGCAGCCTGTGAAGCTTGTGAGGTGACTTCAGAAATGTGGTGAATTTCTTTACAAGAAATAAGAGTGACTTCTTGTTCCAGTGTCTGCTAACCTATGGGTGCAAACACGGTTGATATCTATTCAGGAATGGCTGTCTTTGTACCTATCTTTGTGAAGGGAATTAATTCTGGTGTCCTGATCTGGTGCAGGTTCCCCTCATAAACAAGGGCAAAGTATAAAGTAGAACAGCATAAGCTAGATATGAATTTTAATGCAGATGCTTTATTCATAAGCCCATCTACTTGAATACAGCAGCCTGGAAAGAGGAAAAGAACTTCTGGCTCCCAGACCCGCTTTGGGCTGTTCCCACTGTGCATGATTGGGTCATCCAAGCCTTTTCCTGTCTCACCAGGTTCCATAAGATCCACACTCGCTTCTCATGGGTGACACAAATGGACTCAGAGCAAGATTAAGTCTGTCCTTTAACATGTTGTTCTGTTTCCCATGCCAACACCGGTGCTCTGTCAGTTCCTTTGCATTGACTCAGTCAGGTGTACCGGCATCAATCACTGAAGGACACTAAGTCCAGGGGGTAGGTTATTTACTTCTGACTTGATAGCAGAGGAGGCAGTTAGTCCAGGGGCTCTTAATTCTTTCTATGATCTTGAGTCAGTAATTTGCCAACATACAAACAGAGAAAACTAACTGTTAAATTGGGTATGGCAGCACTTGATGAATTTGCAGTGAATTTGGAAGTGAGAATAGAATGGAGATGATGAGGTGGTATAATGGTAGCTGGGACTTGTTAAGCGCAAATACATGCATCCAGCTCCTTCTGAGACATTGTTCTGAGATCAAGCATACTGTCAGCTGATGGCAATTGCTTGTTTCAAACAAAAGAAGTCCCTGTTGTACTCTGTAGATGACCCAGGTAGCTTTTGGAAGCCAGTGCTCTATTTGATTTGTTAACTACTGTGGCATGTTAGTTAACTGGAACTTAGAAACCTACTGATGTTAGTGCTTAAAGACACTTATGAGACTTCCTACTGTTTTTTGCTTTTTTTTTTTTTTTTTTTTAACTGGCTTAGTAGTAAAGTGGCTTAGTAGTAAACACTTAAATACTACAAGATACTAGTGACTTTATCTAGTCCTGTTTTGAAGACCTTTAGCACATCAATTCACTGCAAAACTGGGTATGTTTGCCTAAGAAATGGTCAGCTTGTTAAGAATGTGGTACATGGTACATCTGGAGGGATCTGGTGTTCAGTGAAGTGGCCAGTTTGCTTACAAAGTCTATTCTGTTTTAGGTGGTAGCATGGATGCGCCAGATTCAGAGGAAGGAGTTTACCAGCGTTGTGGTGAAGACCTATATTATTCAGTGGAACAAGATCCTTTTCCACAGGAAATGGCCAGCAGACCTCCAGTTCCTGTTCCAAGACCAGAATCCAGCTCTCCACAGCCAGATAATGAGCTGTACATCTCCAAAAGTGAGTTGGGTACCAGGACCTGAACTGTAGAACAGTCAACTGTAGAATGGCCCTGATGTAGGCTCCAGTTGCCAAATAAACACCAAGAAAGTCTACCTGTGGCTTCTGTGACCCTTTGATTATTTGGCTCTAGAGTCTTTCTGAGCCCATAAAAGCTGGATTACCTTTGTGATCTAGTTTCAGGTCTGCTTTTCATTTTCTGTCTATGCTGAAAATGTTTTATTTTTTTTTATCCTGAGGTCTTGGCCTATGATTGTTCATAATGAAAGCAATAAGATAACAGATTGCCCCCAGCCACTATAAATAAATCCAACTAAATAGGAAAGATTCTGATATTGTAAGGACATGATCAAGCTAATAAATTGAGAAATTGCTGCTCTGTAACAGTATCACTGATTTGTAGCGTTTGTATAGGACAATACCTCATTCTGAGATAGGGCTTAATTGGATTTAAAGAGAACTGCCTCTTAGTTTCCTAGGCACTTTGTGAAAATTTGGTCGTATTTCACAATCCTGCTAACAAGAACTCCAGTCAAGTATGGGAAAGTAATTTCAGTGACTCCTCCTTCCTCCTATTACTTTGCTATGAGAAAGTATTTTCAGATTTCTCTCAGAGATGGCTGTTCTTTGAGGACAACAGAAAGGGAGTTTTACTGTGCAGCTCATTAGCCTATTCTCCTATGGACTTAATGGGGTCCAATAGGACTTACCAGAAGCTGTAACGTGGTGCAGAATTGAATATGATAATATGCTTCCCATATTCATTCACGCTATTTCTGTTTTCCTGAGATGTGTTCAGTGTCTGAAGAGTGGTTGTATTTTTTTTTACAGTTTTTGCACAGAAAGCACAAAGACCTGAGAATCTCTATGTGTCTAGAGGAAAGGTGAAGAAAGGTAAGTCAGAGGTTCATCCTGAAAATCTTTCAAATAATCCAAAAGCAAATCTGAGGTAGCTTTAAGTGAGATGTGTATGTGACAGATAAGGCTGTTTTGTAAGACTCTGGGGATAATAGTCCCATATGAATGACCCGACCTTATGTGACATTGGGAACTTTTTATATCTGCCGAGTGTGATGGGTACTCTTTTATCTCATACAATACATATCTGCTGTCTCAGAGTTTATCCTCAGTCAGGATTTTAATGATCATTGAAGTCCCTTTTTTATGTTTTGATCCACATTGCCTCGTCAACCTGATGTTCCTCTTCTGAATATAGTCACTGCCTGTTGATCATTATTTCCTGAGATTTAACCTGTATTGAACTGCTTCCCATTGATCTCTGCACTTTCAAAACTGTGACTTTATTTTTTAGTTTCTTATCCTGTGCATTATCAGAGTGCTAGGAATTGCACCTGTGCTTTTATCTCCTGAGTTGGGTACTCCTTATATTGTAAATGAGTTGCAAAGGGCCAGCATCAGTAGGATGAGTTTTCAATTGTTTCTGGAGTTATACTACATGCTATCTAGGAAGTCTAGCTTTCTAATTGCAAAGGTGAAATACTGTTTTATGGATTACAGAGGGTGCAGAAGTGAGACTTTTGAGGTGAGGAAGCAGAGTGCTTTAAGGAGGACCTTTGGTACTGTTCAGTTAAATTATGTGTGTTTTTTTTTTAAGAACAGAGATTATCACAAGGATGTATTTGCACACAATGCTACCTCTCAGATTTTTTAGTCCTGACAAACAGCAGGATGACATGTGGACAAAATACTCTTATAGTTAGGGAAACTTTCAGTCTCTAATATTAACCTTTTGGCATCTCTGCTACATCAAAGCTGCTTGAATTGCTTTGCATTCAGTGAAGAGGGCAGATGCCACAAGTTCAGTGATGTTTTCACTGTTGTTCTCTTTTCAGAGACAATAGTTAGGCCTGTAAGAGACCTGTCTCAATCAAGTATATACGATCCATTTGCTGGAATGAAAACCCCAGGTCAACGGCAGCTGATTACGTTACAGGAACAAGTGAAAATGGGCATACTCAATGTTGATGAAGCTGTACTTCACTTTAAGGAGTGGCAACTGAACCAGAAAAAGAGATCAGAATCATTTCGGTTCCAGCAGGTACGGACTTATTCCACTGTTTAAGAAAGTCAACACTCTTTACGTATGTATCTGAAGCAGTTCAGTGTGGGTACACTTCTTTTCTGGTTGGAGCAGGAAGACTCCTAACACAGTCCCCCATCCAGTAGAGTTCTCTCCTGACACAGGAGGCTCTGCTCCTATGCAGCAGCAAGCAGATAGCTGTTTTACAGGTCTGTTTATCTTGCAGTAATATTTTTAGTCTTTCTAACATGAAGATCTGTATACTAGCAATTGGACCCAAATAAAGTTGGCTAAATTACCTTTCTTTTCACCTAGCACCTACCTGGTGGCAGGGACTTCTGTGAATGAACATTTGGGTTGTCAGTTTGCATCTATTTCAGTTCAGTGAAGACTGTGTGTCCCAAATGATGTATTGTCGTTAAACTCCTGTCTTGTAAATAGTCTGATGCTTCTTTAGGTTCTTTAAAAGGCAGAATGATTGATGGCTTTCATTGCTAAAGCTTCCAGGACTGCCTGTTCTTTGCAGCTGGGCAAAGTAAAAGTCATGGGTGAAAGTGCACTGTTTGGGTGCTCAACCGAATGAGAGCATCATTGTGTTGGCAGCAGCAACATAATGACTGGGAACTAGCAGTCACATTTTAACGTTTCCACTCTCATGTTAGTTTGGAGCTCCCTCTTCAAAAGCACTGCCTGCTTCTTTCGGAGCCTTTTGTTCATGTGGTGGCAGAGTCTGCCCCAGCGCTCGAGGTGCTGGTCTCCAGTGTGTGATACTGTTCTGGTAGCTGTCAGAACAAAGCCAAGACTTTAGTTCTTCTCACCTGGAAGGGTCCTCTCTAAACAGAAACAGTCATGGGAAACCCCTTCTTCAATAACGAAGGCTCTAGTACATCTCTGTAGCAGAGAGGAAGTTGCGTGCTCTGAGGCCTATCCCATGAGCACCTTTCAAGGTCTGCTACAGATCCTGCCTTGTGGTACAGCTATTGTTCCTTCTGCTTCTCCACCTATTCAAGAACTTCTTAATTTTTACGTTTTACAAGCTGTTTCCTTTCCCCTCCACCTCCCCAGCTTTCCTTACTGTAAGCTGCAGTATGCTGCCACGCTTTGTTTCCAGTTATGTTTTCAGGTATCCGTTGTTGCTTCAGTGGGAGCATCCTCATTTCTCTCATTGTCTGTCATGCTCTGATGTGCAGCAGCCTTCTCTGTCCCCACAGTCATTATTACCTGTTCATTAGTACAGAAAGGACCGCACAGTTACTTGAACGTGTCTCCTGTTTCCATGCCAGTGTAATAGCAGAGACAGAAAATAGAGGGAATTCTAAACCAAATATGCTGCTTATCTGCAACTACCAGTGAGTCTGTGAACTTGACCTGAACATACACAATAAACATCTGAAAAAGCTTGCCTTCTGAAAGGAGGATTTCTGAAGGGAATAGATGGTTTCACATGGTTTGGACTTCAGCCTGATCTAGCAGGCTTTGTTGCAGCTTGGTTGCAAAGTTAGCTGAAATATGTTACTGGTATTGTCAGAAAGCTGTTTATCCTCCTTTATCCAAAGTCTGAAAAGAATGTCTTGTGATATTTTTAGGAAAATCTGAAACGGCTACGAGACAGCATAACCAGGAGGCAAATGGAGAAGCAAAAATCAGGCAAAAGTACAGGTAACAACCTCTGATTCTGACATTCTCTGGTAGTGAAGCAGCGGCCAATATTAACTGCTTCTTAAGGCAGACGTCTCTGTATTGTACTTATGTGATATGTTAATACTCACATTTGTGTGCCTGTTGAGTAAAACATGAGGAAGCTGCTTTACTCAGTTTCCCAGACTGAGAAAAGGATGTCGACACCTGTAGAGTGAATTTTGATTTGTTTATATACAGTTATGATCACCCTTACACAACTGTGTGTGTTTTGGGGTTTGAAGCTGTCTCATGGAGGCTAGACTCATGTAGATGATTTTCAGCTGTTTATTCCCATTTTCTCTCCTAGATTTGGAAATTACAGTACCCATTCGACATTCTCATAACACTCTTGGGAAACCAGAATGTGGCATATATGAATACACCCCTAGGAAAAATGTTTTCCCACCAAAAAAGGAGATAAAGCGAGGAGACTGGAAAACAGAAAGCACGTCCAGCACAACAAGTAAGCAAACCTTGATTGTCACCCCTCAGGGTTAGGACTTCTGTTGCTGAATCCCAGTGCTGACACTGCCACCCTGAACCCTGCAAGAAACTGTTCTTAAAGCTGTAAAAGCAACTCCAGTTTCATCAAGGGGTTTGGGCACACTTGTGTCTGCATTTCTATGGGAGGAAAACCTGAAAGCTGGGCGAAAGGGTTCCCTTGAGCCTTCCCAAGGAAAGTGTATCCCCCGTCTCCAGCTCTTAAAAGTAGATGGCAGCTGCTTTTGTAGAGAAAAAGTATGATCCCTTGCTGTGACTCCCAGCAGGCAGTGTGCTGTTCTGGCCTGAAGGGTGTAGCCGTATTGCAGGCTGGGAACCTGCGTGTTGCTACTTGTCATTTCCTCAATTGTTATAGATAAAGGACTGCATTTTTCATTGGTTGCTTTGGGACCTGAACTCTTGAGTCTCTTGGATGCTCTGGAAATTTTTATTATATTTGTTTTTTATTAGGTTTAATCTGTGCAAATTAAATCCTTGCATTCTCACTGTGTCTTCAGACTGAGCAATTTTCACAGAAATCATTAAGATCATTTTGGTCCTCTGAAAGGAACACTGACTCTCAGTGAGGTTACTCATCTTTGTGGCTCTTGTCAAGATATAGCTGGCACACATCTGAAGTAGGTGCCAGAGGCAGCTGAGCCTAGCATATAAGTGGTTGTGTGAGAATTGTTAAAGACCCTGCAGAGTTCAGTGTGCAGCTTGGCTGTCTTCCATGGTATGATTGCAAAAACAGATTCTAACGTGATACTTAGTGCACTAAATGCTGTTTGGACCAGCTGATAATGACATTTACCTCACCAAGGATGGGAAAGGACTGTGTATTATGAGAAATCCTCTCTAGCCTTCATTTCAGTGAGTAGGTTTCTGAACATCAATGTCTCAATATTGTAAAACCCTATAGGACATTACATATTTATGACTGAAACCAGCCATAGCAGTGTTAGATATATTTGTGAGCTGTTGTCCCCTTCAGAGTTAGCATGACTGACTGCAAAAATATTCCCTACTCTGAGTCTATGCAAGTTAAATAGGTTTGCATAAATAGTTGCTGAAGGTAGTTTGATCAAATGTGTCAGTCTTTGCTCTGAAATAGACTAACAATATTCCTGTGGTGAGTAGACATCCTTAGAGAGGAGGTGGTGAACAGCGATTGGGAAAGACAGCCTCTCAAGCAGTCAGTTATTGCAGAAATTCATGTGTGACAGTGCCCTTAGCCATCCACCTCCATGAAGTTAAGGGACATGGGGACTGATAATTTAAATATATAGGAGTTGAGCGTGTAACACTTGTGAAAATATTTATCTGACTTGCAACCTGATATCGGCACTGAATCCTTTCAGTTAGATTATGGTTGAGTATTTACCAGAAGCCTGGATTTAGGCAGGGGAGAAATCTGCTAGAATGAATTCAAAGCTGTGTTGTATGAAGTGCAGTTATTTGGATCCTGAATATGTGAAATAATATGAATGGAGACAATTTTATCTAAACAAGCAATAAATAATGTGTGGAAGAGGTATGCATGAGGTTACAAGGAGCTGAGTTAGTGATTTGCAGTTAAATCACCAGGATTTAATAAACTTTTTTTCTCTTGCTTATTGACACTAGGTAGCGCGAGTAACCGCTCCAGCACTCGGAGCATACTGAGCGTCAGCAGCGGGATGGAAGGGGACAGTGAGGTAAGCTTTCATCTCAGCTATATATATCTGCTGATCTTAAAAATATGGTTTTGTCTATATACAGAAGAAAAAGAGCTCAGGAATGCCAGTGCATTCGTGGAAATGTCTAAATGTAGCCACTTCTGTTTTGAGGCTAACAAAAACCAAATTCTGCTGGTGGTTTCTAACCTATTTTGAACATCCTCTTCTGCTGTTTCTGTATCGCTAGTTCAGACCTGTCTGAACTGCACTCTACGCTGTTAGTGTCAACCACTTAGAAATTCTGCTACCAAAGGTGACTCACAAGCTGTAGCCAGGCCTCGTTTATCTTATTTCACAATATATAGCATACAGACACGTTACTAATAACAGGTGTCTTTACTCTCCATTGCACTGTTCCCATATCTGCATATATGAGCTAGTCCAGTCCAGAAGCTACGTGCCAACTTGGACACTGAGGAAAATGCGTGCTTTAGGGACAAAGAAGTGTGTTTCAGAATCACTTGGATCCTGATGTACTTTTAAAAAAAATATTTATTTCTTTTTAGGACAATGAAGTCTCAGAAGCAAGTAGGAGCCGCAGCCCCCTTGCCCACCAAGCAGAGAGGCTACCCCTCCCGCTGCCTGAAAGGCCTCCTAGAGTGCCTCCTCGAGGTGCAAGCAGGTAAAGCTAAAATGCAGCTCAAACGGAAGCTTTCAGAGAATCAATAGGGAAGCACTGGGTAGAAATTAAGGCAGGAAGCAAATGTCTCCTCAACAAGGCCTGACAGGCTATGAAGTGGAAACAAACACTGCTAAGGAACACTAAGGTCCTTCCTTCTCGTCTGTAATACCTGGTGAAAATGATTTCCCGTTGGTAACCTGCCTATTGCAATGCAACTGCTGTGGTTCTCGCACCCCCAGTAGTGGGCAGCACTGCCGAGACTCACTGCGCGTCCATAGTGAGTCTGACCCAGCTCAAATAGCATCCTGTACGTGCCACCGGTTGGCGTCTGACCCTCTTGAGAAAATCCTCTCAGAATATACTAAACGTGGTCCAGGGGGAATTCCCTTTTGCCATTCTTATGAGGTTTTTTATTTTTCTAAATTTCAGAGCTCTCCAAAGCGTACTGTGTGATTGGCCTCAAAGAACCTCACTAGTTTGATAAGTGTTGGGGAAGGGGTTGGAGTGTTGCATTGATTTGGTCAGGCCACCACAAATTTAAATACCTTGCAAACATTCCTTTATTCCGACCACTGCAAGTTTATTTAAGAGTAGATGTTAATACAATGCTTCTACTGTTAAAAGTCATTAATGATGTGTGGAAACTGTAAGTTCTGTGTTTTGCCTTGGCTTCTCTCAAGAATACAGCTACAATTTATATTTAGTTTGAGTAAATATAAATATATTTTGAACCTTTTGCTCTTTTCCTATTGCTCTTTGACTAGTCTTCAGGGGGAAAAAAAACCTACTATAATATGGAAGTTTTATTCCAAACAAGCATTATACCATCTCCTCCAAGTAATGGTAGAATTATTGCAAAGTAGGAGCAGAAGTAACTTGGTCAGGAACAGGGCTCTAGCACTTTGGCATCAGTTGTATTGCTGAGTCACTGATAGCCTGCTTTTCTTCTTGTATGACTCTTGTTTGTACAGCATTATTAGGTACAATGTTCCTGCATGCAGTTTGTTCCAGAACCCTGTTCTCTGTTACTTTTTTAATGCATTTGTATTCTGTCTTTTTATAGGCCTATAAGCTCTGAAGGCCTTTATCCTCCACCTGTGCCCCCAAGAGGTCGCTGAATCTCTCAACATCTGTGGAATATGAGATTTTTCTGTTTGTATGTGTGTATTTGTACAGATATTTTTGGGGTTGTCTTAAATTATTTATAATTGGGAGCCAAATGTTTGCTTCCCTTTCTCCCTGTCTAAAGTTCTGGTGACTTTACCCATGATTTTCATTGAGACTTTTTGGCCTTCTACAACTTTTTTATTTAGAAGAATTTTCATGCTCTGAGACTTCAAGGAAAAGTCATGGTTGGAAAAGAGAACACTGCTGTGTGTCTTGGCAGCCCTGCAGCAACACGGAGTTTCCTTTTGATCAAGAAAGAGGTTGTCCTTTTAGAAACTAAATCCTGATACGGATTGTCAACAAAGCCTTCGATACAATGTGCAAAGGCTTTACTGGAAAACATGCTTCAAAAAGTAAAGACAATCATTTTAAAGACTGTGTTTGAAGAACACTCGTTACAGCAGGAACAGATGAATGCATTGCTGTTTGGTGTAACATTTTGTGTGGAGACACATTGAAATTCCAGAAAATTTAGAATCTCCTTCCAGTATTCATTAAACCATAGGAGGATGAAAAGTTATCTTTATTTAAGAATGTGTTTTTCATACACTCTTGAAAATGCCTTTCCCTGTCCCTCCCTGAAGAGGACGGACATTAACAAGGTGCAGCATGTGACACATTTGCCGTGAAAATTCCCAAGGCAGCTGGTAAGGGATTTGCTGTGTCAAAACAGCTGTACTTAGACCATGGTGGGGGTTATTGTTCCTTGAAATCATCTGACTGATCTCTCAAATTAGGGGGAAAGAAGAGGCAGCGCTGCTTTGTTCTGTATCTCCTGCACATGTTCATTGTAGCATTATGAAGACCTTTCACTTCATGTCCTGGAATAATACAGCAGCTCTCCAGTTATAGATGTTCACACCTCACAAATACTCCTGTGGAAGCAGGAATGCTGTCTGGGGGCTGGGCTTTGCTTGCTTTGCTCTGGCAGTGTGAATCAGCAACAGCTGTGTCCAGCCTTTTCTGCCGGAGGACTTGGACACTTAAGGAGAGTTTCCTGGTTGGGCTCCGTGTGCCAAGCACAGAAAGCACATAAAGCAGAAATTAATTTTGATTCCTCATCCGAAGGGGCTGGGATCATTAAAGTAGGCTTTTTCTAAGGCTTTGCAATCTTCTATGCATATCCTGACCCTTGGGGGACACGTCTGAGTCTCCAGTTGTCCATGAGTGACATAGATGGGAATTCTGCAAGACAACATTCAGGGTAGAGTATTAAGACGTGTTGCCGAGTTGGTTTTCAAGCTGTTTCCCCTGAGAGATGCATAGTTTCCATCTGCTCACGTAAGCTTCTCTTGCTCTGTAGCAGAGCAGGCACTAGAGTTGTAGCTCCGTGCTCTTGCAGCGGGGTGAAGCCAGCACGGGGAGCTGCAGGAGTGACGGAGGCCAACCGTGACTCAGGCAGCACTGAGGGAAGGTGGAAGCTCGCATGGGGATAGGCGTAAGCTAGATGTCATCCACATGTTGAAAGCCACGGGCTGTGTTCCAAGTACAGTTCACATAGCCTCTCCTATTGTGAGGACGCATGCTGGGTACTTACTGGAGGCCTGTTGATGAAGAGGATTTCATTTTCTTTTTTTTCCAGAGGACCTCAGTGCCTTCTTCACTGACAGTTCAAGCTCTTACTGACAGTTTGCTCTTTGGTCACTGTAGCCAGGCGGATGGTGAGGTGGGAGCTGCCTTCCTCTGCCTTTCTAGAAACAACATGATTCCTAGCACTATTCAGTCAAATTGGAAGCAGGGAAGGAGGTTTTGGTGCTGAAATAAAGAAGATGGTACCATGGATAAGTGAAAGAAGCAGGGATATAAGAAATAAAGGATGAAGGTTAACAGTTCGATTCTCTTCAGCTGTCACGTGTACTTGGTTTGCACAAAGCTCCCTGGTTTTGTTCAAAGGTTCCCCATCTTTTTAGGTCTGGCTGCAGCTGTGCCCCAGAGATTGGAACTGCAATTTGGCAGGACTTTGCTTCCACGTTTGCCAGGCTCAACTTAAGGCAGAAACGTAGCATAAGGGGAAAGCTTGAATAAGGCAGCAGGTGAAGAGCAAAATGCGGGTGTCATACAGAAGATTTCCTTTCAGAGCTGTTGGACTGAAGCAGCCCAGGGCTGTTTTCCCCTGCATGACTTTTAATTCTGCACCCCCTGTATGCAATAGCTGAATGTCTTCTCTGAGAAGGATTTATCTGAACTGTATCTGAGCATTTGCCTTTGCATAATCCTGTTAACTTGGCCGTAGACTAGATTTGTAGTGCTAGTACTGCCTGCAGCAAGACAGTTTACATCCAAATAGCTGAAATATGTATAAAGTGTAGCCTTTTGGTCACTCTCCCTGTTGCAACTTAGATCCTTTCTCAGTCTGAACTGAGCTATAATACAAAACCAAATGCTAGCAAGGCTCTGGTTTGGAGGGGAGGTGAGCTGGGATCAGCGAGACCGAGAAGTCTTAAAACAGAAACAGTGCTCTGTTCACATCCCTTTTGCACTGTGAAAGGGGAAAGATCCAAGATGAAGCTGTAGTCTCGGGCATTCCTTTCTCACTGTCTAGCTGTAAATCTTCCTGGATTAGTTGGGCAAATTGCTGCCCGGAAGTCACAGCAGAACTGTCACCCTGTCAAGGAGAAAAGGAACAGCAATAAAACAACTTCACTCTAAAATGCACGTAGGTGGTTGGGGTGTAGGCATGGCTTTTGCAGATCAGCAAAGATGCACCTTCTGAGCTGCCCAAATCCCCGTTCCTAGTTGTTTTCATTTTATTTAATTGCTTTCCCCTCTTACAGCTCGGTGTGTAGAGTCCCTGTAGCTGTAGACTCTAGTTGTGCTGGAGGAGTGTGTAGCGTGTATCGCCACCACCTAGGGCGAGCAATGCACTGAAATGAAAGCTCAGAAGAGACCAGAGAAGAAAACTGCCTGTGACTATGCATGAACATGCTTGGGGAGAGGAAACAAAACTGTTTCACCTAGGATCGGAGCTCAAGGACCGAGCAGATAATAAAATTGCTGGTAAAGAGTAAACAGCCTTGCCACCTGTCTGGGCACTGAGCAGTGCCGGAGCTCAGGCGGCAGCTGGCTGGCCGGGGCCGAGTGTTTGCTGTTCACGGTGTGTCCTGCAGCAGCTGGCTCTGGCTGGCCCCGCTGGTGACCGAGAGTGCCGAATTTACAGAGACGCCGAAACCGTAAATTCGGTTTAAGTGCCAAATTTACGGAGACGCCGAAGCCCCTCTGCCTCCCAGGGGTGCTCCACTCGGTTTTGGGCCGAGATGCAGTGACTGTAGGGAAGCACATGGTGTAAGCCAGGCAGCCTGGGTTCTCCTATTTATTTATTTTTTAATGCAAGCAGGGGTTTTCAGTGGGGTGTGAGGAATATTTCTTCTAAGGGGACCTTGCTGCTAGTGAAATAGGGGACTGCAGGTGTGCACGTGAGTTCATACTGCTGACACAGGCTGTGCAGGGATGACAGGGTCACTGCCGTGGGGTCGGCGCCCCGCGAGCCCCGCTGAGGCGCAGGAGCCGCCATGACGGGGCCGCCCCGCCCCGCCCCGCCCCGCCCCGCCGCGCTCCTTCCGCCCCGCGGCGCGGATGACGTGGCCGGGCGGAGCGGAAGTGGCGTTGGCGGCGGGGCGCTGGGGCCGGCCGGGCGGCGGGGCCTTGCTTCCTGGCGGGGACGCCGAGGCCCGAGATGGCGGCGGCCGGGCCGCGCCCGCTCCCGCGCCCGCTCCCGCTGCTGCTGCTGCTGCTGCGCGCGGCCGCCGCGCTCCTGCTGCTCTGCCCGCCGCGCGTACGCGCCGACGAGCACGAGCACACGGTGAGGGGCGGCGGGGGGGGGGCAGGGCCGGGCAGGGGCCGCGCGGCCTCCCCGGGCCGGGCCAGGCCGGGCCGGGCCGGGCCGGGCCCTGCCGCCGCCTGAGGGGCGCTCGGGGCTGTGTGAGGGAACGGCGGTGTCTGAGGGGCCCGGGGGCAGGGCTCGCGGGGGGGCTCCCAGCAGGGCGCTGCTCGGCTCGTTTGGCACAGGGAGCCGAGCGCTGCACCCACCCAGCGTTACATCCATCGGTCTCTCCTTCCAGATGTCTCTTCTAAAGTGGTTTCTTTTAGCAGCCTTAGCTCTTCTGAGTAACCACCTAAACGGCTCAGAATGGAGCTTACAGATTCCTTCCTAAAATCAGTCATTTTTTCATCTAAATTACTGAAATCCCTAAGATCGTAGCTCTGTCTCGGGTTAGCGTTCTTGTTCGCGTGATGTCCAGTTTAGTAACGTCACATGAGGGGTCAGAAATAGCTGGTGGAAGAGGACGGTTAGCTTTTTTTGGAAGGCTGTGGTCGGGCAGTCGCTATGAAACTTTAATACTCTGCGGAGATTGGTGTGGAAGCATTAATTGTGTAAATGAAGCACAAAGAGGTGTTCTGTTAGCACACGCATTTCTAGATATTGAAACCAGAGGAAGCGTTCTTTGGATACTGCACGTCCGTGGATTTTCAGGTTTGAAACTGACTGTGCTTGGAAGAGGTATCTTTGTGTAATCGAAGTGCTTGGTTATGTTTTGGAGGCTCTGCTTGCTCTTTGGGAAGTGGAGGGGAAATAGTAGTGAAAGTTACTAAGTCTGAATCAGCACACTGACTTAAGGATCCAGTCCACATGCCCGCGGTGTGCAGCGTTACAGGTTGCTGATTCCCTGTTAATCTTTCCATGTGCGGCTCCCGAGCACCTGGCTGTGTGGGGGTCAAGAGGTGTCGTTGTATCTTGCCCCAGTTTTTAATTTCCCCTGCAGATGTGCAGTGTTTTACCTATCTGCAGCGTGCTTAATTGGAAGTACTACCTTAAGTGCTCGATGCTCTGTGTTAGCAGGTTAATTTTTAGTTCCTTTACTGCTCCTATAATAATTTATCAGCTATAATGTGTTTCTGTATATGATACTCCAATTGGCTATTAATGTTTTATCTGCATCCTTTATTTTATAACTGTAGGGCTGCAGAAGTAAATATTCTAAAAGGTGGTTGTGCAATAGAGGACTCCACGTTAAGCTCTAGGACTTAGCGTCCTGCTACTACTTAAAAATAAGTAGTGGTGGTGTTTCTGCAGTTATTGGGTGCGCACAGCCATACTGGATCAATAACTAAAACTATGAAAAAGCATGCTTTATTTTTATATATATGTCTTTAAAAGCAATGTACACATTTCTTTAGAGAAAGAGTAGTGTAAATACAATTATATGATAAAGATATGGCTGCTTAAAATCCATAGTAAGTAAAGAGGAAATCGAGGTTTGACACAGCTTTTAAAATCTTTGTTATCAAAAGATATCAGCATAACTTCAGACCATCACAGAACAATTTATCAGAAGCTGAAAACTTGCCTGCTGATTCTTCAACTTGTATTTGCGCTTTGGAGTGTGTCACGTCAGAGAATATCACGGAATATCCTGAGTTGGGAGGGACCCGCAAGGATCACAGAGTCCAACTCCTGGCTCCACATAGCACCACCCCAAAAACAAACTATCCAAGAGTGTTGTCCAAACACTGCTTGGCTCCGTGCCATAACCACTTCCTTGAGGAGGCTGTCCCAGTGCCTGACCACCTCTGTGTGTAGAACCTTTCCCTAACCCCCAGCCTGACCCTCCCCTGTCCCAGCTCCATGCCATTCCCTCGGGTCCTGTCGCTGTCCCCAGAGAGCAGAGCTCAGCACCCCACGTACAGCTGGCCCTTCTGGTTGCCAGGGCACAGTGGTGACTCCTGTTCAGCTTGCTGTTGATGAGAACCGCCAGATCCCTCTCTGTGGGGCTGCTCTCCAGCCTCTCATCCCCCAGTCTCTACATACAGCCAGGGTTGTCTCGTCCCAGGTGCAGAATCCAGCGCTTGCTTTTGTTGAGCTTCATACAGTCGGTGATATCCCAGCCCTTTGGTCTGTCAGGATTTCTCTGCAAGGCCTCTTTGTCCTCAGGGGAGTCAACAGCTCCTCCCAGTTTAGTGTCATCTGCAAACATACTCAGAACACCTTCTAGGCCTACATCCAAGTCATTTTTGAAGACATTGAGGAGAACTGCTTTTTGCCTGTATCCTGATAATTGTTCCATTTGTTGACTCTTGGCTGTGCGCTTGTGGAAGCGAGAGTAGCGATGAGCTGTCGTGGCCTTATCACACTGCCATCTGATCCTGCCGGGGCAGGGTTGTTGGTTTAGGATTGTTGGCTTCTGCGTGCTCCTTGCTTTCATGGCTTCTGTTACCAGACGTGGTGGAGTTGATGATAAACTATAAGAACACTCTGCAATACCTGAAGGCTTTTGTTTTGCTGGAATGGTCTAGGGAGTAGGTAGCATGTCAATATTGCTGCAATTTAGTTATTAATGCTTTGTAGGCATGGAAATAAATGACAAATAGTGAAAAATAAATACAAGATAGCCTTTTGATATTCAGCACAGGCTTAATTTGTAATGACTGAGAACAGTATTTTTCTTGAACTTTCAACCTGATAGAGTTACATTAAAGCCCTGAGACTGTAAATCTTCTTTAAAATTAACACACAAAGTTACAAAATTTGTACAGTGTCTGTAAACTGTCTGTTGGAGAAATGCTGTAGGAAACACTTCCATGCAGGTAAAGTACGTCTTTGCAAACAAAGCTGCATGTAGACAGGCAGAGCAGCCTGGTTCCTTTTTGAAGCTCTTGCGGTTCCATTTTGAAGAGGTGGAAGGAGTGTCACAGAGGCAGGACGAGGTGTGCCCGAGCAGCCCCATGTGTCTAGGAAAGGTAGCAGTGAAAGGACTGCTTGTACAGGAGCTCGGGCTGTGCTGCTGTACCATTGTAGCCACGCTTTGGTGAGCCCTAAAAGTCAGAAGGAAACATGAAGATGTTGCTAGAAATAACTTGTTCCATCTGAAGGAGAGCACAAGGCTGAAATCCACAGCTTAATTGACTGTGGATACGAGCTGCAGTTGCACATTATGACAATGCCTGACAGAATATCCAAGGTACTGGGTGCTAGAAGCCCAGGATATTAGTCGCTGATTGAGTCTTACTTGCTGCCTCTATTATTTCCTGCCCTGCTTTTTGCTCTGCAGGTTTGCTCTGCCAGTAGCAGATAATGTTGGTCCTTTTTTCCCTGAAATAAGTGCTAGTATTTCAGGCACTGCTTTCTGGGAAACCTCACTCCAAACTTTAACCTGAGAAAAGGAGTAAAATTGCAGTGTATCTGAAGGGAACAGTCTTGCTTTGGAATCATTCTGCTGAATCATCACATAAGTTTTGGTAATTGTAATCCTCTTTGTGCCTCCAGCAGTTTTTGTAAAGTGTTTCTAATGCTTTAAAAAGATCGATAACCTACTAGTCTTATACTGTTTTATGCAGCCTTTCATTTACTGACTTAATTGTTTTATGGGGTAAATTGTTTATTTCTAGGGCTTCTCTGCTAATTTCTACAGTTGTGCAAAGAGAACAAGAAATTGTGTTCCAGATCGCGAGTGCCCTGCTGGGTAACGAGAAAGAAATGTGTCCTGTGCTGAAGGTGGTCTCAGCATTGCCATGTTTGAATGGCTGTAAAACCATACAGGTGCATGGAAGTTGTCTTTGCAGTAAGCTTCGAGGTGGCACGCAGACCTGAGCGTTCAGTAGTTGTGCTCTCAATTAATGGGAGTCGGTGCTTGAGTGCAGAGTGTGCCGGCTTCACGCCTGTTGAATATTCAGCAGGGGACTGGAATGTCAGCGTGCTGCCTTGGTGCAGGTGGGATGGGCTCGGGGCAGTTGTGGCCTGCACATGTACAAGATCTCTGCGCAGGCAGGACCATCCCATGCTGCCCTGGAAGATGGGTCCGCAGCTGTGGTGGTGGTTGTAGCTGGTACACGGTTATGCTTGAGGCGCAGGTTGGTCCTCCACCACCTGGCTGTCAGAATGTTTATTTCTCTTTTAAAGGACCTGTAGCAATGACGGATCAAGCAGTGACTTAAAAGCACTTGCTGTATTTGTAACGGGGGCAAGAAGTTTCCATTTAAGTCTCCTAAGAAGACGCCTAGTTTTGGTGAATTTAACTTGTTGGACACTTGACGTGGGTGTTCTCGCACATTGTGCGAGAAAAAGACTTCCTCTTTTGTTCGTTCTGTGCCTGTATTGATAGGGAGTTCCTGATACTGCTTGCTTGTCTTCTGGGGCTTGGAGGAATCTCAGTGAATTGCAGTATTTCCTCGCTGGTTGTGTAACAGAAGAGAAGGCATCTATCACACTTGCAGTTGGTTACGCAGGTTTTATGTTGCTGTATAACAATTGTTAAGAAAATATCATTAGACTCTTCATCCTATCTTACTGGTATGGACTATGCACTATTGCTGACTTGTCTGTTAGGGTTAACAGAAGGTTATAGGATTTTGATTTGCTCTCCTGTGCTCAAAGCTCAGAGGGAACAGCCAAACAGTTGTTCATTGGCCAATATCGGAACAGAAAAAGGAAAATTTCAGGGTTCTGTTTGATCATTTTGTCTAGTGTGTCTGGCTGGCAGGTTTCTGGTGAAACGAGAACAGTTATTTCAGTATGTATTTTCTGCCAAGATGAAAGATGGTGCTTCTCCAACCCGAGGAGTCGTCGTATAGCGGTGACAGAACAGTACTAGAAGATTCTATCGTCCAAATAAGACTTGCTTCCCTGTAAGTGCTTTGCCGCTATTACTTCTTGTAGGCACTTTGACATTGTAAAGGTAAAATGCAAAAAAAAAAAAAACCCTTGAACTCTGGCAGGCCTGTTTCCTGCCAGCAAATAACATTACCACTTAAAAAAAAAAAAAAAAAAAAAAAAGGGTTTGTAGAACTAGCCACGGATACATCCTCTTGCATCTTCTGCTATTTAAAGAGTGAGAAAGTGATAATAGGCTTCACTGGGACTTTGTGACTGCCTGTCCCTTGACTGCCAGGGCTTCTGCAGCCAAGGGAAGATGTGTTTTATACAACAGGAAACCATGAAGTAAAAGAAGAACTTGGTTCAGGAAGGTTGGCAATACACATTGCAGAGAAAAATGGATGGACAAATTTCTGATGTGGGAAAGCAACCGAGCTCCAGAAGATAATTCAGCGGTCTGCCATTATTATCTCTGTTCTTTGGGCTGCAGGACGAAGATAGGCTTCATTAGACATTTGAAGGTGCGATGTTGTGGCTGCCCAAGGTGTGGACTTCCTTGAAATGGCAGAGATGTTTCCTTTCATGTGTCTCCGATCACTTCTATGTTTTTCTTTAGAGGGAAGCTCACTGCCTATAACTGGGCACTTCAGCTGCCGGGGTGGAAGACGTGCCGTACTAGACACTGCTAGCTGTCCTTTGCATATTTTGTTTAAATGAGGTCACAGATGGCTAACAGGAAGGCGCATTTAAACCTGAAAGCTCATCCTTATAATTGAGCATAATCCAGCAAATACAGAGAACAGAAAATCCATTTGATTTTTCTACTAGCCGCCACCCCCGAAATTCAGACTGAAGTCACTTAGGCTTGTCTTTCTTACTGGAACCCTTTTGGTTTGGAAGGGCAGTGGGGGCATCCGAGGGACTGTGAATTGCTGTAGCTGATGTCAGTGAGGTACAGCCTGGGAAGGCTGACGTGTCTTGTTCTTTGGTGTAGCTGTCCTGCACAACTTCCTCTTGAGCTGTGCTGGGATGGAGGGTTCCCAACTCACTCTGAAGCAACCCAGAAGCAAGCAGCTGAGTAAAACAGCGGTCAGCGTCGTCTTCTTCCAGGCGCTGTCACAGATGAACTCACTGAGCTACGAATGCTGTCACATTCCCTTACTGAGGGATGTGCAGAGACATAGCTCACTTTGGACATAAGCTGTTGCATTACAAGGAATAATGCTAGACTGGGGGCTTGACAAGCTAGGACTATTTTGAGAAAGGGCTGTAAATATGTTCTGCAGCTGCCAGAGGGAGAAGCAAAAGATGTCTAAGCAGAACAACAGGAAAGAGGTAGAGGTATGGACCAACTTGTCCCTTGCTGCACTGGCAAGAGCTAATGGCAGTACCGTGGTGCCAATTCCACTATCTGCTGCTGAGGGGGCTGGAACTAAATTTCCTTTTTTCCTTGTCTCCCAGCCTCTGCTGGAAGTTGGACAAATGAGCTGCACTAGTATAACCCTTCTGGTTGCTGGCAAAGAGGAGGAATGTCTACTCTCTCTTGCTGTGCTCTTTACTTTTTCTGTTCTCCCTTACTGATGTTCTTTACCCTTCAGAATTGCTCCGCAGCATGTGCGTGCCTTTCACGGCTGGGTTTGATGAGTGCTTTACCTCGGCTGCTGCTCAGAATGAAATTAGGAAGGTCTTGAAAATTTCTTCGTGATCACTCACATGAGACAGTGCATCTTTGTGAAGAAAGATGAGGCTTGTAATTGAGGAGACATCTGTTTAAAAGAATAAAATTATTTCACAAAATATGCTTGTATAAATCTTTGACTGCAGCTTTTAAACACTTCATCTGAAGAACTTATTGCATCCCAAGAGCAGCTAATTATTTCTGGGTTAACCTGTTGGTATGACAGTGGTTATTCAGAATAAGTGGAGGTGAAGAACCTTCACTCATTTGTTAGGGCGAAATGGAGAGCTGCCTTGAGTGTTTCAATTGCGATTTGTGAAATAGTTAAGGCTAGTTAACAGTTGACTTTCTTTTCTTCTCCAGTGTGTTTGGCATTTGTAAATTGGTCTTAAAATAGTACTTTATTCTTCTGTACTTAAAAATAATCGGGATCTGTATGGTGAGCGTGTTTGGAGGTGTGTACAGCTACAAGTATTTCCTTTCTGCCTGAGCAGTTAGGTCACTGCCTCCTCATCTGTTGAACTTACAGTAGGTGAAGGAGTTGTGTTGGCTGAGGCTTTGTAATATTTGGCAAACCTGGCACCTCGTTCACATGCAGTCAGATGTAGTGCAAGTAGTGATTGCAAATCACTTCGTTCTCTTGGATTCAGGCAGTATTGGAATATTGATAGAGGAATGGATTTAAGGACTGTTTTCAAGGTCTTACATTGGAAAAAAAAAAAAAACAAACTGGCTCCTAGCCAAGGAATGTTTTACTGGCTGACAGAAGCTGTGGAAAGTTAAGGGTGGTTGTTCCCACAAAGAATTTCATGGCAACCACCAGATGCCTGGCTGGTCTGGTTTTTCACTGTGAGCATGCTGGAAATGTATCAAGATACAGTCCCTCTGTCTGACCGTTTTGTTTCTTGGCTACTGTAGGTATGCCACAGTTGAGTTTTAGAGCTTCCTGTAAGGCGTTGCGTGCTTCTGGGAGTTTTGAATGTAATTCCTGCCAGCACAGAAATGAAAAGGAGTTGCATTTTAGGAAAATAAAGTATACTTGTCACAGTGGGTAGATTGCCTGATTTGCTTGCTAATATTTTGTTTAACAAATCATTTGATACTTCCTGTGTCTCAGTGGAAATGCATAGAGTTTTGCATTTGACTGATGAATGTTGCCCCAAAACTTATAAAAAGTTTATTTATGTTTGAGGCTTCTGCTTTTCTCCACTTCGTCTCACTGCATCTTCTGCTTCTCTTTCAAATTTGTGTTATGAATTCCCCTCTTCTGATACTTTAGGGGTAGTCTCTCAGCTAAATATTTTAGAGGAAAGCCGGCTGAAAATCTTGTTCTATCACTTCTGTCACCCCCTCCCCCCCCCCCCCCCCCCCCAAAAAAAAATCACCAGGCTGTCTTTAAATGAAACCATTGCTTGTGATCGAGTGTCCTGCTTTGATAGTTACACGAATGAGATTTTAGAATATCTTTATTGCTGCTGGGCTTCTCATCTAACTCAATAACTTTATTTTTCAGTATCAAGATAAAGAGGAAGTTGTTCTATGGATGAATACAGTTGGACCCTACCACAATCGCCAAGAAACATACAAGTACTTCTCTCTCCCTTTCTGTGTGGGATCAAAAAAAAGCATCAGCCATTACCATGAAACATTAGGAGAAGCACTTCAAGGAGTTGAATTGGAATTTAGTGGTCTTGACATCAAATTTAAAGGTGAGCAATTGAAAACGCATTTAGTTGCTTTTAAAAAAAAATGAACCCGTAAAACTTGATTTTTGAGTTAGAAGAACTGGAAGTCTGCTGTCGCCAGCAACTGAGTGGCTTTCTCATCGTTGCTTCTAATGCCCTGCAAGGCTGCCTGCTCCTGTTTGCTTTTCAATTTACAAAGTTTACAACTCCCCTTAAGGAAGGTGCTTGCAGCAGATGCATGCTTCTGAAATAACTGATTATGTTTTATAGAGTTAAACTAAGCTTTCTGCATATGAGTGATTAAAAGTATATTTACTGGAATTAATATTCTGCAATTATCAGTTCTGACAACACAATTTTTTTCTGTCACGTTGAATACTTCTAAACCCTCAGCAATTGGAAAGGAGGAGCAAGTACTCAAGAACTCAAAGTTCTTCTCTAATAAGTTAATTATTACGTCTGTCTGTTTACTGCCTTGTTTTAAATACCTTTGGCAAATACTTCTGTGCTATCACGTTGGCTCCAATTTCTTGCAGATCTATTTCTTGGTGTTATTGAATGAGACTTCTACTGCAGAATTTCTCTGGTCTGTGTTCTTTGGTACCCAAAGTCTTTCCAAATACTGTAACTGGCAGTGCTATAAGTACCAATATAAGTAACAATAGATTCATTTTGTGTATATTGAATGTAACATTTATATATTTAATCCAATTTGGGAGTCTGTGCATGCATCTTAGATACTTTTTGTTTTAAACCTTGAAGGCTATGCTTCATTGCATCAACAATGCTTAACTGGATGGAGAATGTAAGCATAATGTCTCAAGTCTGACCATTTGCTCGGTCTCTGCATGGGACTTAATTTCTGTAGGCTGCAAAAGTTTTATCCAAAACTTGGCATCTCCAAAATAAGAGACTTGATTATACTTGTGTTGTAAGGTGGATAAATGAAGTAAAAAAGAAAAAGTTGGTTAAAATCACGAACACTTCAAAAAGTTTTAAGATATAAGTGATTGCATCTCTGTATTAAAGGAATTCAGAGTTGAATCTTTCCTTCAAGAATTGAACTGTGCCTGCACAAACAGTAGAAAATATTCCTGTTGCTGATCTGCAAGATTTGTAGCCTGCTGAAAACTTTAATCAGTATGAGGGAAATAGCTTTCATGTCAGAGCTCATAGAATATGTTCAGAAACAAATTGGAAAGAACAGAGGGCAACTGGCAGCAGTTCAACATGGCTGTGAAAATTAAGCAAAGCTTCTGTTGACAGAATACGATAAATATTTATTTTTACAGCTGGTTATGTCTAATTTTTTGCTGCCTCTAATTGCTACATCTCTGTGAAGAGATTGTGTTATTTCAGGGACAAGTGTACTCCCTGGATGCAGCACCAGACTGAAAAGACATAAATACTGTTAAGAGTGGTGGCACTTTCTCCATCCTATTCCTAAAACAAAGTAAGGTTTATTTCACCATTTTTTCCCCCGATTTATTTTCTGATCATTAGCCACGACTAATTTATTCCCCTGTCATTATCAACTTTTTGCCAGTGCAAGCCTGGGACTACTGCAGCAGATTGGGCTGCTTCTCAATGCTTGGCACGTCTGTACTGGGCCTGCCTCTTTCCTTATGGACCTGGAAGTAGTAATTAGTAGTCTGTTTTTATAGTGGAAGTGCTGAGACGATATTGAGGGAAGGACTGATTCAATGTCAGGAGCTGGCTGAAATGCTTGGAGAAGTTTCTTCTCCAGAGGTGCAAAAAAGCTCAAGCCTCTGCTGTATCGCAAGTATGTGCAGCAGTGAGGCTGGGTTAGGCTTGTGAAGCACAATCTTCTTGTTCTTCCTGAGAACAGATAAAACAGATGAAATTTTCAGTTCATCTTTTGCCTCCTCTTCTAACCACCTTATAGCATGAAATTTTATGTAGTTTATCTTTCCAGAATGTTTTCTGCCACTTCTGAGAGAAATATGCAGAAGCAAAGCATTAGGCAAATCCATTCTTCTGTGAATAATTCTCAAATACTTCTGTAAAAGACTTCAATAATTAAGAAATTAAGATGCTTGCTTCAGTAACTTTCATTTAACAGTTGGAAGAAAGGTACATAACACCTGTTTTCTTACACAAAAATAAGTTGAACTAAGGTGACTGAACTTTAATTTAAAAACAAATAAAAATGAGTTCCTTTCTTGTCATCAGAGTTTGACTTGACTGCAGTAACAGGTAAATGTGAAACTGCATCTTGTTCATCACATTCAAAGGATTATTTAGGATGCAGCTGTCAGTAACTGAAGTACTACAGACTGGATAAATAAAACTGTCAGTCGAATCAGTGGAGCTTGTCAGTGTTTCTGGAACAGAATAAGAAGCTGCAAAATCAAGGCTCTGCAGGAATGTATCCTGCCAGAAAGGGAGGTTTGCACTTGGATGCTCACAGTGGTGACTGGTGGGACAGATCTACAGGGTAACCAGGAATCCATGAAGTAGTGTTTCTTGTTGATTTTCAGATGTCATCTGAAAGGACACCTGTGGCTATACAGGATAGCTGGATTTCCCTTTGGTTACAAATATGGACAGTGTTGGGGTTTTATTGTAGGTCTCAAATCTGTATAAATATTTTTGTGAAGAAAGTAAATTAACAACATACGCTTACCTTGTAATAAACCTTTAGGGTTTTAGTTAGCTTAATTCTCTTGTCAAGCTAAATCTAGAGTAATGATGTTTTCTATGTAATATGTCAAGTTCTTTATTCAAGCATTTCAATTGACATCTTCTACACGTTACACCTGAGACCTAGTGAATTATTAAACATATTGAACATTGCCTTCATATCAGCTTCAATTAGAAAATTATTGTTTGACATTGCCATTAGTACATTACCAATTAGAGAAGATGAATTTAAAGGGGAAAGGATTTTTTTAACATACCGAAATTTTGCACTTATTTAGAAATGTTATTAAGTTACTGTACTTCTGAGTAAGAACTTCTTTCCCAAAACTTCTCTTCTGTGTCACCTCTAGAGAATGTGACAGGTCTTCAGGGTGATGTTCAGTGTACTAGGAGATGGGCAGGTAGAGGGCTTTATATGGTTTATATGTCTAGTTTATGCATCTGAGTGAATCCTAATTAGATCAGATTTATGGAAATTTGAGATCTGGTGTAAGTGTACCTCCTTTTCTTAATATATTTTGCTTTCATTGTCATGTAAAACTTTGTTATTGTACTACTGACATTAGTGAACCTGCAAATGTTACCTCTTTGGCATCCATGAGGTAGGCACTATACGATATCAGTCTCAAACTTCACATTCCTTTTACAACCATAACTTGGATTAAAAAGTATCTAACAAAGGCAAAACTCAAGGTCTGATAAAGTTGCTTCCACAGCCACTGAATGCCCTTCTAAGCTACTTTTATTTAATCATTTCACCCAGTGGGCTTAAGTGTAGCTGTCTAATCCTGTCCTGTAATTAAAAATAAAAAAGGTTTCTCCCAGGCAACAAGTGATAGGATAAGAAGAAACGCCCTTAAGTTGTGCCAGGGGAGGCTTAGGTTGGATATTAGGAAAAAATGTCTTCACTGAAAGGGTTGTGAGGCATTGGGGCAGTCTGCCTAGGGAAATAGTTCAGTCACTGTCCCTGGAGGTATTGAAAAGGTGTGGCTGTGGTGCTTAGGGACGTGGTTTGGTGGTAGTCTTTGCAGTGCTAGGTGAGCAGTTGGACTTGATGATCATGGAGGTCTTTTCCAAGTGAAGTGATTCTGCAGCTCTGTGAATCACAGCTCAGCGCTCCTGCTGGCTGGCGCGGTTCTCTTCGCTCCCTTTGCCTGGCTTCCTGGAGGAGTTTTAGGGGAGGTGGGAGGAACTGGACTGCATAGTGTGGCTGAGAGTGAAATGTCTGCTGTTAAAATCATGCATGTGTTTTGCAAGAATTAAATGAGGTTGTTTGGAATAATTCTACTGGCTTTTCATGTGTGTGCACTGGATTAACTTGTAACATGGTTGATTGTTTTATTGCTGTGAGGGCTTCTTGGTGTTCCAGATGCTGGAAGCAAAAATCCATGAAAATGGAGGAAGGCAGCTTTTTGGTGACATGCTGCTATCTGCAGCCTAGGTCGGACATCAGTGCCATCATTTCCCTTCAAATGATATTTCAAAGTCTTTTTTTTTTTCAGCAGCAAAACCCAGTATTTACATCCCCCAGGATTAGATGCAGAATGGCTCATTTCAGTTAGCAAAAAAGCAAAATCCTAGGGTCTAAAAGCCCACAGCAGAACTTGGCATTGTCTTGTAATCTAATGCCAGATTTGTTTTAGTTAATAACTGCAAACAAAGGCTGCTGTATTCAGGCTAAAATCAGAAAAGTCTCTCAACAGAGTATATATGTGTGTAGTTCATGTGATTTTATTTTAGTAGTAGCACTTGCTCCCCTTCCTGTGTGCTGGTTCAGCTGTTTGTGTGGCTTTTTGGTGAATGTACAGGCAGGAGAGAGAGCTGCTTAAAAATAACCTGGCCCTATGGCTTCCCCCAGATCAGGCTCTGACGCTCTGCAGTGCTTCATTTAACAGGCTCTACCAGTTGATCTTTTTGAAGTAACTTCACCCTATTTTAATGTGTGTGTTGAACCTCTCTGTGTTGAAGAATCCTATAAAATCTAACATTAGAAAGGGGCTGTGTGTTACTTGATTATAGCATGAAACTGCTAGAGAGGGAAAATAAAATGCCAAGTATTATGGAAAAAATTAATCCCTGCTTAGCAACAAATCCAGAAAGTAGGCATTATCTTTTCTTGTTGTTCTTTGACTAATGTCAAGGTGACTCAAAAACCTGTTAAAGTGAAAAAATGCCAAAGACAGGCTTGGTTGTGTGTATTTTTATTTATTTATTTATTTTTGTTAATGTCATCCAAAAAGGATAGGATGCACCTCAACAGTGGTATAAATGCAAATTGAGGCCTGGATTTCGAAGTCTTTTCCCACTGTAGTGCCAGCTTTAGTGGCTTTCCTCTCCTGAATGTACCTGTATGGATCTTGAAGGCATAACCCACAGATGCTTCAGAATGCTGGCTTGAATGATTTTGTTTTTCTCTTTGTTCCCAGCCTTCTTAATGTCTTCAGAGCAGTAAAATGTTTGTCTAATGTGTCAATTTGGAAAAACAATTTTTTCTTCAGTGTACATATGAGACTTAGAATGCATTCGTTACATCTTGGAAGAACTAAAAATGGAAAATGTTAATGTTTCCATAGGAAATAGGAGAAGGAGTTGCATCCAGTCCAGAATAGCCAGTGGCACTATTTTCTCCAGGGCTACAGGAAATTACTCCAACTGTGCAGGACTGCTGTTGGTTGATTTCTTACTGTCTTGCCATTAGATTTGCTTGACCGGAGTTACTGTCCATACTTTTGTTTTCACAAATTCTTGATATCAGAGATAGTATTTTGAGTTGTAAATATTCTATTTATCAGTGTTTTTTTTTTCTGTATAGGTGATTGTTTTCTTGTTAAACTTCGTAGTAGTGTGTAGGAGAGCTTGAGTAAGCTGAATTTTGACACTAAATAGAGCTTTATTTGGGGCTCAAATTAATACTGTCTACTAGGGATAGATCCCAGTTCTCAGTGATAACAAAAGAGAGAGCTGGAAGCTGGTATTTGTTTACATTCACTTTATTTTTTACTATTTGGAGAGCAAAACATTCACGTAGAAGCAGCTGTTATTTGTTATCTCTAAATCCATTGCTGCCTGAGTTCTTATAGATATGAGCCCTTTTGTTGTGTTTCTCTTGAAAAGAAAATTGAGGTGTGAAAACATGGCTGTTAACTGCATTGCTTCTGATTTGTAGACGCTGAAAAATAACTTTCTGGCTTGAAGGGGTGGATTTTTTTAATTTCCAAATGCAGCCTCTTGTGCATTCTTTGCATTGTTCCTACTTTTGTTTTCTGTATTTTTTTTCTTCTATCTTTACCCTGATTGCTTTGTTTCTTTCCGTATGCTATCTTCTTGAAATTGCTCAGAACTTTAAAATACTTTACTTTATAATGAACAGTATTCCTAGTGCCGATGGGGACAGTCAATGAGCCTGGAAATACTAAAATGGAGAGTGAATATCGTCTATAGTTTTATCTATTTGTTATTAATTTCATAGCTTTTGTTAAAGTAAGTGTTCTCAGGATCTATATGTCCAGATAAAGCTACCATCAGCAAATGGATCTTCATCCTGTGCAGGTAAAATAGCACAAGGATACTTTGAAACCTTTCCTTATCCAGTCAGTGGGAAGCTTCTTCATATGGAAAGGTAGAATTACAAGAACAGTCGTGTAATTGCTTTAATGGTTCTGTTCTAAATGTCCTTTTCTGTTACCTACTTGAACATAGCCAAGAGGAGTTAAAGACTCCAGCAGTGCCCATTCTTCCATCTGCTTGGTTTGTGTTCGTTTTGAGCCAGCTCATTAATAAATCATTAACAGTGCTTTATTTTATTTTTTTTTCAGACGATGTAATGCAGACTACTTACTGTGAAATTGACTTGGACAAAGGAAGAAGAGATGCCTTTGTGTATGCTATCAAAAATCACTATTGGTACCAGATGTATATTGATGACTTGCCGATATGGGGTGAGTGATGTGCACTAACAACTTGATTGCAGCTACAGGATGACAACCCACTGTGCTAGTGGGTTTTGTGAAGTCATCGATGAATAAGCTTCATTACAAGAAACTCACAAGCATGTAGAATTTATGTAACCAAATAATACAAATGAGTTAAAGGGTTATTGCTTTGAAAGAAGAGATGGGTGACAAGTACTAACGAATTACACAAGCAGCGAAAGCCAGTTTTGTTTCTCAGCTACTGATTTAATAATACTAAATTCTTAGGGTTGAATTCTTTTAAATGTTCAAGTAATGGTAATTAGATAGGTCAAAGATAAGGTCCATGTTAGCGTGTTCACGAATCACAACTTCTGTAAAACATTGTCTCAGTGTTATTTTGGTAGTTCCTCAGTGTGTTAATAACACAAGGTCTGTTTGATTTACTTATATGGTAATCTTGTGGCTTTTAACAGCTTTGCATGTGCAGTCAGTGGTTATACGGAATGGTTTTATTTCGTATGTTCCTGTGCAGTCCTTAAAATTGATCTTGCTGAGTATTATTAATCTGGTCTAGAAGTGCTTGTGTGTTGTATCAGTTTTATGTGGCCTTACTGTCGTTGTCTCATAAGCTCTCTGTTTTTGTCACTCCCCTGTACCTAGTCAGAATCCTAGTAAAGAAAGCTCTGCACATTACACTCTGTGCTTTACAGTAATAGTGATCAACCAAACATCTCACAGTCTAACCTCCCTGTTGTTGATGTAAACTGAAGGGAAAGGAAAAGCACCACAAAACGCTGTTACAGTAAGGTTTTTGTTGCCTGCGTTATGAGAAAGATATGAAACCCCACAACACCTACAAAAATACAATTTAAACCTAATAGTAGAAGTCCTTTGATCAGTAGTATGCTGAATGATGCTACCCATCATTTCTCCATTCTGACAGAAGCTGGGTTTCTTTTTTTAGCTCTTCCTTACAATTTCAGTTGTTTTTAGAAAGTAACTGACTTTTGAGTCCCAGCCAGAAATGCTAGAGCTTTATTTATCTGTTAGTCAGGAAGTCTCTTACTTCTTTATTTTTATCTCTTTTTAAGAGATATGTTAGAGTGTCTGACAGAAGGACTTGTACCATCTTAGTTCTTTTCAGCTGGTTTGCCTAGGGTGTGTAACAGCTCTGTGACAAGGTCCTAATTAATCAGTAGCCTTTACTGTGCTTCTTGGACAACTTCTGGAAGGCTTTTTTAAAAGTATGCATGAATGACAGTTATTGCTACAATATTTTTTTTTAATGTTTTTGACCTTTCAGGAGGAGGGGGGAAAAAAGCAATAGATTTTCATAGATTGGCGGCAGCTTTAGACTGCCCAAGGGTGATGGATGCTGAGCCAGAACCATGTGTGGCTGGTCTCAAAAACTTTTTTTTGACTAATTTTTCTCGTTTTGTTTTTGAATTTTTTTTTGTCAGCTCAAATGCTGAAGAACAAATATACTTACTAAACTTTCCACAAACTTACGATTTTAATGATCTAAACTGAAAAATCCATTTTAATGTGAATCTGGTATTTTTAATGTTCTTCAGTATTGTGCTCTCTATGTGCTAGAAGTCATTCCTAGTGCTACAGCTTACAAACACATGGGCTCTGGGTATCATCTTTTCTGGGCTCATCCAGATAGTTTTGTAGTGCTCTTCTGTCTCCTGAAAACTTGAGTTAAATTCATGTTGTGTGTTCTTCATGGTTTTCTACCTTAGTAAGGCTTACTAATGTCAAAGTCAGTGTGACATATGCACAAACATTAATGTTAGACATTATCCTTAGGAAGTCCTCAGAACACCCAGTAAGGAGTACTCTACTTTCAATAATGTCCAGGTGTGAAATACCTTTCTTAGTAGTTGGCGACTTAATGACTTCACACTGCTGTTTGGAGGCTTTGGAAGGATTGCACTTTGTTTTGACCTGAAAAGCGCAGCTAACTCTTTTTAAGTGCATTCAGATAAAACTGTTCAGTTTTCTGTTTTCTCCTGTGCTGCTATCCCGCAGTGGAGTAGCTAGGCTTATCTGTTTCAGGACATCTCCTGAAGTATATGGAGCAGTGTATGAGTTCCCTCCTTCAGGTGCAGCAGTTGATCAGAATGTCCTTTAAGCGGTGCAGATCTGTAGTGTCACAGTTTTGGATACTGCCATGGGAACAGATGGTGCGCCAGGTGTTAGGCTGTATGGCATAGGCACAAACTGGCAAACTGCTTCATGCGCGTGGCATATACGAGGCAATTCTGACAGATGAGCATGAGTAAAAAATACAACAGAAAATACCTCCTTGAAAAATAAAAGTGCATGTAACACATAAGTGCCATTCCTTCACACCTGCTTCTTTGTTGTAACCTGTTTCATGTCCTTCACCTACTTACTCTCTCTCACCATCCTGGTCTTTGTATATCTTGGGTGCTTTTATTGTGGGTTTCCATCTTGTATGTCATCTTCTCTATGGTGTTCTTAACATTTAAAGATAATGACTGCTTGTTTTCTTCATTCTCTGAATTTTTGCTATAGTAGATTATTCATTTTGCAGTAAATTATTGAAAAATAACTTAATCATGGCTAACAACGAGTGAGCTCTGTTTCAGGAGCTTCTGAGCAGTGGTCAACATTGGAGGTGACCAAAAATCTTCAAGTAAATGATTTCTTCAATATTTTTTTTAGTGAAAGTAACAGAAAGTAGTTGGGAACTGTGTTTTTTGGGAAATTATCAGAAACTTGTGTGCAAGTGAGAGCAAAGAGTGTGTTCTGGGGGATCAACTAAGGAGCAGAGAATGAAAGCAGAGTTCTGAAAAGGAAGGGGAGTGAGTGAAGGGATAGACTGAACAAGGAGATGAAAAAATATGGAAGTCTGGGACTAACTTGTATTCATGGAATTTGAATTTGTGTTCAGTTAGTTCTTCAGGTGAGAAGTCCATAAAGAAGTCTATTAAATCAGAGGAATTGTTACTAATTCTTTTGTTGCTTGTGCAGTGTTTGTAGCTGTGTGCTTTGATGTTTTAATGCTGCTGCAAAGGGCTTCTTGCAGGTGACTTCAATACATGGACCACACCTTCAATCACAGTTGATAGAAGGAACATAAGGTCTATGTGTTCTCTTTTTACTGTAGTAATATTATTTTATAGCTGCCAAAACTTTTGTAATCTATATTTTTAAGCATAATTACATAATTTTTGAAAAGCATACCTGTAATAGATGCTTAAACTTGTTTCCTGTACAGGTATTGTTGGAGAAGCAGATGAAAACGGGGAAGATTATTACCTTTGGACTTACAAAAAACTTGAAATTGGTTACAATGGCAATAGAATTGTGGATGTCAACCTGACCAGTGAAGGAAAGGTGAAACTGGTGCCAAACACAAAAATCCAGATGTCGTATTCAGTAAGTAATCTGGTGATGCATGTGTAATAAGAAACTTTACATGGTAAAAGAGCTTTAAAATAGTTACTGGTGTACCTACAGCTATGTATGGCTGTAAAGTCATATGAGAGAAAGATGTGTCTTCACTAATTCACATATTTTTTTCATTACTGAAAAATCTCTGTAGGTTTATTAAGAGTAAATGTAAAATGAGTGTTTTTGAAGTACTTCAAACCTACCAAAGCTTCTATAGTCTGAAGAAAAGTGCTTTGGTAGGAAAGGAAGATGTCCAAAAAGATATGGAGTCTAGAACTGTAGGGGACCATAAAGAAGCTACACAATTCCTTAATGTTTGGAACATCTGCAACATAAACTTGAGCTGGATTCTGAGCTAGGAGCAAAACCCACTATAAACCTTTGTATTTTGCTGGCAGTTAGTATTAATGCTTACTTTATTTTGCAGTTGCAGTAGAAATTTATCTTATTTGTATTGCCTTATTTATAGAGTTTTCTTTGAAGCCTTCTGCTTTTGTATTGAATTGTTATGATAAAAGGTAATGAATCAATTGTGTTTGCTGATCTGTGATGATGATTTATTTTTTTCCCTTCTTCCTTGATTATTTGACATTACTTAAATCTCTAATGGATTACTGCTCTTACGTTCACCACACATATACAGAAACTAGTTCTTAATGCATCATTTTTCTACAGAATGTTGAAGTAGATGTCGGCGTAAGATTATTTCAGAGAATATTCTTGCCGCTATTATATTTGCCTTATTTTGAGTAAGTTGTACTGTTTGAAGCACAGGTAGTTGTTTTTATCTGTGCTTTCTCGAGTTAAGTTCCTGCTGCAAAATAGGCAGTAGAATTTTTGCGATTTTCTATTTCAAATACCACCAGCATCAAGAAATCCATTTGCTCTCTTAATTTGGAGCTGGACAGTGCTGAGTAGCTGTCAGTAATTAAAGTTGCATTAGATGTTTCAAGACATATCTTCCCATCTCTTTTGGCACTACTGGACAGTTGCTGGGCCGGCATGCGTGTGGTGTTTGATTCATGAATAGTCTCTGGTGGACTTAATCTAAGCAGTGCTACTTAATGGCAGATACTGTAATGAGAAAGGTGTCTATTTAAAGGGGTACTGAACAGTGCTCAAAGTTTTGAGCTGTTAATCTTGAAACATGATGTAATTTGAATTGATAACATTAATATCATACCCCAGAGTGTGTGTAATCTCTTTCAGTTTTAGTATGTCACAGGACTGTGGTGAGTGATAGGGGTATTCAGCTATGCTTGTAAGCTTTCTTCTATAGTGAGTAAGAAAGCATCTTCTAGAAAAGATAGATGCTTATTGTGTATTTAAAATATGCAAAACAGAGTTGCATTAGTTTCATGAACAATAAAAATCATGATGTTTCTTAATCTCAGCATGCTTTTGAAAAAATATTGGCGTAGATTTATATTTAATTTCTGGAATTGCATTTAGAAATTGAATAAAAACAACCTAGTGAAGGATTCTGAAAAATACTTTTTGTACCATATTAACAACTTCATCAGCACAGTTAACACTTCCAAATCCAAAGCAGTGCTTTGTGGAGCTTAGGGAATAATTGACAGCAGTAATATATGGTGCTACTCTGTGATAGTATGGCCATAAATGTATACTTTTGCAATTGTTTTCAGCCTTGTTTATTGCTAACTGAAGTGTTTACTTTGCAGAATGATGTGGCCTTAAAGGTTTTAGGTGGCAGCTTTTTAGCTTGTAGCTTTCAAAATTTTAATGGCTGTCTTTTTTGGGTCCACCTTGAACTCTTTTATCCAGTTTCCATCCAGGCTCCTTATATCTCAGCTTATGCCCTTCTTATTTCTTTTTGGCATCTGTTTTAAATCTTAAATTTTCTCATCTCCTTCACTGCTGCTGGACTGCTTCTTTTTTTCTTTGGCACTGTACTCAGAGAATTTGAGTACAAGATGCTGATGTCATTGAATACCAGTTTCAGTGCATAGCAGCAAGACGGATTTCACCTGCTATGGGGGTGGCAGAAGTAGAGGAAGTTTTCATCACTCGTTGCAACACTGGTAACGTTCTCCACAAGCCTCTTTCTGTACCAGTCAGTACATGGAAATGTTGAGAAAGCCTGCAGTCAGAAAGCAATCTTCAGAAAAACATCCAAACTGGATGATTTAAGAAATTTGTTTTGAGTTTCTGCATGTGGGTATAACTGAATATTATAACAAGCTTCTCAAGTGTAAATTTTTTCTCTTTTTAGGTGAAATGGAAGAAGTCAGATGTGAAATTTGAAGACAGATTTGACAAGTACCTTGACCCATCTTTCTTTCAGCACAGAGTATGTATTGTTCTAAGACAACCTTACAAAATAACCCTCTAAAATGGGTGTGTTAGTTCAGAAGATGTCATAGATCATTATTTTTTTTTTTTTGTCTGCTCCCATTACTGTTCTTCTAAGGAGAAAATGAGTCAGGGCGACCAGTTTGAAGCAACCTGTGATGAATTTATTTCTGGACCTTACATTTATTCCCTCAGTGTCCTGGTTGTGTGGTGTGTTTTTTTTTTTAATTGCATTCTTATTTTAGGTTTGAATTGTCTTCTGCACTGAAGCAGATATATATCATCACGCACTGTATTGTTAAACTTCCTGAAATCACCCATCACCTTGCTGTTCTGAATTCAGGCCAAAAGGTGGTTTGCAATTTTTAGAAAGGAGCATTTTTGGGTTTAGGGTTACTTTTTCTTTAAATTGCTTGCCTGTTGTATACTCTGGCAAGCTGGCTTCTGCCTCCTTTTCCCTTTGCACATTTGTGAAATGGCATTTGGGTGGCACAGAGGTGGGAAGCTGTACTTTTTTAATATAAAAACATAACCTGAAACAATCACAGGTTTGTGATAGGCAATCACAAATCTAATCATAAAGTGAATGTTGGAACTCTTTGTGAAAGATTTTATTCAGAAACACTTTGAATTTAATTCTTTGATTGAAACATTGGCCATCCAACGTGCTTTCAGTTCTACAAAAAGCTTAATTGTGCTGGACTCCTTAAGCTCAATATTGCTGTGTTGTAAACTGCTTGAGGATTACAAAATTAACTTAATAGAAGTAGCACTCTGGTACTTCAATTGAAGTACAGTAAGCAATGTAGAAGCTTTCTATGTAGAATCCAGGACTGCAACAACAACTCTTTTTGAACAGACCTGAAGAACCTCAGCTGATAAGGCATAGAGCTGCTAGGCAATGGAGGGTTATTTAATAAAATAAAAAATCTTCAGGTTAATTATTTCCCCTGTTTATTGTTCCTCATGTCTTTCTGGCCTGTAAATCTGAGGTTTTCATCCCATTCAGCAGCTGGCAAAGAAATGTTCCTCTATTTACTTGATGTTGTGAAATTTAATTCTTGTTAGTCTGGTGTACTGATGCAGACTGGAGCCTACTGGACTACTGTATTAATGGTAAGATGTTTTGGGACAACAAGAACAAGACAGGCAGGTCTAAGAATGTATGTTTTAAATGGTAGCTACGTTGCTTAAATAGGGTGGCTCCAGTTTTCTTTAGTGCTTCAGTAAATGTCTGCATGCAAACTTCAAGTGTGCAGCAGATACTAGGCAATTCAAGTAGATACATTCACACACTCAGGAGTGATGAAACTTCAGGGACAAAACTGTACAACTCCACTGCTTGTCAGTTGAATAACTACAGCTGAATAACTACGGTATGTACAATTCTGACTGAAGTAAATGCAAAGCAAAAAGGATCAGCCCAAACCAGTTGATAACAGTTGTGATGGTTTAAACCTGTTATTGCAATCTCCTTAAGGGTTGTATACTGAGCTACACTTCTTGCTAAAATTAGAAGTTTTACATTCTGTGTGGAGCTTGATAAAAAATAGAAAGCATGCTTGTCAGAGGCCATACTTTGGTCCTGTGCAAAGGAAATGTTTGTTGGTTTTCTGATTGTGAACATACCTTTTACTAATGCAAACCTCGTTAGGAAGGCAGCAGTACATTGTGTTGCCTTTACTTTGCCCAAGGGAGCATGCATGCATGGAGTTGTTCAAACTTTGCTGGTGCTTAACTAAACTGTGGTACCTTGGTCATGGGGAAGTTTGGCTGTTGAAAAGCTTTGTGTGGTGTTTCACAGGCCAGTTTTAGTGGGGTGTTAGTGGACTATGCAAATCCAGTGTTGCTTACATTAGTGTTGCTTATTTAGCTCATACTGATAAGCTGTTCTGTTAATCAGTGATATACCTGTATTGGAACAAATTTGAAACACATTTATGGTTCTGAACCTTCAGGATGTGTTTTCTTTTTGTAGATTCACTGGTTTTCAATTTTCAATTCTTTCATGATGGTGATCTTTCTGGTTGGCCTAGTGTCTATGATATTAATGAGAACTTTAAGAAAAGATTATGCAAGATACAGCAAGGAAGAAGAGATGGATGATATGGTAAGATCTGCATTGACATTTTTATTTCAGGCTTACTAATTTCTCTTCATATGTTTATTGTGTTAGCTGCAATTGAATGGCTTTCTTTGGGTAGACAGAAAGCTCCCCACATGTGTCTTGGAAGTGTTAATGGTTTTCTTTGTAACATACGCCTAGGTTGCAACCTGGAATCCTGTCTGTAGTCACTCTGTTAATGTTCATACTCACACTTAGATTAAGTGGGGTCCATACAGACTCTGTAATAGAAGCCTGTTTTTACTTCTAAGTGCTTCAGAGGATTTTGGAGGCAGGGAGGGAATCTAATAGAATTTACTGCGTCCTGCATTTAGATGGTAATTTTTAGCATCTTAATAAGCATCTGAAGAGTAAACATCTCGCTTGAATGCATCGCATCTAGAAGGAAAGTCATGCTTACACTTGAAGTTGCTTTACTAAATCAAACCTTTAATATGTGATTAGCTTGTGTGTTTGTCATTGATTGTGATGACTAGACTTAATTTTTTGTTGTTGTTGTTCCTAGGACAGAGATCTAGGTGATGAGTATGGGTGGAAGCAGGTCCATGGAGACGTTTTTAGACCATCCAGTCATCCTCTAATATTTTCATCGCTTATTGGTTCTGGTTGTCAGATTTTTGCTGTGTCTCTTATAGTCATTGTCGTTGCAATGATAGAGGATTTATACACAGAGTAAGTGTAATTATGCTGTGCCTCCCACATATAAATGATTAAATGAACAAAATAATTACAAAAATTAATGTCTTAACTGGTCTGGAAAAAGTGTTCAAGGGTTTTTAGCAAATTATCCATAGTAGTATTTAGGGGAGTTAAGATTTTGTGACATTTTGTTGTACTATCATCACATGACTTGATCTCCTTTAACTTTGTTAAGCTTTTTCAAATGACATTATGAAACTGTAGTTTGTTCCTCTGCAGCATTGCTGGTAGATTATTTGGGAAATAAGTGTTAGAAGGTACTTGTTTTCACTACTGTTTTCATCTGGAGTGACAGCATTTTCCTGTCTTGCTTTTTTTTTTTTCCCCGTTCTGTAAAGATTGTAGTATGAGTTTACTGTGACAATGCATTAGGTCAATTTTATACACAACTCTCAGGACTAGAGATTTAATCTCTTACATTTTTTGAATCAGATGCTTCTCAGCCAGTGTTGCATGCAAAGTTTCCAACAGCAGGTGGTCTTTGGTCCTGACTGGAGGCAACTTTCTTAAAAACAAAAAGCTGTACTCCAGTTTCAATTTAACACACCAATTATGGTTCACCTAGTTCTCTACCTTGCTTTTGATTTTGGAAACAGGAGAAAAGTTGTGGTTTGTTGTTTTTTGTTTTTTTTTTTTTTTTTCTGTATGAGTTCTTTTTCCCATTCCCTTGCATATGTATCACCTGTAACCATTGGTTTAGCAAGCTGTAATACTTCTGATATACCACTAGAGAGAACTCTTGTTTTGAATTTAGCTGCCTTTTAATGCCATGTTTACCGATGTACTCTGTAGTCAGTATCTTGGCATATTTTAATTTTTCATAGGGTGTTATTCTTTTTGGTCCCATTTGTCATATTTCTGGGTAGGATTATATACATTTTAAATTGTACAGCATATTGTCCCTTTAAGAGAGGGATTGAGTCTATTTCAGAATGTTTGTGCACTATAGTGAAGCTGTGCATTAGCAATAGCAATTGTAAAAGGCATCAGAACAATAATTTTTAAAATTATGTATACTTGATCTTTTATTGCAATAGGTCTTTTTATTACTTTCCTAGTGAATTCAGTTCTGTGTGTATAACTGAGCACTTGACCAAACCTCATACAAAGAATTTGTATGTTGAGGAAAATAGCAGGGCAAGCTAGAAAATGCTGTAAACCAGAAGTACAGAGTGATTGCCTATCAATGTTCTTCAAGTCTGTTAAAACTCTTAGAAGCCAGGCACCTGATACCAGCTAAAAGCCTCTCAATGGAACTTGATCACGTCAGCTACTAATTTATTAATACTGGATTGTATTTTGAGCAACTTTGCCATTAGAATATTTAAAACATAAGTGAGTAACTTTTGAGAATAAGAAATTTTGAGATAATTTTAGATGAGCATCTGCTGGTCACTTTATGGGTAGCCTGTGTTTACACGTTACTTCAAATTGTGCTTGATCTTCTGGGTTTTTCTGTGTGTTTCCAAAGTGGCTTAAATCAGGAGAGCTGTTAAAGCTGGTCTCTAACTTTTTAAAACAGAAAAATGGTAGCTTTTTCAATACAAAATATATCAGTTTTCTTAAATAGAAAAGTTTATTTTTTTTAACAAACAAATGTTACTGTACTATCCCTTTAGAGTGTGTGTCACCAGCAGTATATTTACTTAGTTTGCTTATTCCAGTCATGAAAAATGACTAAGATTGCTTCTTTGAGTAAGGCAGGCATCCAGTAATTTTTCTTCAGAAGCCAAGATACCAATAGTCTGGAATCTCTCAGAGCAACTAATGGGGAGATAATACAGCAAATTGAAATTCTTCTGCTGCTTTTTGCTACCAAAGGATAGCAGTGGGATGTGGGGAAGTAGCTCTATTCATGAATAACATGTCTAGCTATTCTTAGATATCATTTTAAAAATGTGTTTTGGGATGGTTTTTATAATTTAAAATTATTAGCTTTTGCCTGTAAAGATTCAGAAGATATGCCAAAATGAGTGCTTCAACATTTAATGAGGCGATAATTTCAAAATATCTAAACTCTTCTGATTTGACTACTCCATGCTGATTTGTGGCTTCATTATAGTTTCTAAATCAGGTTTTCTAATTTTCTGTAAGATGAACACTTCCAGTCTTACAAGTTAATTTCTGAGGGATGGCAGAAACATCATTCAGAATTGGTCTATTTTTGTTAACATTGGCCTTGATACTAAGCAAAGAGTAACTTTTATCTGCAGTAGTTGAATCTTACGCTTAATATTAAATAGTTCTTAATGTAAATCAAAATGCAAGTGTATTTTGGTCTGAGTTGAGACTTTGTACTTAATTCCACTGAAAATTAAATGCAGATTAGGAAAGAATGTTGTATGCTGCACCTCTGTTTTCCGGATTGAATTAGATTTGTCCAGAAGCTTTGAATACAAATAGTTCTCATTTTTATTTAGGTTCTACAACTTATTCACTTGATTTTTAATTTTCATATTACATGAAACTACTAGTTTTTTTATTAACTTATAATAAGCTAAACTTGCACACTTTAAATTTTGCTCTAGTCCTGTTTGCTTTTCCGTTTCATTTATTAAATCACTTCTTGCAGGAGAGGATCAATGCTTAGTACAGCTATATTTGTTTATGCTGCAACATCCCCAGTGAATGGATATTTTGGAGGAAGTCTTTATGCTAGACAAGGAGGTAAATTGTTTTCATGTTTCAGCATTTTTGGTATGTTGTTAAATGGAAATGTTTTCCGATTTACACTGGTATAGAAGTATCTTCTTGGAGTTAGGTCATTCAGATGGAATCCATTAAGATAGAAAATATTTTGAATATATAACTTTCATGTTATTTTCTATTCCATATTGGCTGTGTATTCTAACTACAAATAGCTGAACTATTTGGTTAATTTAAAGGTAATAAGTGCTATTAAAGGTAATAAGAGCTATTAGCAGTTGTATCTTTTATGAAAGAGTATAACAAGCAATTCATATAGTTATGCTTGCGTCATGACATCCAGAGAGTAATGCAGTCTCTCCCTCTTCTGTAACATATGCTGTTAAGCAGCTCACGTCATCTCCAGATGACTGCTACATAGCCCTCCTCAATGGGTACTGTTGGGTTTATGTTTACTAACACTGAAAGGATGAGTGTACAGTATCTACTAGCTCATTAATTACGAGCAGGGAAAAGTGTTTATAGCAACTTTTTGAAGGAGATTCTTCTCCTTTTCAGTATGTGCTTTTCTTTGTACATAGCAAATTGAAAATGAGTATTGGTAGAGAACAGAAACCCAACAAAAGTGACATAACAGATTTGGACAGTGTGTATTCAGGTGCTTCCTACCATACCTCTCTGAGTTCTGACTAATGGCACCCTTGTAGTTCCACTAGCTTCATCCATTCCCTACGCAGCAATGAGAGGCTAATCAATATCTATTATCTTCTACAGTGCTTTAGGGAAAATAATTCTGGTGAGTTTGCAAAAAATATTTACCTCCTTAACACAACATATTAGTACTCAGTGTCAACTGTACTGAAATCCATTCTGAGTTTGGAGGTTAGATGTCTATATTCATGTGTTGTATGTATCAACCTAATGATTTGTAGGTAAATCAGTTATTGATCTAAAATGTTGTACTTTGCTCTACAGTTGAGCCAGATTTGCATTTTGTCTCCAGATCAAATGTAATAAACAGTGAAATGCTATTATGTTGGCTCATGGTGAAAATGTATGTGATGGTCTTGAAAAGTGTGTGCTGTTTTTTCTGGCTGTTTTCTATTCAGTGCATCTGTGTTCTGCATAATTAAAAAATATATATGGTATTTAAGAGCTTAGAAGGTGAAGGGAATACAGAATGAAAATTCTTAAGGTATTGTACAAGAGGTGCTTTGGTTTAGAGCTCCCCAAAGAGCTCAACATATATGGTAATAACTACTGACAAGTGTTTCTGTTTCCTTAATTTCTGGGTCTTAGAAATAGTTTTCCTTCTAACTTTTCTGCTATCGAAGATACCACAGCTCAGTTTTGCTGTATGTTAAGTGCTGTGGTGTTTTGCTTTATACCAAGGATAGGCAGTTCTTTAATGCATCCTGTATATATGGAGTCAGCACAGTTGGGTGAAGACAACCTGGAGCAGGTGTTACCTGAAAGCAGTTGTACTAGTAAGCTGTCCCCAGAGCACTGCAGAGCTCTCCTTCAGTGCTGCTGTAATACTGGGGTGTGTACAGGTTCTGCTATCTCTGTCACTGCTAATCTGTAGCCCGAATACACTCTTATGTTTCATACCGCAGTTTCTTTGGCCAGCTTAGTCAGCATATGCTCCCAGCCAGAAAGTGATCACACTATCTCTTTCTCTTGTCTTTTCACCTGGCCTAATAAATTGATTAATGTGCTGCATCTTGGAAGTTTCCAAGAGCCAAATAAAACTGTTAGTTAAGTCTTGGCTTTTGTATCCTTGTGTGTTGTTACTTTTTCTTTTTTTTATCTTTTGGGGGAGAGGAAATAAACACCTGAATTCTGAAGAGCTTGCTGGTATTTTGTTTAAAAAGTTACCAATTCCATTGGCATGTTCCTTCTTACAGGAAGGCGATGGATAAAGCAGATGTTCATTGGAGCTTTTCTTATTCCGGCAATGGTGTGTGGAACTGCCTTCTTCATTAACTTCATTGCCATCTATTATCATGCTTCAAGAGCTATACCATTTGGAACCATGGTGAGTCATTTTAATGGAGAATTTAAACACCACTGTAAGACACAAGAAAACTACTTCTTAATCAAAATACAATTGTGAGTCATAGCTTTGGCTTTCTAGTTAGACATGTATTCTGAGAGGGAGGGTTTTAAGTTCTTCAAGTATAATTTGTTTCAATCACTACAGCTACTGGGTGCCAGCAACAGTCCTCTCTGCTTAAAATGGCACTTCTGCTTTCTGTTTAATCTTCATTCTGTGTCAATCTGACGTACAGCATGGAAAGTTAGTAGCTTGATTTTTTTCTGGATTACCAGTGCAAACTGGCTATAAGCTACAATGCAACACAAAAAATACAAAATAACTTTTTTGGATGGAATAGTCATTACTTTTCACGTTTGTGCTAGTTATAGTTACTTCCTCATTAGTAGTATTTTTAGTGCCTGCCTACGTAGAAAAAATTATACATTTATTGAATTAGTTGTTATAAAACTATTAAGTACAAAATCAAGTTAAATGTGCATAAACTTTTTGCATAATTTTTGAGGTTCTCCATGTAGTTAGGTTAAAATTTTATAGTTGTCTGCTATTATTAATTGGTCTGTGCCCCAAAGGAATATTGTATTGGTTTATCTTTCCTAAGCTTGCAGCCATGTACAGTACTGTCAGAAAGGTTTACAACAGTGATCTCTGACATGTGTAAAGAGGCTCTGTTTTACTGCTGAGCAAGCATTTGTGATATCAGATTTCTCACTTGTATTCCCATTTGGAGCTCAGAATTGCTGAGGGAAGGGAATTCCACCTGGGTTGAAGTTTGTCTTGTAAATCTGTTCAACTGACTTGTATTTTAAGATCATGGAAACATGTATGTGTAAAAGCAAATGGGAATATAAATCTTCAAGGGTCACTTAATCGGGATGTTAGGACTCTTTATACATAGTGATTTTAATGATCTCAAGGTTTTATGAGTGTTTGAATCATTATAACTGGTCATAAAACTTAAGTGGAGTTAGCAAACTTTTAGTAGGAGTGGGTTATGGATTGGAAACTTCATCAGAATAAATAATGCTCTAATGATTTTGAATTAACTAATGAAGCTGGTTTGTAGAAGGCAATGAAAATTGTTTGAAATTACCATGTTGTGCTTCAGTCTGAAGTCCCCTGGAAGGTTTCTAGCTACGTGGATAAGATACCTTTGTATCTTTCTGCCTTTGTTTTTAATGTAGTTAATCTTCCACAATTCTCTGCTGTAGACTTGCTGCTGATTTCTTGTTTTCGGGAAGTAAAATCTCTGTCAGCTAAATATACTAAACTCAGAAATGACTTAATTTGTCCTGGAATGTCTTGAAGCCACCCTTCTTGATTTAGTTGCTGGCAAGAATTAACCATTTTTGCTCCAGTACTGTAAAACTGGAAAAAGCAGATACTGAGTTTGAAAAGAATCACTGAGCTAAAAGGTTGCTAAAACTCTATGCTTAAATATAGCATCCTGTGCTTTGCCGTTTCATATTGCTTTTTGCCAGTGAACCTGTAGGATCAGTCTCTTCTCTGTGACTTAATCCCTCCCTCGAGACAGATTTTTCTGTTGAAGGTAGGCAAGAACAGCTGATAGTGCTGTCAAACCAAGGTGACCAAGCTAACATGCAGTGGCTACTTCAATCTGCCTGGTATATGCTCTTCTGCATTTTGTATTTAAATGCTCAGATTGATTGGGCCTTTCAGGACCTTCATACATGTCACTATCATTTCAGTCTGTTTAGAACATCAGAGCTTTGTCCACCTGGAGTATCTCTACTCCTGATGTCTAGAATCTCCTGAAAGATGTTGTAGGTACTGGGAAGATCCAGAGTTTGTTTGTGAAATCATTTGTCAATCTTGTCTCTGCATGTAGCCCTTTTGGATATACATGCAAGCTGCACTGTTAAAAAACATTATGCTGGGAAATATTCTGTGAGAAGGAACAAAGACTTTAATTTTTTCCCTGGGATATCTTTGTTGCCTTTTCCTTCAAAATACAGTAAACAATGTGACAGATCTTATTCAAATATGAGAGTTTTTTAAAACCTAATGGTTTAACACTTCTAAATCCCTAGACATATGAAATTGATATAAAAACCTGTTTTATTTCATCTCTTTGTCCTTATAGATACAGAGTGAGTGCAGTTCAATTCTTCGGAGTCCAATCTTTGTTATTTTGGAGTTGCCTTTTTTTTTTTGTTTAAAATACCACATCACTGCTGAACATGGAGTTCTTCTGAAGGTGTTGTACACCTTGGCTTAACTTCTGTTGATTCTTTGCAAGTATTTTCAATGTAATGGTCATTTTTCTATTTTGTTGTGTTTGAATTATAAACAGAAAATGGATCACGGGACAATTGAAATAATTTTAAAAGTGGCACGTGAAATGAGCTCTTTACTTTTACAAGGAATGTGATGGTTGTCCTACACAAAAATACTTAGAAAAGAATCATGGAATCATTAAGGCTGGGAAAGACTTCCAAGATCATCTGGTCCAACTGTCCCTCAACCACCAATATTGCCCACTAAAGCATGTTCCTCAGTACCACGCCAAGCCTTTTCTTAAACACCTGCCGGGATGGTGATTCTGTTACCTCCCTGGGCAAAATTATTCATTGAGTAAAAATAATTGAGAATTACTTATTAAGTAATGCAGAATTTCTGTAGAGTACACCATGATAGAATTTAAAGAGGCCGCCTTAATGCTGGCATTTCACAAGTTGTGACTGGATACGTCGTTCTATGTAAGACATAATTTAAAGATTCTCATTATGGCTAGTGTGACTAATATTCTGACTGCAGAATCCCAACGGCTTATATTAAACTATTTAAATGTACCATTTTTGTTTTGTTTGAGCAATTGGTTCCTGTATGGGTACCATTCCAGTATGCATTTTTAATGATTTAATTATATAAGGTTATTCACACAGAATTTCTCTTGGGATCAATATCCTAGTGTTTGCGTCATTTACACCTTGTATAAACTAGAAAGGTTTCCTCTGACAGATAGCTTAATCCAGGCTGCAGCCATCTCTGACAGCTTTAAGTTGAGTATTGGCTGCCACTGAAAATGGTCGACCTGATATCACCACAGGTTTTCGTGCATTGAGCCAGATCAGAAAATGATCTGGCTGAAATACTCCTGGTTAAAAATAGAAAGAAAGAAGGAAGGAAAATCTAGTAATGTACATTTAGTGGACTGATTCTTCAGATTGCTTGAAAATGACTGTGGAATCTTTGTCAAAAAACACATCTATGCTGAAATAGATACAGCTTAATTTTTTTACTACATTTTTTACAGTTCTGTTCTTTACACAAAGTAGCACCCTAGATTAGCAATATTAGTTGTAATAAAATTAATAACACTGTGTTTTGAAGCCTTCTATTTTCTTGTTGTGTGTGATGTCTTGGCAGATTTTGTGTAGAAAACTGTTTCACTGTACAGATTTTGTACCTCTGTACTGCGGGAGAGTTTCATGCTGTCTGAGGGTGCATTTTTGGTAAATGACAGGAAAGATCAAGCTGCTGCTTTGACAGTTAATTTTTATTGCTTGTCTCCTTTGTGCATTAAGCAGTCAAGGCACCGCAGCCTGCCAGTAGCTGTTTAATATTAGATATGCTCATAAAAATTTTAATTATCACCTTTGAATGAAGTTTAATCTACAGTTGTCAGAAAATATGAAACACATGGCACTCAAACATAAATTATATTCTTCTCAACAATGTTTCCTTTCAAATAAGGAAAACTGAATTCTACACATTCAGTGTGTAGAGGGCAGTAAATATTCTTCCCCCCTCCAACCGAAGTCACATATTGATTTATTAATAAGATATTTTATAAAACAAAAAATGCAGTGGATGAAATAAGTATGTTTTAATGTACAGGCTTGGTCGAAAAACTCATGTAATTTGCCTTTATTTTTATGGATTATGGAGAATGTGTGCTTGCTTTTTCACTGAAAAACTGGGATTTCAGATGTTGTAGATCTGTCTGTTCACATAATTTGTGTTTTCTGAAATGGTAGGTAACACCGTTCTCTGAATTCCTCTTGGATGATGTTACAATAATACTTCTCTTAAAAGGCGCATTAAGACCTAATTCCCACACCTCTGCCTGCTATTATTGATTCTTTTTAAAAATTAAAAAAAAAAAACAAACTTTAGCCTCCCTCTGCCAGGAGGCGCTTCTGCGGGAAGGCAGAGCATGCCTCTGTGTTGATCCTTCCTCCGTTTCCTCTTACCATTTGTGATGGTGAACCAGAGACCAGCTGAGCTCCTCTTGCCATTGTAATCTCATTCTTTGAAGGTCGTGAAGCAGAAATCATTCTTCTTCAGGTTTTTTGTTTGTTTGTTTGTTTGTTTTCAGATAAGATACTTATTTACCCTACTACCTTGTGTTTGCTTCAGATAGGCTTTACACTCTCTAGGCTTAGGCATTGCCCAGTCTGCATCATCACTGCCCTAAGAAATCTGTGGCAACACGCAATACCCCTTTAATTTGGGAGGGAGTATTGTTTTCACATCAGATCTAAAATTTAAAGGAATATGCCTGAAATGGCAGAAGCAAAAAAAGCTGGTTTTCTCCAGTCATCTCTCACATCCAGAGAAGACTGTTACTGCCAGGAATGAAGAAAGTAATTTTCAGCAAGCATCAGTCTGAGCAGGTAGGCTACCTTGGGGGTCAGACGGTGAGTTGAGAGCAAGGAAGAAGGCACACATCAGCAGTGTGTGTTGACTAAACAACACCGGTTGTTTTGGCCAACCTTGTAAGACTTGCAGGTTGCTTTCACCAGGGCAGGGTTATTTCAGAAGACAGAACGTCAGCTTGGACAGCCTGTCAGAGACAGGTATAAGTGGGAGATATCGCAGAGCCTTCCCATTCCTCATTTAGTTTGTCCTTCTTTGTACTGCAGAATCATCTCAGATGATTTTTAGACTCCTTAGTGACTCTAGGAGAAAAGCATACTCCAAATGCAACTGTCCTCAGAACGCAGCATTGCGTTAAGACAGACAGTGCGTTGTTTAACAAAGCACTGGTTTATCTTAGTGCTGCTTACTAGATCTCACCAAAGGTTCTAGTTGTTCTGTCTGAAATGTCTTCATTTTTCAACCGAGTAGAATGGAAGATAGTATAACATCATCGGTCATGGCTTGGCTGATCTGATAGTGAAACCACAAGCACTCAATTTTTCTGATGTATGCCAACTGCAGCTGTACTGGGGACAGGTTGGCAGTACTTACTGAAGCCATTATTCAAGGAGCATTGGTCTGTCCTGGCTTGTTTTTATGTAGGTAAACAGTTTTTAGGTTTCAGTGCTGCTGGTGAGTCAGTCTCCCAGACAACAACCATGCCCAGCAGGAGGAAGTTGGGCCTGCTCCTTGCCCACCTGGTTTGAAGGCACTTAGCTCTGTAGTTAGTGTTAATGGAGTGGGATGCTACTGACTGCCTTTCCTCCTCTCTGAGTCTGCTAGATAAGCAATAAAACCTGGATGATTCCTTCCCTGAGGTTATATTATTTCCATGCAGATTCTCTGGTAGATGAATTGTGCAAGACAAACAATTACAGGCTTGGAGGTTTGAGCTTGGAATTCAGGGCTGTTGCTGGATAGTTTCTTTCTACAGTAGAATAGTGGATTTGCTCTCTACCAGTATCCCCAGCCAAAGGCTATTTCTAAGATCCAGAAGTGAAGCTGTGAACACTTTGATAACGGCACTGTAAAGGGCGGTTCTAACTGGATGAGTCGTGTGGATGCCCAGCCCCGCTGCTGCTGAGCTTTGTGTTTGAGCCAGGCCTGAAGCCTACGTGCCAGCACGTGTGGGGAGCACCATGGACAGAGCCAGCCCAGCGCGCCCTGTGCACGCAGGATGCAGAGCAACCTCTTCTTGAAATGGAAATGGTTTCAATATGGTCAGCTCGGAAATTCTTTGGATCCTGTCCAGGCCTTAATTCGTGAATGTCATTCTTCCCCCTACGGCTCAGACAAGCTGAGATTTTTTAGTCAAGATCCGTTCAAGTTTATTTAGTAGTGATTTCAGAATGTTATTTATTTTTGTGGTAGTGCTTCTCTTGTCCTGTTATGTTGAAGGGCTTTTAAAGGATTTTAGTAAATGTGGCACTCAATATGTTGTTCTTTATTTCATAGTTCTTGGCATTTTTCTCTGAAAATTCTCATCTACTCATTCTTTTAGATTGAGTAGCTTCCAAGTGCAGGGTCTGCATCCATTAAGTGATTTATATGCTTCTGTGATTCATTCTTAAGTGACCTCAGTGGCCTACCTAAGAAATTGTGCTTGTTTGCTTGTGTTTTTCCAGTAATGAAAGATGATAAATGGGAGATATTAAATGTGTATTAAATGTATAAAATCTGCTTTATTATTGCCAAGTATAAATGCTACTTAGTTTCTCCTTATTTACTGCTGAAGCTTCAGGTTTTAGTGGCTGATGATGTAATGCTTTAAAAACATCCCCAAGAAGTACAGAGCAGTCTGGAGAGCGTTTCTGCTCATTGGCCACCTGTTTAGTGTATCCCTTCTGAGAAGCATAAAATCTTGCTCCATCTGACCCCAGGCAATGTTTTCCATTCACGTCTGGCCCAGGCTAGTGATAGTATGCAAGTCAGTAACAGAGGGATAACTCACTCTGTTTTGTCAGATGTTACCTTAAACTCATGTGATTGACTTAATGTAAAGTTTGTGTTGAGCTAATGTAGTACAAGTCCTCGACGCAAAAAGTTAACAAAATACTTGACGCTAATTCATTTTGCACTAAAGATTTGAGAGTATTTCTTGCTAAACATTTAAAATTATCCTGTTTTGGAAGATAAAAACGTATTGCCTTCCAGGAATAGCAGAACTACATAGATATGTTGAAAAAAAAAAAACTCATGATAAACTTCTAAGGAGGATGTTTCATTGCATAGCACAGGAACATTGGCTTGACTTTGCTTGTTGTGTGTAAACCTAATCTTTGCATGTAAGTAGGGCCATTGTGCTGCTGAACTGAGTATTTTTGCATACTTGTGGTCATTTGTATTTTCGGCAGCTCTTAATTACCTGGTTGGTTGGAAAAAGTCAAACCCCAAATTTTGATTGGTAGCATTCTGACATGGCTTCACAATTCTTGTTTGGGTTTCTTTTTGTGGCTTGGATTGAAAATCTCGTACCTGTATTTGTCGTAATTATGTATGTAACTGCCTGACTGCTAGATGGTAAGTCCGAGGGATAAATCTGCAAAAGTTAAGAGAAGCTGACAAAGCACCATGAAAATTTCAGTTGCATTCCTTTTTGATGTATTGAATGTAATGATTAGAGGAAAAACAGTTTTTAAAAAAATAAATCTATAATAGTTCTGTTTCCTGAATTGATATAAGAAAACAACCTTAAAACTTTTTAATAACATCTACTCTGAAGTTTCTTAGGAAATAAATACTTCAATAAAGTAGACATATATTGACTAATTCTTCATAACCAAGGAGTATGATTCTGCAGCAATAGCTACTAAGGACTAATATATACAGGATATATTGGTTATCTTCTTTCATCTTTTTATACCTTTTTTTAAAAAAATATTATTTTATTTTTCATTTACAGGTGGCAGTATGCTGCATTTGTTTCTTTGTCATTCTTCCACTGAACCTTGTTGGTACGATTCTTGGCAGAAATCTGTCGGGACAACCTAATTTTCCGTGTCGTGTCAATGCAGTGCCTCGTCCCATACCAGAGAAAAAATGGTAAAGACAACTGTGCATCTTAACTAGATGTATTCATTTAAAATGACATTTCAGGTGTGATCATTAAAAGCCTTTCTAAAGTAACTTTTTTATTTAATTTGAAGTGTACCTGGAAGAATACCTGTACAGAGATTTCCTGTACAGAGATTTTCTTATTTTATTTTTTTTTCTGTTGGATAAAAGCACCATGAGCGGGTAGTGGTTAATAGTTGTAGCGGTTCTGGATCACTGGTTTACATTTGGCCTTAGGTACTCTTTCTTCGGTCTCTTAGGTAAAAGCGATGATTCCGAGTCAGTTCTGATACGGTTATCTTGAAACTGAACCTCTCCTCTTTAGTTAATACCTCTTACAGATTTAGGATCGAATGTGTCTTAGAGGCATACCTGTTCTGTTTAATGGCTTCCATGTTCAAGCTGAGATATATTTGCAGGGTGAAGGTAGGGAGAAGCTTGCAATGCTCTTCTGCACTTTTGTTGATGGCACAGAGCCTAAAATACTTGAACTATACAGTTTGAATTGTGAATTAATTATTTTTGAAGTCTATGTAAAGGAGTGCTGGTTCTCAAAAAGTAGTCTTCATTTTTTGGCAAATTTGAATGCAGTCATTTTTTACTACTGATTTATTTCAGTGATGGAAGCAGCAAGCTGTGGAAATGAAAGTATCCTCAGAGGAAATTTTTAATATATTTTTCTTGCTTTTCCTGTTAAGAGGAATGGAACAGAGTGTTAAGAGGGCATTGAAATGTGTACACCCACAGTAACCAGGAAGTGCAGCACACTTAATCTCTCATTAGTGGCAGGTTGTGCAGCTCACATGCTAGGATTTGATTTATATTTGATTTATATTGTGGCATGTGTCTTGGGAATCTGATGGATTTTGCGGGATCAGGATGACAGATTAAAAGAAATAAGATGCTTTCCATGAAGAAAATGAAAGTCCTCACCACCTATTTAGACAAGTCTTCAAGTAAACAATAAAAGAAGCTGTAAATGAAGTCACAGGTTGCTAGCTAGATTCAGCATCATTGCAAGTACTGGGCAGAGATCACCTTTAGTAAGTGACAGGACCATCTGTGGGTAGCTGAGTATCAATTTTTAGCCATGTGCTTATGACTCAGTATAGCATTAAAATGAACACTGGTTCTTAATTATATAAGCATTGCTCTGAAATTTTCATTGCAGTATCTGTGGTCATCAACAGCACTGAGTTTTTACTGTCTTCATTGAAGGCTGGTGGATGTTACGGGGTTTGATTGTTTAGGCCCTTTTCAGGCAAAAGAGATCCTTTCTTAGTTGGTAAGACTGGTTAGATTCTTGACCGTAGACCTGTAAAGAAGTGTGAGCCTTATGTTTGTTTATTTCCCCCAAGAAGGACTCCTCCTACCCATACATGACATCCTATTAATTAATCCATGTTATTTTCCTGGTTATATGTCTTAATATGTTTATAAATAAAATAATAAAATGGTCCCTAAACTAGTTTTAATGTCTTTCAGGTTCATGGAACCGGCTGTTATTGTTTGCCTAGGTGGAATTCTTCCTTTTGGATCAATTTTTATTGAAATGTGAGTTTGTCAGAGATTTCTCCATTTAATTTAAAAATAATTTAAGTACAATTACAGTATCATCTGCATATTTTGTTTGCTTTCTACAGGTATTTCATTTTTACTTCATTCTGGGCTTATAAGATCTACTATGTTTATGGCTTTATGATGTTGGTTCTGGTTATCCTCTGCATTGTGACAGTTTGTGTGACTATCGTTTGTACCTATTTCCTGCTAAATGCAGAGGATTACAGGTGGTAAGTATTCTGTTATTTGCTTAGTTGAACAGACTGTGAAAGTATTATGGAAAAGCTATGTCTCGTCAGTGTAGACAGGTCTTTTCAAAGTATCCCACAAACAGATTTTAGCTGTAGGAAATAAAAGCAATTCTCGGACCCTTTCTATCCAGGAGATTTCTCAGTGAGTGCACATCTGTCCATGCATGTATATATGCATAAAAAATATGCTGAGGCACGAAGGAATATAAAGAAGGGTCATCACTGATATTAGTGACAGATGTTGCAATGGAAGCTTTTGGCACCTCTAGCAGACATGTAGATTTCGTTAAATAAATCTATAGAACAAAGATGCTTTGTTTTTAGGACAAGTTTTTAGTGCATTGTGCATTTTCTTGGGAAGATTTTTGGTTTAGATGTATGATGGGCATGCATGTTTACTTTCAGGCAATGGACAAGCTTTCTTTCTGCTGCATCAACTGCGATATATGTTTACATGTACTCCTTTTACTACTACTTTTTCAAGACAAAGTAAGTGGTAGTTCTTCTTGAATATCAGATTGCCATATTGTCAAAGACAAACGTATTGAGAAAGATGAGGAAAAATAACTAGCATAATTTCCTCTCTTTTTCAGGATGTATGGCTTGTTTCAAACATCATTTTACTTCGGTTATATGGCAGTATTTAGCACAGCTTTGGGAATAATGTGTGGTAAGTTTCAAGTATACTGAAATTTTTCTATCAGAATTTTCAGACTGTCATGTTTCTGGCTTTAGCTCTGTGTTTTGGTGGAGTATGTATGTGGTGCAAGATCTGGTCAAAAAAGTGTACAATCCTTAAAATTAAACTTACATTTCTCTGTTTATACTTCATTCCTACATAATATAGAAGTTTCCCATAGACTGTGTCTTCTGATAATTGATTTTAAATTTTAAGGAAGAACATTTATGTATTGTGCAGAGAATTTCAGCCTTCATGCAATGTTGAAAGACTCAGTATTGGGCAAGAATACAGTAATAGGTTACATTTTTAATGCAATCTAAATTCTTCAAAGTTCCAATTTTTAGTTGAGTCCATGTTAATTTTTTTTTTGGTTTTGAGTTTTTACCGTTGCTCTGAGACAAGAAGCTAGGTACACACAATAAGCTATCGGTGGTGCAATGCTGATGGCGCTGCCTTCTGCGTCCTGTGACATGTATATGTGAGGGTGACAGTCCAGAAAGGACTGATACCTCAAGACAGCGTTTGAAAAATGAATATTGGAATATCCACAGGTGAAGAGAACACAAAGTGCTCCTGTGTGCAGCTGGGTTTCATTGCTTTTTTAAGATACTGTTTTGAGAGATGTTTAGAGGAAAACATCTCTCTTGGCATGGAAGTCATCTGATGAAGCCATGCATGATTATTTACTTGTTAGCTTTGTTTTTAGTCTTTGCTTTATGACTTTCAGGAAGTCATAGTCAGGAAGTCAAAGTGCTACTTTGTTCTTTTGCACTTTCCTATGATATTACTTGCTTTTCAAGTATGATCCTTATTTAATACTTCCCTTCCTACCAGTGAGTAGTCCTATAGCCTCTAGTGGAAGGCTTTCTCTCAGTTAGATATTTGAGACCCATCCCTGGAGGGTAATTTTACTATGCTTTTTGAACAGGGGAGGCAAGGAATCAGCTCTTAGCTGCCGAGTACCTGTTACCCATTTCTCTCATGAAATCTAATCTTGCCTCATTGGGTTCTTGGCACATTACAAGACTTCCCTGCTGTTCTGGTAGTCTTGCAGCCATTTTTTTTCTTTAATAGGCTTATACTTTTCAGCTCTAATCTTTTCTTTATAAAGTGCTCAGGCTGGTATTGATTAAAACGTCTGTGATGCAGAAGCCAAGCTTGCCCACCAGTTCTAGTAATTAAAATGTTTTGTGTTCTTTTTAACATGGAAAAGGAAGGTTGTAAAATGCTTTTCTGTCATGGTAGGACACTACCTGATAGAATATTGGAACAAATTCTAAATTTATTCAGAATCAGAACATACTTGTATGTATGAAATCTGATTTCTACAACTGTATTGAGATTTTTCTTTTCCTTTTTCTTCTTTAATTGTGTTGGAAGAGAAGCCGTGAGATTCCTTTTTACTGAGAACTCATACTTTCAGCATGCTGGGGGAAGAAAAAAAAATCCCTATCAAAAAGCATTTGTCCAGTGAACTTGCTGTCATTGAGATCTAATGACGTATCAGCACACGCTGCACAATTGCATAGTGACTATATCTCCGGTGAAAGTGTGTAGAGCTGTGCTTTGGATGCTCATGTAACTTAGCAGGTTCAGTATCATACAGCTGGATATACAGCAAACTAGTTCGGACCAAGGCAGTAAGCTAGTATCTTCCAACTCTATTTTCAGTGTTTCTGGTTATGCTTACAGAACTCAAATCCCACATGCAGTGGGATGCTTTGATCCAAAGTTTTTTGCCCTCTACAGAGCATCTAAGCCCAGGGACTGGACAGTAGGGAGCCATGAGAACTTCCAAATCTTTTGAGCTTCTCATACTTGCCTCTTAGTGCCAGAGAACAAAATTGATTCATGAACTCAGTGTATGGCTTAGGAATTAAGTAGTATAGAATGGTCTTTTGCAATACTGCACATTGGCATCCAGATAATACTGTAAGTATGACTGAAGGATGTTTGAAAAGCTTACGTGCTTACAAAGACACAGCTGTAGTAAGTGCTAATTGGCTTGAAATAATAGATGGGAAATAATCTATGATTTCTTTGCAGCTGCTCTTCCTTGCTATTTGGATTCTTTTGGGTTCTGTTCATTTAAAGGCTTGTTCTGCTGAAATACACTTACAGTCTATTTCTGCTAAACCTATGTAGGCTAGAACCAAATTAAAGCACCTTATCAGGTGATTAAAAAATAATGTGATTGCTTTTTTATTTAAACAAGCCTGCATTTGTCTCAGGAGGGCATTCCTTAATTGTTTGTCATCATTGTCTAGTGTTCCTCACCCTTCCGCTACTTTTACTCGACTCCTGTGAAGTAGCCTTGAGGATTAATTGCTGGCTTGGACATGGCCATGACTGGTAGTTCACGGATAAGGCTGCTGTGGTTCAGGATGGGTTGTGACTTGTTTATGGAGTTCAGAGCTGTGGTCTCCTGTGACTGCTGCTCTCTACTCTTCCCTCTAACTTCCATTTCATGCACACATTCTACAGATCCCAAATGAACCGCTATTAGTGCTTTGCTCTCCTAAATGTCTGTAGTATCTGGCATCACATTACTAGAGATATCCTCAAAGAACAAGTTCTATGATGCACCTGATTTTAGGATCTGAAATGAGCATTGGATCCATTCACAGTAGCTGCTTTAATAGGCAAAAAGTGATGTCTTAAAACAGGCGTCTGGTGCCCTTATTTTGTCGGTTTGCTGCCTGCAACAGAAAATGAGTTTCTCCACAGTCTACAGAACAGCCTGTTTGACTCCAAGCTTATGTCACCTCTGCATGTCATTGCCAGGCTTCCTCTCTGCTGCATCCTCAGCACACTTGCTTTTGAGCAGCAACCTGATCTTGTATGCACTGTATTAATTTTAACTGGACTCTACTTTGTCCAAGTTTGTAATACAAGTACTTCATTCTCTGACTAGTGGAATGATTGTCGTGATATCTTACACTGCTTGCAATGCCATGCAACAACACAGACTGACTCTATAGGCTCTTTATTATTCCAGCGGCACTGGAATCATTCAGCAGGTTTGCTTTGTGCAGATCTCCTGACTTCACGTGAATGTTGTGCTTTGGGGGTCTGAAAACCAGAATTCTGTGCAGGTTTAATGGCTGGACTCATGAATTACCTGAGCAATCCCCAGGATTTAAAGAATTGTTCCAGTTCTAAATAATTCTGTGGTCAGCCAAGGTAGCTGAAAGAAAAGCACTGGACAGTTCACTTCAGGCATTGTTTGACGAGGATGCTTAATCAGCCTGGCAAAACAGGTTCTGGGTTTCACCAGTAGGCTGCTGAATCTCTTTCTGAGAAGAGGTCTTGGTCCTGTACTTTTTTTTTTTTTTTTTTTTTTAATTTTCCAGGTGTCCTTAGTGCTGCAGTATTTTGGATTTAGCATAAACTGTTGCCCCTATCAAAAACACAGTGACCTGTTCTTTTACTACTGCTGTGACAATGCATAATCTGCTCATGACTCTTACTAATTTGAAAACCACAGGTTGCAATTTCCTTTAACTACTAACTGCTACTAGTTTAATCTCTTTGTACAGACCTCCTTGGAGTTTAAGGCTCCTGGGATGGGGATCTATTATTGTTTGTGCCTTGTGGGAAGGAAAAAGCCATCTGCCAATAAAACACTCATCCAGAAGGCATGCAACTTCTAATAAAAACCCGCCCTCCCATCCACCTTCCCTGCAGAGTGGGTGATTGTATGTTTTTTACCCTCTGTTCAGAAAAAGGGACCTGCTTATTGGCAGCAGTGGGGGAGCCGCTATATTTATCGAGGCCAAGTGAGCATGGCCTCTTGGTAAGATGGCTTAATAGATTTAGTTTGCTAGGCTAGGGGAGTTCTTGCCAGACATTCACTGGGAGCAGGGATAATTGGAATTTGAGAAAAATATTGCAGGTAAATAATTTTCTGTTTGCAGGGTGCATGATTTTATGTGACTTTAAGTGTGTGCGTGTTATTTCTGATTTATTGTGATCAGCTCTCTAACATATACAACATTTTCTGTTTGTTTTGCAGGAGCTATTGGTTACATGGGAACAAGTGCCTTTGTTCGTAAAATCTACACTAATGTGAAAATTGACTAAGGAAATAAGAAAATTGAACTATGGATCAGTTCCTGTTTTCAGGGGGATGAACTTGCACAACAAAAAGCGCGAGAAGAGATTTGGGTTTTAACACTGGGCACTATATGGGTCTCCATTTTGTGGATGGCTTAAAGTAACATCTATTTCATTGATCCTAGGTTCTTACTGACTGCTTTCTCCAACTGTTCACAGCAAATGCTTGGATTATATGCAGTAGGCATTACTACAGTACGTGGCTAATCTTCCCAAAAAAAAAAATAAGGAAAAAAAACCTAGCTCGTTAAAGATGAATAGACTAGCTCTCTTCAGTGAAGAGGACAAACAGTTTATTTAAAGCATTTGTTCCATTCAATAAAAAGAGGGAAACTTGGCTGCTAAAACTACTTGATTAGTAGTCTTCCTGGTACTTAACATTTCTAAATTATGTAAAAATGCTGTTCCAGAAAGATTACTTTTCTGATTTTTACTGCCATTGCCAGGATAGGAGGTATGTTTTATATTTTGAATCCAGGTGCTTTTGGGTTTATTTGCAGTATCAACTATACCCTACACATTTGTTTAAAAAATAATTTAAAAATATATAAAAAAACCCACCTGCATGTAATATATCAGCTATTGTTCTAGTTGGACCAACTTCCCTTTATTTATCTTTAAAGTAATATCCAGCTACATCTTAAATCCATCCAAAGAAAATACAGTTTGAAGACCGGGTATGTTCTCTGCAATGCAATTTACTGTACAGTTAGAAAGCAAAATGTTAAATGAAGAGGATTGTTTGTTTTTTAATAAACACTCTGAGGTCTAGATTAAAACAAAACCAACATTTTAACTGAATGTCTAAAGTGATTCTCCTTTTCTTTCCAAGTTAGTCTTGCATATTTTTTATTTTTTTTTTTTGGTTTGGGTTTGAATGAGAATTTTCCTTTAGACATACAAGGGGTAATAAGTGTATATAACATTAAATAATGTAACTTAGGTGTAGATCCCAAATGTATTTGGATGTACAGATTTACTACAGAGTACTTTTCTGATGATTCGGTGTAAAAAATGTGTGAATTTGGGTGGCTTTTTACATCTTGCCTGCCATTGCATGAAAAGTTGGGGTTTCTTCACAATGTGTGTATGTCATGCTTTTCTGTTCCTTTTCCTTTCTGAAGCTCTTACAGGAATTAAATTTGTAATTTAGAACATTTTAATTTTTGTTAATCCTATCTGGACACTTGTAACATCAAAAGCACAGTTGCTTTAGAGTGTTCAGAAAACTAAAATAAACTTTTCAGACAAAAATATTCTGATTGTGGAAATAGATGAGTTTGCAGTTGAAAGTGTTTGAAAAGGCAATACCACTGAATGCCAATTTCTGCATATGATATTAGTATGGGTTTCAAATATCAAAGCCCCACACTTTGAACTCAGAATTTGCTTGCAACTGTATTGTACAATACAGCTCCAAAGTGGATGACCAGCCCAAAAAGATTCTTCTTGGCTGAATTATATGTAGAGAAGTATGTTTTGTGATCCAGCTAGTGTACTGAGAAAAGGGGTAAGCACAGACTGAAATAAATGGGCAAATAAAGTTAAGTCTTTCTAAGATGACTGTTAATTATGCACTGTATTAGCTAGAAAAATCCCGTGTGTTTGTGACAGATTTAAGAGCCACTTGGCTTGATGGATTTGGTGTTTTTTTTTTTGTTTGTTTGTTTGTTTTTTGGGGGGGGGGATGGTGGGAGGGGGCATCTGCCATATCAGGATGTTTTTATCAGTGTGGCTGTCTGAAATACAGCACCAGCCACAGAGAAGGCAACTTCCTGAATTTAAAAAACGAGCAAAGTGGTTGTATTGATTAGTCCTGTATTGTCTCCATAAAAAGTATTGATAATGCAGTAGCCACAATGAGAAACAACCCTGCTTCTGCAGGGGTGGGTTGGGGAGTGGGGGAGCTGAACTTACAGTTAATACTGAGAAGCGATGCATCCTGCTGTATATAGCTTCTGTAACATATCTGAGCTTTCAGCTCTGAAGCTCTGATTTTCTTGGCCAATTTTAACCAATCTCTCAGAAAATAAGTTTTGTTTCAAGTGAATGGTTGGTGTCAGTAGCTGAACACTGTGCCATTTAACAGAAGATAATTCTTTTTAAAGTACAGACTGATTTTGAGATGGGCTCATAAACTGTATCAACAGTTAGTTTTCCTTTGTTCTGAAACATGGAGACCTAAAGCAAAAAATGGGGTTTGTACTCGTTCTTGCTAGTGCATATGGATGGGAGAAGCCCTCTTTTCATCCATGTTCTTGTAAATCTAAAGTGAGAAGCCATTATCTCCACACAATAAATACATTAAGTACTCCTCTGAGATACAAGTTTTTTAAAGGGAATATTTTGATAATGGGTCTGTTTCTCTATTTAGAGCACTGCTATGTGATTAGTCTATCAGAAATGTCACTAAATGGTTTGTGAATTTCATTTAATCACTTTTTAATGCCACAGAACGGTGGGCTGCCTACTTGCTTTCTCTATCCTCTGGCATTATTAGCTTTTGCATATCCAGATAGGATTGTATAGCTTTTAAAGTGACATTGAAAAGATACTTACTGCACAGGCATTGCTTTTCTTTCTGCAAGCACGTTCCTCTGGAGAAGTACTGTGCTGAAATAATTGACATTTTTGTAATTCCACCGTAGCACATGAATAAGTTGGGGTTTGACTTTGCTTTCCCCCTTTCTTTTGGTTTCTGAAAGAGTGCGAAATGTGACCAGTTTTGAACAGCTTTTCTCTATGGTTGCTGTTTGGGGTAAGGCCATTTATTTGCACCCCCCAAAAAAATGTGGATATGGTGTGAACCATCTTGCTTCATAGAATTTGGAAGTTCTCTGCTTAGATGATGTAGTCCTTCCTCTTTTATGGAAGAAATAAAGATGTTACAGACAACACTCTTATTTCCATGGTTGTTTCTTAGGATTTTCTGGTTCTTGAATTGAAGCTTTTGATGACTCCGCAGCTGGCCGTTCAGTGCTTCTCCTATTTCTGGGGCCAGAGAATTGAGCAAATAGTTGTGTAGTAATAGCCAGTATTGATCCAATGCTTTAGATAAATACAATTCAAAATCTTATATGTTGTGGCAGAGTACATGCAGAAAGCACCTCTGGTACTTTCTGTATGAGAAGTGCATAAACACTGGATTGGATGTAATGGAGACTGCAAATAAATACTACATTATGCTCTTTTCTGATGTCTGAACATTTTGAAACAAATTGTCTATTAATTCCTCTCCAGATTTACATTCCAAAGTGTGTAAAGGGCACACATTACTTTCTGTACAATAGTGTAGGAGTACTTTTCACAAGTTTCAGATATTAAATATATATATATACCATTAATATTTTGTGTGTTATAAAACTGGGTAAAATTGGTAACATGTTTTTAAAATATTTTTATCAAGGGGCATCTACTAGCTTTTGTGAAGATTTGTGTTTCTTATCACCATCATCACTGCACAGGTAACTCAGGGTTATGTTTTGCTGTGGCTTCAGCATCAACAGCATCCAGCCAATTTGCCCGCTGAAGGATATGTAGGCAGCTTTACCGAAGACAGCAGAGTTGCATAAGTGTGACTGCATCAGCAATTACTCCTGAAATGTGTCAGAAAAGTATAAGCTCAGGAAAAAAGCCATTTCTGCAGTCTGTGGGCAAGTAAACTGAGTAGTTGGAGCTAGAGTTAATTGAGGGGTCCCCTTATATTGAATTAATTCTTAAGCTTGTAGTTTAATTAATTAGTTCTTAAGCATATGCTTTAATTAAGAGTCAGTTGGGGCACTGGATTGGACAAGGATTCCATCCTCTGGATCCCTTCAGTCTTTCCTAGCACTGTGGTAGTGGCAGTCCTGCAATGGCTGTTGGCACTTCTCCTGAACCAGCAGGCTAAACCAAGTATCTCTTAACAGGGTTAACACTGAAGTCATAAAAACCACTGCTATTGTTAAAATTTTGTTGCAATAAAGCCCCTCTTCAAAATTTTGAAGCAGCGCATTCACAGCTTGCATTCTTTGGTAGCATCTTTTTGAAAAAAAAAAAAAATTATATATATATATATATGTTTTGGTGCCATTTTTGAAAGGCAGAAATGTAGAAACGAACCCTTCAAAGGACCACTTCTTTTTTTCTAAATAATTTCAGTGAGAAAATTCTCCCAGTTTTGTGAGGAGATGCATCAGCATGCAAGTTTTACAAATAGCACTAGTATTGTTTACATCTTGCAGTTTTATCCAGGAGGTTTCTTTTCAGTTATGGCGAGGGGCTGTTACTGCATTTACTTTCGTGGCTAGTTACATTATTATGGTGTTGGGTGTTTTTTGGTGTTTTTTTGGTTTGCTTTCTTTGGGGGGGGGGGGGGCGGGGGAGGGGAGGGCCGTGGGGGGGAGGGAAAGATGCTGTGAGAATCCATGAATCTTGTAAGGCTTTCTGCAGTTTCAATGAATTTGAGCAGTTACTGGACAGAATTGCGTTTAAGGGGCAGAAACCCAGCTGGGAAAAGGATAAAAGTTGCTTTATCGAGTGGACTAGTCTCTTTCAAAGACGAGCCTCTGGAGGCAAATTTTTAGTTCCAGTATCATGTGCCCCAGCCCCATATCAGCTGCTGCCTTCTTATTTTCATCAGTGTGTTCACCATGGTGCTGGGCTTTCATTTGCAATGTGTAGTGCAAATGAAGCCAGGGGGGTTGGCGGGGGTGTTAGTTGTTACAAATATTTGTGGCTGATGGGAGGGTTAATTTTCCTACTAACACAATTCTGAAATATATGTCGCACATGTCTGGAGGCTCTGTTGTGCCAAGGCTTTACTTCTTATCAAAAGAAAACCTGTAGAAACTTTCCTTACATTCTAGACCGAAGATTTCCTTCACGACCTTGGGCTTTGGAACATTCCAAAGCATATCGACTATTCAAGTTCACGTTTATCCTTCAGCTAGCTTTGCGTGACTGCCTTCCAGAAAATACGTGCATTTTTAGCGTTGGCAGCTCGTGCAATAAACAAAATACCAAACTATTTTTTTTTTTCTGTTAAGAAATAGCCTTTACTTAGAAATAAACTTTTCTAATACCATGAGGCATACTTACCCATGCAATGCAATAGTTACCTTGATAAGATTTATGCACTGTAAACTTGAAATACTATGCTGGGTCTGAGCCCAAAAGTTCAGTCTCTAGTACTATCTGAAAAGCTGAGCAAACTAGGAAAAAAAGTGTTGTAATTAGCATGCTATGACTTTTTTTTTTCTTTCCTGAAGACACTGAGTGGCAAGCTTGTACTTGGTTTATGAAAAATTTTGAGAGTGATGGGAACTTTTTGTGAAACTTCTAAACATGGCTGAGAACATCATGCAATACTGAACTCAAGGAAGCTTTTGTGTGTGGCTCATTTCTCAAAGGTTTGTGTCAAATGTTTTGGAACTGTGTGATATACTAAAGCATTAGACAAGGCATGGTTGTTTTCTGGGCTACTAGAGATGTAATGCTCCCTTGGAGTTCATGTTACTCAGTTATTTGATTCTGAATCGCTACAGTCTTGGTTTAGCCATATCACTTTACTGGGCTGAGAGTATGGTATATCCTATCCATTGCATTTCGGTATTAGCTTAGCCTGAGGCTTTTCCTTGCTTTGCTAAAGAGGTATAGTTGCAAAAATGGGGAGGACATTTTCTCATTTCCCACCTAATGTCTGGTGCAAAACAGCGAGCATTATGATGAACCAGTTTATATTAAAAAGAGATCTGGCAGTTTTACAGACACACATTTACCTGCAAGAATCAGAGATGATGCTTTTTCAAGTGATTTTTACAATAAAAAGTTGAAGAGGTGCAATTAAGTTACTTAAGTTCTGCATTCGGACTCTACAAAATCACTTTTAGTAATCTGAGTTGCTCATCTGAAAGTTGATTTCGAGTTGTTGTTTTTTTTTGTTTTTTTTTTTATCTCACCATCAGGAAGTGAATGAATGCAAACACCTACCGTTGTCTGACTCTGTAATGTAACACTTCTTTTTAATGGTATGTATAGCAAAATAAATAATGGAAAAGGAAATGGCTGTTTCTGATTCTAGCAGTGTAAAGCGCAACATGTAAGATGAACCTAAA